>NC_092817.1:100908740-101209740 GCF_023375885.2 Dermacentor andersoni | reverse complement strand
TCGCTTTATTATTGCGCCTCAGAGTGTAAACACAAATATAAAATGTATCCGGAAATAAGCACAGGAGTCGGAGCATATCAGACTCGGCAAGGTGTAGTAATTAAGCGCAGCCCGCGCCATCACCAGCCAAGTTCAGTCATGTTTAAAAGCGTGGGTGCTTTGATATTCAAAAATATACCCATACGTATATATGTAAGAGCGCTGACAGTAGTTCGGGAATTGATTGTTAGAATATAGACGGCAATCACAGTTAAAGGTCGTTGTCTAAGGATTACGCGATTGCCGTTCTGTGTTCAGCAGTCAATATAAGAAGCCAAAGTAGTGTTTTGAGGCAACGAATTTTACTACGCGATTGACCTAAGCACCTCTCATAGTTCCCGTAAGCACTGTTGTGATCCTGCGAATGCTAATGCCAGGTTTCGGCTAACTACTTCTGCTTCGGCTAGCTGATAGCGCTGGCAGAGTATTTAGGATAAGTGCAGCCTAAAGGATGCATCTAGCTTGATTTCCACTTGCACCCGCCACACATTTCAATTAGGTATAAATTTCAGCACCTTTTTCTTTTTTCATGGCAGACGGTTGCATATCCTTGATGATTTACTTTAAGAGCTCGAACGAAAAGGTCAAATATTTTGGGGTTTTACCTGTCAAAACCGCGATATGACTATCAGGCACGCCGTAGCGAGGGTACATCAGATTAATTTTGACCATCCCGGATTCTTTAACGTGGATCTACATCTAAGCACACGAGCGATGTTGCATTTCGCCCGTTCGAAGTGCAGCCGCCGCGGCCGGGATCGAACCCACGACCTCGAGCTCAGCAGAGCCATGCCATAGCCACTGGGGGAACGCGACGGTTGTATCGAAAGGGTATGAAGGGAGCGAAGAAGGCACGATAATGAAATGACAGGCAACAGAGAACTGCGTTGCTCGTTGCGGTGGCGATGTCGCTAGCCATGCGAGCAAATGCGTTCCGCTCGCTAGTTCGTGCCTATGAGTACTTTCCTGCCGTGGCTGTCGTTGCCAGGCAGCGAAAATATCCACGCGATGCAAGCGCACCACTCGGTCAAAATCATTAATCATGGCTTATCGGAAATTGTAGCCGATAGCTCGCGAGGAGTAATGGATTGGTAGGCCGCACAGGGCAGGTCTCTGCCCTCTGCACGTTGACTGCAGGAAGTGAGTAACACGGATTAAAAAAAATATGGCATGTTTCTGCGAGAGAGAGCTCGATTACTGGCAGATCCTTATCGCTGATGTGCCAACAAAGCATGGGACCAGTTTCAGGTATATGTGAAAGCAAAGGCTGAGCGGTGTTAAATGCATGCAATATTGCGCACAGAAAGTGCAACGGGCACAGAAATTCAAGTGCTTCCATTTTCTTTTCTGAGATTATTTCGATGCCAGACACCTTGTCTGCCAAGATAATTAGTTAGTGTTGAGATAAATTAACCATGTAAATGTCAGTGCCGACTCTGCATGCACAGATGCGCACTCAAAGATTAACTTTCCATGTAGCTCTTGTTTAGCAGTTGCACATGTAGATGCTCGTTGCTTAATTTTAGTGTATGATCACTATATGCTCTGATTGTGTTTCTCATTTCGTGCTGCTAAAAACAGGTACCATTATAACCGCTTAATTTCGAGCAAATTTCTGGAGCTGAACTAGCAAACGCATTTAATGATTCCTTGCTTTCTAATGTCCCATCATCATCTGGAGGTGGCAGCCTGTCTTACATGCAGCCACGCTGCGAGCACAAAATGTTTGTGCGGCCAGTATCTGAATCGGGAATTATTACAACGTACACGAGTTTAAAAAACAGCACTGCCACAGATATAATGAATCGGCAGATAAAACCGGTAAAATTAGTTATTGACCTGATCGCACATTGCTTAACACATATAATTAACAATTGTCTTTCATGTGCGGTATTTACTCGTAAAATGCAATGTGCAAAAATTACAGCAATCAACAAAAAGGTGATAGGAATGACCTTGCGAACTACCGTCCTATCTCTATTCTACCAGTCTTTTCAAAAGGTCTTGAAAAGTAATTTTAACGCGTTTAATTTCATTTACTGATCGGTACAACATGCTAACTGGCTCGCAGTACGGCTTCACGAAAGATAAATCTACAGAGCTGGCATTGCTCATGCAAAAAGAAATAATACTTCAAATGTTCGAAAGTCAGAGCTTGGTCCTTGTATCTTTCTAGATTTCACAAAAGCATTCGATCATATTAATCACAACATACTTGTGAAAAAAATGGAGCACTATGGCATTCGAGGAAAAGCTCTGTCACTCATTTCATCTACCTACAGAATCGCTCACAGTGTGTCATGATTAATGGTCACTCTTCTGTAGTCAAACAAGTTAATTTAGGTGTTCCACAGGGAAGCATTAAGGGTCCTTTTCTCTTTGTTCTTTACATTAACGATATTGTTAACAATGATCATATAGCCAAGTATATATTATACGCTGACGATACTAGCCTATTTTTTACCGGCTCGGATGTCGCATGCCTATCTTTTCGCGCAAATCAAACACTTCATCGCATTCACTTGTGGGCTACAAATAATGAATTAAAGCTAAACATTAGTAAAACCAAAGCAGTTTTGTTTCATCCACGAAACAAATTCTGCGAAATCCCACGACTACTGCTAAATGATTTCGAAATAGAAGTTGTAGAAAGTTTTAAAACCCTTGGCGTGATTTTGTCCAATAATTTGTCCTGTAATTACCTAACGAAAAAACTGTCCAAAACAATCGGCCTCATGCGTCGACATTGCTTTACGTTCCCTCTTTCTATTAACAATATTTTGTACAATGCTTTATTTTCTCCTACGCTAAGCTATGGTGCGCTACTTTGGGGAACAACAACTAAAGAAAATATAAAGAAACTTCTTTCACTTCAGAAGCCTGCAATACGCCTTGTTTTTAAAGCTCCTTACCTAAGTCACACACAGCACATGTTTAACAAGCTTAAGCTTGTAAGCGTACAATCTCTATACAATTTCAGACTACTTCGACAACATAAACTGGAAACAAACAAGAAGAATAACCTTCTGAAATCATTGGCGAAGTTGCGAAAAAATTCCCCCGCATACAACACACGCTATCCCGAAACTTGGAAAGTTGATAGATGCCACACGACCTACGGTAAGCAAATGTTAAAGTACACATTACCGACCTTGTTAAATGAGTTGGCCAAAAATGGCACGGATATAGAATTGATCTCTTTCAGTCAGCTACGCAGCACATATGTATAACTCTCCATTGTTCTATTTTTCGTTGAAATAGTACTTCTATTTTCTGTACTTTTTTTCCTCGTTTCTGATCCAATGAATTTCCCACGATGTTTCTGTATATTCACAGATTTTCTTATTCACATATCTGCCTGTTGTTTGCATTGTTTTGTATTTTCTGTAGTTTTTGCATTTCCTGCAAGCTGATTTTCTCCTGTGGTTTTTGAGTGGAATTGATGCCACTGTATGCCAAGCTATGGTGCACAGACCCAGTCAAGCCTTTTCAGGGTTTTTGTCCGTGCTCCAAACATCTGACAGACGTTGAATAAAGCTGAATTGAATTAGATTTTTTTTATACGATGCCCCCTGTATGGTGTACTTTGCATAACATATGGTGCACGTAAATGTTCAACGTACATCTCCTCCCCCCCCCCCCCCCCCCCCGCTTACTGTAACAAACCTACTGCAAAACTTACTGTAATACGATTGGGTGAGATGTATATATGAATAAAATATTATGCAGATCCCGTGGACTGTGGGAATCGATGTCAGCGAAGCTTTCTGGGCTGCTTGCTTTGATTGACGATAATTAGCGGTGAAGCTGACGGCGAAAGCTTAATTTCTTCAAAGTTTAATGTGACACCAGAGTGGTCAGTAGATGTGAAACGCTACATTGCGTGCACCACTGCTCTTTGTCTGCGTAGTGCACAGAACACATAGAGAGAGATGGTTGCTTAAGGTGCTGTTGTGGGCCATATTTCATATCCTCTGAGAGGGTTGAGCATTGCCATTGCCTCACATGACACATCGCATCGTGGCAGAAGTATTAAACTTGAATTGGATTGGCTCTACGTGCCAAAACTACAATCGGATTATGATGCAGGCCCTGGTGGCGCACTCCCGATTAATTTTGACACTGCGGTGCTTTTTAAGGTGTTCCAAAATCTGAGTGCACGTACGTTTTCTATTTCGCCCCTGTCTAAATGCGGCTGCCGCGGTCGGGATCAAATCCGAAACCTCTAGCAATGCCATAGCCACAAAGCCAGCGTAAGGTTCGGTAATCATGGTGGCTGCAATTGCCGTGCGATGACGCTTTGTTGTAGAAATGCAGCAAAGGGTTCTCGGCCGGAAGCATTAACTGCTCAGCGGTCGAGACAAGAAGCAGAGGCTTCGAGTATTGGTGGGGAAAATGCAGGGAGGAGATGGATGGTGCAGGGTCGTTGCAGGCATAGGTTAGGGTACTACAGGTACCGAGGTTAGGGTCACTGCAACAATGTGT
This sequence comes from Dermacentor andersoni, assembly GCF_023375885.2. NCBI lineage: Eukaryota > Metazoa > Arthropoda > Arachnida > Ixodida > Ixodidae > Dermacentor > Dermacentor andersoni. The sequence goes on along the minus strand of NC_092817.1, from coordinate 101,205,216 downwards.
GAGTCAGCGAGCGAAATGCCTGGGAAACGTTCGGGCCGATGGCCAGGAGCCGAACTCTCATTTTCTTCTTCTAACCTCGCAGCTCGCAGTACGGTGCACGAGACACACGCACCAGAGCACGCCATATATAAAAGGCGGCCGAGGAGGATTACCATGGCTGCTACAAGGCTACACCCCCCCACCCCCTCTGTTTTAGGAAAAGAGCAGCAGTACAGCGGTGTCCAAGAAAGAGTGTTTGAAGCCGGGTGATTGGGTAGATCCGCCGTTTCAGCGATTGCAAAATCGTTGAAAGTGAATAATGATGGGTAGGTCGCTAGGTAGGCTGGTTTGACCCTGTCTATCACCACGACTTCTTCACGTCCGTTGAGGTCGATGGTAGAAGTTTTTCTGTCTGCTTGAATACCTTGAAAGGGCCGTCATAGGAACGCCTAAAAGATTGTCGAACGCCTTCACTCCGGACGAAAATGTGGCTCGCTGTAGACATGTCTTTGCGAAAAAGAAACATGATGAAGCAACCCTACTAGGGCAAGGATGCAAGCGTGCAAACACGAAACGGAGCTGCTGAACATAGATGTCTAGGTCGAGCGTGGCAGCAGAAGCTTGTGCGAAAAATTCACCGGGCAACTGCAACGCTGTGCCATAGACCAGCTTCGCAGCTGTGCAGTCGAGGCCTTCCTTGAAAGAGGAGCGCATGCCTCGCATAACGAGGAGATTTTCAGCCCATTAAGAGCGAGCTTGGCACGCCATCAAGGCAGCTTTAAATTGGCGGTGAAGGCGTTAAACCATTCCATTCACCCGTGGGTGATGCGCAGTAGTATGGATATAGCGGACGCCAAGCAGGCACGTGAGTGCGCGAAAGAGATCACAGCAATGCTGGCACATCCGAAGCGCGAGATCCAGCCACTGACAAACGCGGAAGCCGCTGTAAGTGCCTTTATGTCAGTCAGAACAAAGGCTTCAGGCAAGCCGGTATAACAGTCCAGACAAGTGAGTATGTGGCGAGTACCTCGGGCTGGTAGCAGCAGGCCAATGATGACGATGTGAATGTGATGGAACCGGGTGTCAGGTGGAAGAAAGGAGTGAGTTGGTGACTTCATGTGTCGTGTCGGCTTGGAGCGATGACAGTGAAGTCATTCGCGAGCCAAGCAGCGTACGTCAGAGTTCACACTCGGCCGTACAAAGTGGGAAGTAGTTAGACGCTTGGGGGCATGAACTCCGGAATGACTTGCGCCGTGTAGCTTGTGAAATACTTGATGGCGGAGTCGGGATGAAGCGCATGGTCTTGTGTTCGACCCTTTGACACGATGCAAGTGATAGCGCCTGAAGAAAACTTAAGACGCACGTCCGATAGCGCTAATGATGTAGCAGATCACCGGTGGTCCCGAAGTTCGACATCTGGACGCTGCGCCGAGGCAAATTCTTTGAAGTCATATGTGGCCGTGGATATTGCGTCGATACGGTGGAAGACATCTGCGACTGCATCGACTGGGCCCTCAATGTATCCATCGCATGTGGACGGTGATCTCGGAGCTGAAATTGAGGCACCGTATTTCTCGCACAGTATAAGTGTTGTGATTACCGCGAAAAATGAACGTGAAAATCTTCTGATCCAGGAGGACGTGAAAGTTTGTTCCTTCCAGCTGGTGTCGGAAATGTCTAACGCCGAAGTATACCGCTAGCAGCTCGCGACTGAACCTGCTGTAGCGCGTTGCTGCAAGTTTCAGCTTCCGGAAGAAAAACCCGAGTGGCCACAAGGAGTTGCACTGGAACTGTTGTAAAACGGCGCCGACAGGTGCACTAGATGCATCGGTGATAAGACGCATTGGTGCAACATGTAGAGGATGTACCAGCAGGGTGGCATCTGCCAATGAGTCTCTGGCAGCTTGGAGGGACTCTTCTTTGTCAGACGTTGAGGACAGTGGAATGAATGGAACTTTAGTGGTCTTGAGAAGATTGGTCAGTGGTATAATAATCCGGAAGACATTGGGAAGAAAACGGCGGTGGAAGCTGAGCAGCCCAAGGAACTCGTGGAGCTTTTGCACTGACGCTGGGCGAGGGAACTCGTGCAAGGCTTGAACTTTCTTTTCCAACGCTCTGATTTCTTCGGGAGTCATGCGGTTTCCGAGGAACTCAATGTCGTGAACACAAAAACACTCTGTGGGGTTGACGAGAAGGCCGTGTTCCTTGAGCCGAGAAAATAGCCGGCGTAAATAGTTTCTATGCTGCTCGGGGAAATACTAGCCATCAGGAAACCATCGAGGTATGCAAGGACGAAGGGGAGTTCCCGGGTGACCTCGTTGATAAACCTCTGGAACGTCTGAGCACCGTTTCTCAGTCCAAATGCCATGCGGACGTACCCTAAAAGTCCGAATGGTGTTGCAATTGTAATCTTTGGGATGTCCGTTGGCTCAACGGTGATTTGATGGTACGCTGTCACTAAATCTATCTTGCTGAATATTACCATTCTAGCCAGGTTGCCTTTGAAGTCATGAATATGAGGGAGCGAATAGCGATCAAGGACGGTGCCCACGTTGACCGCGCACCGGGTCACGCTTTGGTACCATGTGGAGAACTGAAGACCAGCTGCTTGACGAAGGACGAATTATACCCAGTTGCAGCACGTGGTCTAATTTCCTCCTTGCGATTTCATGGCGGTTACCAGCGAGGCGTGTGGGCCAGTAGAATACTGGGGGTTCTGTGGTGACAACATGATGGGTGACGTTGTGACGTAGTGGCAGCTCAAGATTAGAAGGTTTCGCGATGGCTGGGAAGTCTGACTGAATTGAGGCGAACGTGGATGATGGTATCTGGGATACAGTTCTCGTGGTTGATGCGATAGGCGCGAAGATGTCTTGCATATAGACATCCTAGTTGTCGTGTCCACGAGGCGGCGAGTGCGGAGGTCAACACTAAGGTTGAAGTAGGTCAAACATCCGCACACATTATGGCCATGCGTACGTCTGCAACAATGAACATTCATCGGAAAGTGCATCGGAGGCGTAAGTCGATGGTGAGAGTGTGCTGGCGTGTTTATATATGCTGACATACGTGTTGATAGAAGAGCTCTTGACGGCTTGAAGAGGCGCGGTTCTTTGGCAGGTGGCCGGTTTTGTCGCGCAGCAGGAAGGCCGCTGATCTCTGCACCTGTGTCCACGAGAAATCATTGTCCAGCAATTCTGTCAGTGACATATATAACAGGCGGCTTGTGGTACTGCACGAGTCACCGACCATCATCAGTGACTCTGCGGCATGTTTCCCTGCCAGCTGCGAGGAGAATGGCACTGACGTGCGCTGGCACCGAATTTGTTGTGATACCAACAATACGCGCCGCGACGACGGCCAGCACGAGAGCTGGACGGAAAAGGGAATCTGGGAAGGCAATCGCGGTCATGCTGACGACGGTGGGGCGATGATCGTAGTATAATAATGGTCTCAGCAAGTTCGCCAATCATTTGCCCAAGGCGAAACTGCCGATCTTCGAGGTGTGACAGTGGAACCATAGTTGTTTCCACAGTGTCTTTTGCTTAATATTCACCGACGTGGTAGGCCAGCTCTGCAAAATTGCTGAGGGACAAGTCTTCTAGTGTGCCAGACATGCCGACCACGTGATACTGCTGTAGGCGCTGAAGGAACAGTCCACGCAGCAGTTGGTTGTTTGCGTCCGGCTTACAGTCACTGAGGAGCCGCCAGATGTGACCTAGAATTTTCGACAGTCGCCGACATCCTCTTCATTGAGAATCTGCTTGAGGCGCCTGCGCGCAGACATGATTTGCTTCGCAGCACCATTGCTTTGAAGTGGTCACAGGGGGTGGTGTCGTGGGGTGTGCCCAGAACGTCTTGCAACTCCTCAGCCACCTCTGTAGGGTGTGCCGAGTGTTACGTTTCGCCTACGACGCGCGGTATAGCCGGCGCGGATGCAACGGACGCCGGGGCTTCGTTCAAAACGGCGGACATTCTGGCCCGTTCAGCGCTGCCGCAACGCCTCCCCGCCACGCGCGTCCAGGCATGTTTCAATGCCACGTGTCTTCGTGTGCGTGTGTGTGTGTGTGTGCATGTTGGTGCCCACGCTTGTCAAAGCGCGGCAGCTGGGGAGAGGAGCTCCCCAAGTGTGAAGCGAGGAGGACTGACCGGCGCCGGCCCGGCGGATGCGTCACCTTCTAGTCTCAACGTGCCCGAGCGCCGCCGTCACGTGGCCTCATCCCGAGACGTTCCTTCTTGCCCTCAACTCCGAGAGTATAAAAGCAGCTGCCCCCGGACGCCAAGAGAGAGGCTCCGATTTCTTCCGTCGAGTTACGGGCTCTCCTGTCTCTCCACTTCGGTCGACCTGACCGGCCGCTCTTTTGCGATGCTAGAATAAACAAGTTGTTCTGTTAGCAGTCGACTCATGCTTTGCCAGGACCTTCGGATGCTTCCAGTTGTGCCCCAGGCCGCCAGGCCAACGCTACCCTTGGGGCTTGCGACCCGATTGCAACACGAGACAGCACGGATGAACCTCGGAAGTTGTAAATTAATGCACCGAAGGCCGAAGATAGCCTCCACCTGAGTAAACCAGGCTGCAGGATTTTGTGACCAAAAGGATGGTGGTTGAACCTGCACCGTGGCGAGGCCCTCTATGCTGGTCGTCGGTCTCTCGTTCGTGGCCTCGTCCATGACGTCGTGCTCGCCATACAATCTCGTCCGTGTCACCACTTTCAAGGGACCGAGCTTAAGTCCACTATAACAATATGTGAGTCAGTGAGCAAAAGGCCTGACGGCGGCCTGGAGAAAGGACATGGACGCAGGTGGGTGTCGAGGCGAAGAACATTTTTATTCAGCGAGCAACCACTTAAATAGGCTTTGAAGAACTGCAACAGCGCCCCTTGAAGGCAAATCAGCTCTGTTTCGAAGGCGAAACCTCGATGTGACATCATTCCCCTCTCTCTTTTCGAAGAAGTCAGCGGAAGAAACATCCTGGCACATTTCCTAATGATTTCTTAATGCCACAATTTACTTCTACAGTTACATTCAGAAGTTCTCATGTGATATATACTTGAGCATTATGCATTTCATTATATAATACCAAAACTGATTCTCTTTTCCCACCTCCGTTACTGAAAAAATGAAATATAAATCTATATGCTTTAATATTCCTTTTGTAAGAAACAAAATGTCCGTGAGACGGGACACTCAATGAACGTCAGGCTAAACGGACATCGAGCGGACTCAGCAAGAAAGCTTCCCAAAGCCATCGCCGAGCATTTCAACCAACCAGGTCATAGCTTTGATTAACTTAAACTCTACATCTTAGTCAAGTTTCCGCTCTGAACGCGTAGGAAAAATATAAAAATACCTTATCCATAAGTTCAAGACCTTACAGCCAACAGGCATAAACGTTTCAAAGGGAGCTTTAGAATCTATTGGCTATGCTAAATTTCACGCTATAGGCAACAACACTTAGTATGGTTGCCTTACACTACAGTTTACAGGCACTTCAGTTTGGAATAAGCGAGATAAGGACCTAACCAGCCTAAGAACATTGCATGCATTTCTTAAACAATTAAAGCACTCACTTATTAACAATGCGTAACATTGCGCATGCTCGGACATGTCGTCACTTTTCTTGTTTTTTTTTCTTTTATTGTGCCGATGTTTTCGATGATGTAAAAAAGAAAATTGTTAGAAAAATGTGTCTCATTTGTGAAATTTTCCCTACTACTGTATTTTCTTGCTTCACTCATTTCAGCTATTTCAGTTTTAGGTGATTTTACAGTATAAGAAAACAGCTGCCATAGAAAAGTATTTTCCTATTAACAATCGGTAGGGACCCTTTAACAAATTTGCTGGGCCCCAAAAGTGTGTACTTTGCAGGTGTACAATAATTATGTTACATAAACTTTCAAACTTAGTGCCTCTTTCTCCCTCCCATTCTTTCTTTTTTATATTTTATTTATATGTTTGTTCCATTTCAGTTTTTTTTTCATGAACACCGTTTTCTGCCGCTGCTTTTGTTATCTCTTTCAGAGACACAATAGCCAACGACCAACAGCAAAACAGGTAATAGAGGGGTGCTGTGCACACGGCTGTTGACACGCCGGCTGACACACGGCCGTGTCACCGGCCTTGTGCACAGCACTCTGTTGTTCTCATGTCTACACCCTCGCCGCTAACACACCTTGAGTCGTTGCCGCACCCACCCGCCTTACCCCCTCTCCGCTTTAGAAGCACCCTACCTTTATATAATATGCCGAATAAAGCATATGTCGCCTTGAAAAAGACAACCCAATTGTCGAAACACTGGTTCCCGCGTTTAACTTGGTTTCATGCTGCCCATCTTCTTGAATTTCCATCTCCCGCCTTCCCCGTGTTTCCCCTAATTGATATAAAGGTATACGTAACGAAGAAAAATGAGACTTACGGAGATTCTACATTGCGCGTCATGCCCCGCGAGAATATTACTGTACCTTATTATAAGGAAGAAGTTCACTGCAAATTATAATGCCCTAACTCCCTTTATATACGTAGGATTACCTTTTTCTCATTTTCATCAGTGCAATCAGGTGTCACCAAGAAGTTTCTCATGGCTGCCACATGAGCTCGCTCTAAATCAAGATACTTTAGCCATAGCATGAATGAGATTAAATCTGCTAAATCTAATATGGACTTTTTATGGAAACTTGACAGTGTGCTCATAAATATACGTCAGCGGGTGCAGCCTGTTAGGCCAAGCTTTAATGCGCAATTTTTTTTCTTGCAGAGGGCCCCTTCCAAAAAAAAAACATAAAACAAAAGAAACTTAGGTTCCAACCTAGGCTGTGAAGGTAGTTAGGCAGCGAAGGTATAAGCAACGCCTAGAACGATTACGCATTGCGACGGGGCTTGAAATTATTCACATGGCGACATGCACGTGCACGTTACCTAATTATTAGCCAGAGACATTTCAACCGCCGGCGATTTATGGCTTGCGCCGCTACTCCGTGCACTTACAAACAGTGGACCAGATACATGCGATATGTATTAACCAGGAACCACAGTCGATCACACACGGAGCAACTAAATCAAAATTTCGCGTCGAGGACATTTTTTTTCCGGAATTTAAAATTTGCACCCTTGAAACGATTGATTGCATTGTACCTCCATCGCTTGGCTGCATTTTCGGTTTCACGATATGCATAATCATCCTGCGCTCATGGCGCTTGCGCTGAGCGTCCTACACCATGTTAATCCGTGGCACGAGCACGACGCCTTTGTTCACATTGTCGGCTCTGTTCTCTTCGCCGCTCCTCGCATGCACGCTGCTCTTTAGGAGTACTCGCTCTATGTGGCCTTCCAATAGCGCTTTCACAGCACAAATGCAATGCCTTACTAGGTGGGCCTTCCTTATGTATATGTCATGTAGAGATGTCACGCACTGTGCTACAAGCTCTGTTCTCACAAACCTGAAGTTTAATTTATATTTTGTATGAGTATTGACGCCACGTCCCGTGTTATAAGCGGATGTCGTTACCAATCATTCTGTGTTTCCCATTATGAATGACCGTCATCCATCATGTTGACATGATACGTGTTTTATCCTTTCTTTTATCAAAAGGACTTATGTCGTTGCACTGTATATGTGATCCGAGTGCAAACTTTTTGCTTCAATGTTAGCCTGTATTTGCACTACCTCCGGGATTGGCCCACGAAAGAGGCTATTTTTGCTTACGGACAAGACAAATGCTTTGGAGGTAAAGGTATACAGCTTCGCTGTAAAAAAATAACAACATACGAACTGCGCACAGCAATCAGCCAAACTTCAACATTTATTATAATGAAGCTGTTTGCCCTGAAAAAAGTAACACACAGGGGCAAATAAAGGCTATGTTTTCAGATTTGCGCAACAACGTAAGTCTGCTGGCAGATTCAATAAAAATACGCTAATAAAGCTTCACAAGTAGCTACCACTATGTTCCTCGGTGAATGGACGACTAGTTACTGAGATATCTTTCCTTCCTTCGTAAACGCGCTGAGTCTCATTTGTTATATATATTTCAGGATGTGTGGGCACATGCAAAAGAAGCGAAAAGAAGATGAACGCGATGAGCAAGATGAAGAAGCGTCAAATGCCTGCCTTGCTTTGCAACTGGTGTGTTCTATTTGGGCTCGAGAACTAATTGCGTGAGTGGGAACTCTCATTGAGGTATGAACAGAAGCGAGATAATGTAGAGAGTTTTCCGCCACAGAAAACGCCCAAGTAGGAATTACCGAAGAGGCACCACTGCGGTGTGCCGAGCAAAATAACAATATTAAAAAGAAAGCAATGAAGGTCCTAATTGCGACCTGAACCAGTCTCGCTCTTGCGAGGGACGGGAGTTTTCTTAATTAGTGTCTCTGCCCAACGTATTTCTAGAGCACTGTCATGTTTACGCTTCCATCATTGCCAGTTATCGCTTTTTTGGTATATTTTCCTGAGTGGATGCAGCCTGACATGAGCAGCTGGTTGTCCCTTTATGTGGTTCCCCGCCTGTTCCACTTTGCAAACAGTTGGTTGCCGTTAACTATTATATGTGTCGTCGCAAATTACTTGACGCAAGCGCAGGCTCTCGCCAAACATCCGGTTCAGTTCAATGTCTGCGCCTGCGTTTCATGTTTTCATTTCTTGCTTGTTGCCCCTTTGCCCCTTTAATGCTTTTCTTGAGTGTTTATTCCCCAATATGTGCCTGTCATCTTTATTTTTTAAAATTTCTGCGTACGCGCAGAAAGTGGCGTAATTTGGAACTGCAGTGTCACTGAAGCTGACACTAGATTCCAAACAGAAAATTATTGTGTTAGAACACAGAGCTCAACCATAATGGGCCCTTTGGAGATACCCTGTAGTTCAAATTATGCGATGAATTTAGCCTTTGTGTGTTTCGGTTCAAAACGCAGATTTCAGTCCTGTACAATATTGTGCTGGCCTCTCGAGAATTTACAACGTGGTCGAATGATTTGGTGCAACGAAGTAGCCAATGTTAATTTATATGAGATAGCGAAAATTACAGAAAGGCAACATTTAAAGAACTTCATCGCGTTATAGGTAAAGAGTTCAAAACGTTTCATCGGCAATTCTCGTTATTAATAAACAATGCATTTACAGCTACACGCGCCAAAATGTCGACATATGTGCCTACTCAGTGAATAAACACTTTTCCTTGTGTAGGTGTTCGTCTTTCTGAACACGTCGGAGGTCTGTCATATCGTGAAATAGGTATTTCTAAGGCTATACTAATTCGCTGCATACAAATGCCGGAAGCGCTGCCTCGTTGCACACATTAGCTTTCACAGATCTAAATGGAACTCCTGAAATGCATCATAAGCAGGGCTTTAGGTGACAAACTTAAACATGGTCACGCAAGCGGGGGAGCTCTGGCTGGCAAACGACGTTTCTTGCACCAGGATCAAACGGTCTTTGAAGTCAAACAAATGATGATACATACTCTATACACTGCAGAAAAATAAAGTAATGTTTAACAGTCTCGGAAGAGAACAGCAGTTTACGATAGATAGCGAGGCACTGGAAGTGGTAAGAGAATACATCTATTTATGACAGGTAGCGACCGCGTATCCGGATCATGAGTCTGAAATAATCAGAAGAATAAGAATGGGCTGGGGTGCGTTTGGCAGGCATTCTCAGATGATGCACACCAGCTTGCCATTATCCCTCAAGAGAAAAGTGTATAACAGCTGTGTCTTACCAGTACTCACGTATGGGGCAGAAACCTGGAGGCTTACGAAAAGGGTTCTACTTAAGTTGAGGACGACGCAACGAGCTATGGAAAGAAGAATGATGAGCATAACTTTAAGGGATAAGAAAAGAGCAGATTGTGTGAAGGAAAAAACGTGAGGTAATGACATCTTAGTTGATATCAAGAAAAAGAAATGAGCATGGGCAGGACATGCAATGAGGAGGGAAGATAACCGATGGTCATTAGGGTTACACACTGGACTCCAAGGGAAGGGAGGTGTAGCAGGGGGCGGCAGAAAGTTAGGTGGGCGGATGAGATTAAGAAGTTTTCAGGGAAAACATGGCCAGAATTAGTACATGAGCGGGGTAGTTGGAGAAATATGGGAGAGGCTCTTGCCCTGCAGTGGGCGTAACCATGCTGATGATGATGATGACTCTATACACAGGACACACGAAATGCCTGCGAAACGAGGAAAAAACGAAGACTTTCAAGCCAAAGCGATGCATCTGCCATGCGCAAGTGACTCATGATGGCTGTTGCAGTAAAGTCAGATAGGTACTTCACCCAACTATGGAAGAGTGCAGCCGGGTCGGAGAGAAAATTACAGGGTCCTTAATGAGATAAGTCGCACCGCAATTACATGTGTTGGTTGCCCTTTGGAATTTCAGCAGTATTTGGGGTGGTAGGTGCTACGCTGCTTAAGGCATGTTAGCAACAAAAGGCCACCTTAGGAGTCCCGCGAATACTAAGTACTTTTTTTCGTGAGAACAGCATCACCAGGTGGTTCTTGGTCATATATTTGCTGCTTTTCGACGCGTCAGAGGTAGACTCATGCTGCGTACGCCGTTTCAGTCTCGATGCGTAATCTTGTTCGGCCTGTTGAGGATTTTTGTTGAGTTCATATTCGCGCATTGTCAACACCCATATCTCTTAAAGGTGCATGCACTGAAAGATAGTTTAAAGCTTTTATTTTACTAGGGCAGGAATTATATTCCTGAACAACGCAGCTTCACTGCCATACTATACTTGATACAAAGTTAAAAACATTCTTTGTGATGAGCCGTGATTTTCAATTCAAGAAAGATTTTCTGTCCAAGAAAGTCTCCAATGAAGGGGCTGACAAGACGCACTGACAAGAGGGTCACCCGGAAAGGAAGTGTCGCTTTGGGTAGTCAATGCATCGAACAGCAACAGTTCTTCGGAAATAATATGTAGAATCTCGTCATTTAGTTCAGGTCTAGACAGTTCCTATTACTATTTCCTTCCTTTTTTGTGGTATTTTGTCGCCAAAGATATGGCTTCAATGACAGCGCTTCCAGTGCAGCACATATAAAAACAAATGGGTACTGTCTGATCGACAACAAGCGGCCACCCAGACTGTCTAGTCGAGAAATACCTTTAGTATGCCACCTATGATGAGACGCTACCCTCGCGAACGCTTATTTATTCCGCGTCGATATGGCCAACAGAGCTGTATGCCACTCTTTGTAATGTGATTACGAATAGAGCACAATATTTGCCAATTTTCCACTTCCGCCTCCCAGCGATATACCCTGTGTGCGAGTCTCAGCCACGTAGACGACAGACCATTCTCGGAAGCAAAGATCCTTGGTCCTTCGCCCAAGAACTATAACATGCACAAGGCCACCACATCGCTAATTATTTTCGTGAAAGCAACTGGGCTAGACGAGTTCCGGTTAATTAACATTTATCTCCGTGTGGGCGCAGAGTGACTCTCGTTCTCTCCTTCCCATCATCTTCCCCCTTTCTCCTTCGCCATGTATCGGGTAGCTAACCAAAGGAGACAGTTGGTAACCTCCCTGGCTTCTTTTCTTTATCTCCGTCTATCTCTCTGCCCTTTCTCCGAACCAAAGCTGAGAACTTTCTACATATTTACAAAGTACGCAGCAGTCCTTTTCCAGAGCGGTTTTTTTTCACAATTGGACGCTAGCGTAGGAGTATAATGCATCGTTCTTTATTATTCCTGCAGCTGTCATCATTCGCATTGTATATCGGTGCGCAAAAATAGAAAAGTGCCCTTGTGTGACGGCACGAGTGGATCATCTTATGAAAGTAAATAACTGCGGCATAATGAAACAATATTTGTAGCACTGTACGCAATGCAGAATTCACTGAATTTGGATACTCTAAACAAGATAAACAACTCATATACAATAAACGCTAGCAACATGTAGATTGATCGAATGGTTAAACACAATTCACAATAATGAGTACTGCATCTTCCTCTCGAAGGTTTAAGGCTTTATTGTGTACTGACCATGAATATCTGTTTTTCGCGGAATCGTCGCGCATTGATATATACTCATAAGGTTGCACTTATGCTCGACGCACGATTTCGCACCCGGCCTAAGCTTGCCCACAATAAAAAAAACGGTTGAATCTTCGTACCCTTTTGCTGCACGCAGGGTAGTGAATCGGATTTCTTTCTGGTCAGCATCTCTGACTTGTTTGATCTTTTTTTTGTTATACGAAGCGCGTGTCCTTTTTTGTGAACTAATTTAACACTTGGTGTCACTGGTTAAATTGGGAAATTCCAGGCACATTGAGTTGCGGCATTCATACACCTGATGACTAGTGAACATTTTAGGAATTACGACTGGCGAAATAACTGCACCAAAAAAATTTGAATGTGTCCTTGATCATCAGGCATATATGAACATTATTACTTCCACCTCATTGATTACCTGAGAATGTTGCACGCTTACTTCAGGTCACATAGAGACTGTGTGTTTAAATACAAGCAGTGGCTGTATGGGAGCCCTCACAGATACAATAGACTATTTTGTTGATGCAGGACATGATGACGAAGTATTTGTTGTGTAGAACGCTGCTTTCTTGTCTTTGTAAATATCAAGCTACTTTGTGGGAGACGCCGCTCCCTTAACTATTGCGATGGACGTGGAATCACCTGCAGTGGTGGCGGATCCTTCCACGTCAACAGCGGCCGCTCCGAGAAAGTGGTCTAGTCGCCCGAGTGACACTGACAGCGAGGAGACTGTGATCTACTGAGCGATCGGTAATGAAACCTCGGATGAGAGTGTTTTCATGCCCGCAGCAAAGCACACAGAAAAGAGAAGACTCGTCAGGACATCTTCTTCCAGAAGTAAGAGAACTGTGATCCCGACGAAAAAGTCATCGGACCGCACAATTTTAGTTGTGCCTGTAGCTGCTAGGGGCAATCTGAACAGGCTCAACCGCCAACGTACATCTGTGTCGCTCCAGGCCCTTGTTCCGGGTCAGATTAAAGATGTAAGAATCAATGCGCGCAAGAACATTCTCGCTATAGATGTGACAAACCGCAGCGCGCTAGACATTTTGAGCAACATTAAGGCGCTGGATAGCATCGACGTACGCTACTCTAAACAAGATGACCCCCCCGCAGGGGCGTCTGCGTCAGCAGGCGTTTGGTGTGTTGCGACACCACGGACCCGAGCACACGAGGGTCGGACCCTCCCGCGTGTAGCCGTGCGCGGCTTAGCCGTGTCTGGGGAAAGGGGGATCCTGGGGGTTGAGCCGATGCTGGGTGTCTGGACCTTTAAGGCCCCCCGGCGGACGCAACACACCCCTTTGGCCTCTGCTTCACATAGACGGCCCCCCCGGACTGACCCACCCGGGGGAAATCGGTAGTTGCCTTTTCCTGTCTCTCTCTCCCTCCAGCCTTCGTCTTTCTCTCACTTTTCATTTTTCCTGCCTTCTCCTTCCTTCCGCTTACTTCCATATTTTCCAGGCAGCAAGGGTTAACCTTGTGTGATTAACCAACCTAGGTTATTTCATATTTGGTTATAGTGATGACGTACAGCTGGCGTTTACAGGACCTGTTCTTACAGTCTCTGTAGCGTCCCCTTGTAGGACTCCATGGTGGGTGGCTGGCGTTATTGCCGAAAATTCAATTCCTTTATGGCAACATCCTTCCCTCCACTTCCTGATCGCCCTCAGAAAAGAGGGCGCACCGATGATTTATTCCAGTTTTTTGGTCGACAAAAAGAATCCTTCCCTCGTTTTCACGTGATCCACTCTGAAAAACCAGCTAAACAAGTGCGAACAATCTCCCCGTTCCTTGTATCTAAGTCTCTTACCGAAGTTTTTGGTCCAGGATATAAGGTGTCGAGGATGGCTAGCGGAGACCTCCTCCTGGAGCTCCGCGATCAGAAGCAATTTGAAAAACTGCCTCAGCTAGTATCATTTGGGGAGACCCAAGTAGTAGTAACCCCGCACCGCACGATGAATACCTCCCGCGGCGTTGTCTCGGACGATGATTTGCTGGAGCTCTCTGAGGCTGAGCTCTTGGAGGGCTTCAGCGAACAGAATGTCATAAATGTCAAAAGGATCAAGATAAGGCGAGACAGTAAAGAAATTCCGACCAAACACCTAATACTCACCTTCAATTCAAGTGTCCTGCCCGAGTCAATCGAGGCCGGGTACATCAAGCTTCGTGTACGCCCGTATGTACCAAATCCCTTGAGATGTTTCAAATGCCAACGTTTTGGCCACAGCTCGCAGAGCTGCCGAGGCCGCCAAACATGCGCCAAATGCAGTGCCCTTGAACACGCCACTGAAGCTTGTGCAAACACTCTCCACTGTGTAAACTGTGATGGGGAGCACGCCGCGTACTCGCGGTCGTGCCCATCGTGGAAAAAGGAAAAGGAAATTGTAACAAGTAAAGGAAAATATAAGTTTCAAGGAGGCACGTAGGCGGGTATCGTACCTGCCCAGGAAAACCTTTGCCGATGTGGCGCGTCAGGGGGCAGCGTCACAACGGCCTCCGGTGGCTGTCCGACCCACAGTCAGTGAGTCGCCAGTCACGCCATCTGCCCCCACGGTGGTTGCAGCTACCGCTGCTCCGCCAACAGAGCAGACGGAGCCATCGACCCCGAAGGTGGGCGCAGCCGAGGCTGCCCCAACCTCCGAGGCCCCCTCCAGCGCTGGCAGCGGCCAGCGCAGCCAAATCCCTCAGGGAGCCCCATCGACCTCCGGGCTGGTGGGCGCAGGGGTCTTGCCCTCCAAGGCGGGACTCCCTCTGAAAACCTCTCGCTCGCAAGAGCGCTTGTCCGGCGTCTCACACGAGGCAATGGACACTACACCTGTCCCCAAGGCGCACCAAACGCCTAAGGAGCGTCGAGAATCGCTCGAACGCTTCAAAAAGAACAAAACACCTATTACAGGGCCTCGAAAGAGCTCTGTAATATAAGGCATCCACTCCGTTTCCGTAAACACAGCACCAATTTAACTTAAACATGGATACACAAATCATTCAATGGAACATCAGAGGTCTCCTTAGAAACCTTGATGATTTGCAAGAACTCATCCACAAACATAATCCAAAAGTGCTGTGTTTACAGGAAACACACTTAAAATCTAAACACACAAACTTTCTCCGTACGTATGTTACGTTTCGCAAAGATCGCGATGATGCCGTCGCATCATCGGGTGGTGTTGCGATTCTTACTCATAGAAGTATTGCGTGTCAACCTCTACAGCTACAAACGCCCCTTGAAGCAGTGGCGGTTCGAGTTGTCCTACTAAACAAACTCATCACCATTTGCTCCCTTTACATACCCCCGCATTACCAACTGAAGAAACATGAATTTCACTCCTTGATCGATCAATTGCCAGAACCTTATGCTCTTCTTGGCGATTTCAATGCGCACAGCTCCCTGTGGGGCGACTCTCGTATAGATGCGCGAGGTCGCCTTGTTGAACAGTTCCTTTTTTCTTCTGGAGCGTGCCTTCTCAATAAGAAAGAACCCACATATTACTCTCTTGCAAACCGATCCTTTTCGTCAATAGATCTTAGTATAGTCTCCCCGTCTGTACTGCCTGAACTTGAATGGGAAGTTACCGACAACCCTTACGGTAGCGACCACTTCCCTATACTGCTAAGATCATATAAAGAAAACGAATATCCACCATACGCTCCTAGGTGGAAGATTGAGACAGCTGATTGGGAGAAATTTCGATCTCTAACTAGTATCTCATGGGCTGACCTGTCTTCGTTAGGAATTGACGCTGCAGTCGAGTTTTTTACAGCATTCATAATAGATGTCGCATTTAAATGCATATCAGAAGTAAAAGGCTTGGCCTGCAAACAACGTGTCCCATGGTGGAACGACGATTGTAGGATCGCTCGTAAAAAACAGAACAGGGCGTGGGGGTTGCTACGCGCTTCTCCCACTGCAGAGAATCTAGTAAACTTTAAAAAAGTAAAATCCGAAGGCAGGCGAACCCGCCGACAGGCCAGACGAGAAAGTTGGCAGATGTTTCTATCGAGTATTAACTCGTTCAGGGATGAGGCGAAAGCCTGGAACAGGGTCAATAGGATAAGAGGGCGACAAGCACATGCACTCCCTTTGGTAAACACAGAAGGCGATACCCTACAAGATCAGGCGGACTCACTTGGGGAGCACTTTGAGAGCGTGTCAAGTGCCAACCATTACTCGCAATCCTTTCTCAAATATAAACAAATAGAAGAATGTAAGCCACTCATGAGAAAATGTCAACAAAGAACATCGGAGCAGCATTTCACTCACACGAAACAATCCCCTCCAAGCCGAGGAAGCGGCCATAGCCCTCGCGCTCTCCCAAACAGAGGTTGAAGTCATAGTGACCGACTCCCAACAGGCGTGCCGCAACTTTGCTAGCGGCAGAATTCATACCACTACGCTCCGGATCATCAATCAAAAGCCGCCAACGAGATCAGTCATGATCATCTGGGCGCCAGCTCACCAAGGCATTCCTGGCAACGAGGTCGCCAACCACGTGGCTCGAGATCTGACCCACCGAGCCGACGCCGAGGAATTTGAACCCGAGCGCATGCACCCTCTAGTCTCTTACCAAGACATCACACAACACTACAAGCTCACCCGCAGAACATACGCACCCCCACACAAGTCACTACCTAGAGAGCAGGAGCGATGCCTCCGAGCTCTACAGGTTAATACATTCCCCCACCCAACCAGAAATCACCTCATAGACCCTACAAAATTCTCTCCGCAATGCCGCTTCTGCGCAGAGCCCGGGTCCCTCAGGCACATAGTAGGGGGTTGCAGAGCGGCTCCATTAAATCCTCCGGACCCTTACCCCACTAACGAGCTTTGGGAGAGAGCCTTGGCCAGCTCCGACCTCGAGGATCAGCAACGGCTGATTGCGAGGGCCCAGGACGCGGCCCGAGCTCAAGGCATCCTGGAATGAGGACGCCTCTCCAAAGCTTCATTCAGCGAATAAAAAAGTTTATTCTCTCTCTCTCTCAACAGAATGAACCATACAACTGTCCTTTTAGCATTGCCGAGTTGAGAGCTGCCTTGAGCGCATGCAAGAGCTCTGCACCGGGATCTGACAGAATCATGTATGAAATGATCAAAAACTTACATAAAGACACCCAAGTTACACTAGTCACACTTTTAAACACGATTTGGGCTGCGGGATACTTCCCGACTAGATGGAAAGAAGCCATTGTGATCCCGGTTTTGAAACAAGGCAAAAATCCTTCCTCAGTGGCAAGTTACCGCCCGATAGCCCTGACAAGTTGCCTTTGTAAGGTATTTGAAAAAATGATCAATCGCCGTCTCGTGCATCTCCTAGAGTCCAGTAAAATGCTTGACCCATTTCAATGTGGTTTTCGGGAAGGGCGATCTACAACCGACCATCTTGTGCGCATCGAAGCGAGCATTCGCGATGCCTTCGTGCACAAGCAATCCTTCTTATCTGTATTTCTGGATATGGAAAAAGCGTACGACACAACCTGGCGGTATGGAATCCTGCGCGATCTTTCCGCGCTAGGTATCCGCGGCAATATGCTAAATACTATAGAGAGCTACCTAGAGAACTGTACATTTCGAGTGAAAATAGGTCCTACACTGTCGCGTACATTTAAACAGGAAACTGGGGTACCCCAGGGTGGCGTACTCAGCTGCATGCTCTTTGTCGTAAAGATGAACACGCTTCGTGCATCTTTACCACCAGCTATTTTCTATTCCGTCTACGTAGACGATATACAAATAGGTTTTAAATCCTGCAACCTCACAGTCTGCGAGAGGCAGGTACAGCATGGTTTGAACAAGGTGTCACAGTGGGCAGAGAAAAATGGATTTAAAATCAATCCTCACAAGAGTTCTTGTGTTCTGTATACAAGAAAGAGAGGCCTGGTTCCGGATCCTTGCTTAGAACTGTGTGGACAACAGATACCCCTAAACAAAGCACACAAATTTCTAGGTGTTATACTTGACAATAGACTCACTTTCATCCCACACATAAAATATCTTAAAGAAAAATGTCTGAAAACAATGAACCTCTTGAAACTTCTATCGCAAACTACGTGGGGTAGTGACAGGACGTGCCTAATGAATCTCTATAAGAGCCTGATTCGGTCACGATTAGATTATGGTGCCGTGATCTACCATTCTGCCGCCCCGAGCGCGCTAAAGATGCTAGATCCGGTCCACCATCTAGGAATCCGCTTAGCCACGGGCGCTTTCAGAACGAGTCCCATACAAAGTTTATATGCAGAATCGAATGAGTGGTCACTTCATATCCAGAGAACATACATCAGCCAAACATATTTTTTGAAAGTCCACTCTAATCCTCAACATCCGTGTTATAATACCGTTAACGAGATGACATACGCTACACTCTTTCGCAATCGTCCCTCCGTAAGACAGCCTTTCTCGCTGCGTGTGAGGGAGCTTAGTGAAGAAATGCAAGTTCCACTCCTCGAGCTTCGCCTAATGCATCCAGCCAAGCTGCTACCTCCTTGGGAGTGGCAGCTGATACAATGCGACACATCTTTCGTTGAAGTTACAAAGCACGCTTCAGACATTGAAATCCAAATGCATTTCCGGGAACTCCAACACAAGCACTCCTGCACGGAGTTCTACACAGACGCATCGAAGTCGCACGACGGGGTGTCCTATGCAGCCGTCGGTCCATCCTTCTCGGAATCCGGCGTACTGCATCCGGAAACTAGTATCTTTACGGCTGAAGCCTACGCAATATTATCGACCGTGAAGCATATAAGGAAATCAAAACTCAAAAGATCAGTTATATATACAGACTCCCTAAGTGTCGTGAAGTCTTTGATATCGTTCTGTAAGCACAAAAATCCTGTTATAATTGAACTCTATTCCGTGTTATGTAAGGCATATGTATCTAACCAGCATGTGATTATTTGCTGGCTGCCTGGCCATAGGGGCATCCAGGGTAACGTTCTAGTGGACCAGATGGCCACATCAATTTCATTGAATGCAGTTAATCCTACTGCTTCAGTCCCTGTCACAGACCTGAAGCCTCTGTTAAGAAGGAAACTACGAAACCACTGGCAACGCATGTGGGACGAAGAAATAAATAATAAACTGCATGTAATAAAGCCACAATTAGGTTTCTGGCCTCCTGTAACAAAATCCCGCCGGACAGATGTCCTCTTCTGCCGTCTAAGAATAGGACACACTTTTGGAACACATAACTTTTTACTCACGGGAAACGAGCCTCCAACCTGTGGTAGATGCAGGGAGAGGCTGACCGTCCTCCACGTTCTACTGGAGTGTCGGGAAGCCGAATCTGAAAGAAGGAAACATTTTCTCTTAGCATACCGGCAGCACATCCCCCTTCACCCTGTTATGTTACTTGGTCCAGAACCACCCTTTGACACCAATGCAGTCTTAAGTTACCTGAAAGATGTTGTATTGCATGTTGTTAGCCCCACATGTTCGTAGCGTCTCCTCTCTTCAGAGGATGGCGCTGTGATAGTTCTCTCGTATAGCACGTGCCTCTAGGTCCTTATGTTTCAAGGGCTCCGGCGAGGCAACAGTGCTCCAGCTATTTTTACCATCTCATATATTTTCAATTCTATGTCATTCTTTTACGATGGATTTTAATGTTCATAGTATTCGTCATTAGTCATCGCCACAATTTTATATCACGTAGATTTTATGCACTTTACAGCAACTATTTTTAGGCCACTTTACAGCCAAGTCACATCTCCATAAATACATCGTCAACATCACCACTTGTCATGGCGCTCTTTGGCCACACCTGGCCCTTGCGCCATTAAACACCACATATCATCATCATCAACAAGATGACCATGACTATATGGTCGGCGGTGTGTATGGCGTAGACAATTCGATAGGTGATGCTGACCTGCATACACACATCAAGATGGCGACAGAGGGAATTGCCATATTGCAAGCTCGTCGCCCTGTGAATTCGCACTGTGCGAAGCTAACTTTTAAAGGAGACAGCCTACCGTCACACTGCAACGTCAGTCACTTCAGACACGTAGTACGGCCTTTTGGGCCAAAGCCGCTTCAGTGCCGGAAGTGTAAAAGGATAGGGCACGTTAGTGCGGTTTGCACAAATGCTGCCGTGTGCTCACGGTGATCTGGGTCACACAGCTCCGACGCCTGTGGTGCAGAAAAACAAAAGTGCGCCAATTGTCAAGGCTCTCGCGATGCATGCTCAAAGGATTACCCACATGTGAAAAATGAGAGTAAAGTCTTGAGGCAAATGGTCAGGGATAGTTCGTCGCTTAGGAAGGCGGCCGCTAAGGTTCGACGTCGGCGTTCACATCGCCGGAGATCTAGGAAAGGAAAAAAACCAGTTACAAAACACAAATGACAAAAGACAGGTTCAAACCACAACGACAAGAAGGAAGTAAGTGCTGCGTTTTCTGCCCTTGCAAGCTTTCGGGTCTGTGCTCGCGCATTTCTTGAGGCAGGGCAAGGAACCACGTTTGCACAACGCAGGATGAAAACCATCTTACGGCATGTGTCGCAGGGGTTGTGCAGAAGTTCCGTCTCACATGCGAAAGAGTTTACATAGGCCAAACCGGTCGATGTAATAATGACCGCCTGCGTGAGCACCACTCCTGCCTGGGGTCAGATAACGGTACAAACTTGCTTCGCCATTGCAATGAATGTGGTTGTTACCCTTTGTTCAGCAATGTAACGATTCTTGGTAGGGGCAAGGGCAAGAAAGAGCGAGAAATCTTGGGAGCGTACATCAGTTTATTAGGTGGCGACTGCAATAGGATAACCTCGGTGCGCTTACTTGAAACAGAATTTGCATTTCAAGGTAGGTCACGATAGATGCGCTATCTTGTCTTTTCATGCTCTCTGATTAGCGATGCTGTAGTTGCGCATGCTCTGCTGGCCTTGCTGGAACTACGCTGTTTCTAATAAAGCTCAGTTGATAGTCCAGTCGTTGTGGTGTGAACCTCTCTTCTTTTCCTTTGTCTTTTGTGACAGTTTTTTTCCTTCATCTATGTACCAACGGGCCGGAATTGAACCCTTCTGCAAAGATCTAGGAAATCCACTCTTATTGCTGAGGATGCACCGCGTCCACTGACAGTCCACATACTTCCACAGACAACTTGCAATACTAGCAGCGAAGATCCTAAGCAGAAAGTCTACAATATCATTGCCTCATGCGAGGAGTGGCCGCTGTTGCCACGGCTAGACCAACCAGCAGAGCAGCAAGATGTAGCACGCTCGCCGAATCATGCTTCAGCTTCTGACAGCAGCCAAAGCGCCGACAAAGAAGTTGTCCCCATGATAAGGGCCCTTATGAACACGCTACAAGTGCTACCGACTACCATACACACTCCGGCGGCTCGAGGTGCCCTTCAAGTACGATATGCCCTGTGTCCGGAGTACTAGAGGCCTTAAATTCCGCATTTTCCACTTTCGTCCCTTTGATTTTAGGAACAAATTTCCAGTCATCGTCATTTGTGAGCCAAACATTGAGAGCGTCATCCGCCTATCAGGATATAAAGCTTTCATGTCTGCTACCTGTAGCAACCGCAGAAAAGTCATCGTTTACGTCAGATGCAATTTCACCTATGTTTTACACCTAGTGGGGCCTGTTGACGACAATCAGTACATATGTTTGATCATAAAATGCAAGAACGGCGCACTCACGCTCCTAGTGGCCTACATTTCACCTTCGAGTCGATTTGACAACGCAAGACTAAGTGCAATTTTAACGGTGACACCTGGACCATGGTTTATTATCGGCGATTTCAATGCAAATCATCCGCTATGGGGAAGCTTAAAGATGGATTTTCGAGGAAGACGTGTACTATCCTTCGCTTCGGACCATGAACTTTGCTGTCTAAATGATGGCAGTCCCACTTTTCTCCGGGGATTGACATACAGCAGCTGCCTGGGCTTAACTTTTGTTTCAAGATTCGTCAGTGGCAGTGTGAAATAGTTTCCGGACAAGGAAACGCATGGCAGTGACCACGTTTCAACATATGGTAACATTGACGGCATACGCAAGTCACACTCTGCCAGTTTTTCAACGCATCGATTGGCCTAAATACACGTTGCTCATGGAGAAGAATTGCCAAAAGATCCAGCACTGTCTAACTGGTAACATCGAGGAGCTAATTAACGACGCCACTCAAAAAGCCACTAGTTTTTCTGCCTATTTCTAAATTTTCTGAATTCCAAGCAGGATTGGAGCAGCTTCGAGCAATTCACCGTCGCGCAAACGAAGGTCATCTACGACTTAAGGTAGGCGAGACGCATGCAGAAGAAGACCCAGCGTCGGAAAAATCCCTGCAGTCGCTAGGATGGAAGACTCTCTTTGATTCCCCCCGCAGGGGCGTCTGCGCAAGCAGGCGTTTGGTGTGTTGCGACACCACGGACCCGAGCACACGAGGGTTGGACCCTCCCGCGTGTAGCCGTGCGCGGCTTAGCCGTGTCTGGGGAAAGGGGGATCCTGGAGGTTGAGCCGATGCTGGGTGTCTGGACCTTTAAGGCCCCCCGGCGGAGGCAACACACCTCTTCGGCCTCGGCTTCACATAGACGGCACCTCCAGGCTGACCCACCTGGAGGAAATCGGCAGTCACCTTTTCCTGTCCTTCTCTTCAATCTTCGTCTTTCTCTCTCACTTTCAATCTTTCCTGTCTTCTCTTCGCTTCTTATTACTTCCAGACTTCCAGGTGGCGAGGGTTAACCTGGTGTAGTTATCCAACCTTGGGTATCGTATATTAGGTTATAGCGGCGATGCATGGCTGGCGTCTGCAGGTATTTTCCCGACCTTGTAGCGTCCCCTTGTTGGGCTCGGTGGTGGGTGGCCACCATCGCCGCCGAATTTTCCAATTTTTTATGGCTGAAGCTTTTCCCCTATTGCCTGATCGCTCCCTGAAGAGGGGGCGCACCGATGAACCTTTCAGCTTTTTTATGCAACCAAAAGAGTCCTTTCCGAAATACCACGTCGTTCACAGCCAACACGAAACTAAGACAGTCCGAATGATATCACCTTTTCTTGTAGCGAAATCCCTGACTGAAGCAATAGGCCCAGGGTACAAAGTAACAAAGATGGGAAGCGGTGATCTTCTTCTCGAAGTCCGCGACAAGCCACAGTACGACAGACTCTCAAAACTTGTAGCGTTTGGGGACATTCCCGTCTCAGTAGGCCCACACAGGACGATGAATACAGTGCGCGGGGTCATCTCGGAAGATGACCTTCTGGAACTTAGTGAAAGTGAATTACTAGAAGGATGGCAAGAACAGAACGTTGTCAAGGTGCAAAGGATTAAAATAAGACGAGATGACAAAGAAATACCAACTAGGCACATTATCATAACTTTTGGAACGAGCATTCTTCCTGAATCAATTGAGACCGGTTACTGCAAGCTACGTGTCAGGCCATACATTCCAAACCCACGTCGATGTTTTAAGTGTCAACGCTTTGGGCACGGGTCCCAAACCTGCAGAGGGCGTGCTACTTGTGCCAAGTGTAGCTCTATCGAACACTCTTCTGACGTTTGCAGTTCTGCAACCCACTGTGCCAACTGTGAAGGAGACCACCCTGCTTACTCGCGATCCTGCCTTTCGTGGAAAAAAGAAAAACAAATAATAGAACTCAAGGTGAAACTAAACCTAACTTTCCCAGAGGCACGCAAGCGTTTCCATTCCAACAATCAGACCAGTCCTTCTTACAACGATGTGGCACGCCGGGGGGCAGCGCCACATCGTTCGGCGGCCGCCCAAGTCACTCGGAGAGTGACGGCGGTCACGCCATCCGCCCCCCTGACTGGAACAGCCAGCGCTGTTCCGTCTCCCGCAAATGAGGGCCAGCAGGCCTCCGGGCCTGTTGAACCCAGGGCCACTGCCGATGCAGATCGGCCCACCACTCCCGCGAAAGTGCCCGCTCCGCGGGCAGTATCCACCGCCTCAGAAGAGGTGATGGATACGAGCACAAACCTGGCGTCTCAGACGCCCAAGGAGCGGCGCAGCTCCCTCGAGCGCGCCCGCAAGATAGAGAGATCTCGTTTCACGGGGCCTGGAAAGGTCTCGTGAGATAATCTAATCTATTATTCTTAGACACACAGCACAAAACACATACATTATGGATACACAGATAATACAATGGAATGTCAGGGGTTTACTCCACAACCTAGACGACATTAAGGAACTCTTAAATAAGTATAATCCAAAGGTGCTGTGTGTCCAAGAAACACATCTCAACCCTTCACACACGAACTTTCTCCGGCAGTATGCCATATACCGAAAAGACCGCAACAAAGCCCTTGCCTCGTCTGGCGGTGTGGCAATAATTGTAGAGAAGGGTGTTGCTTGCCGGCTATTACAGCTTAAAACACCCCTAGAGGCAGTTGCCGTCCGTGCGATACTCTTTAATAAGCTAGTAACAATTTCCTCACTATACATCCCCCCGAACCGCCATCTTTCAAAAACAGAATTCCAAAGCTTTTTTAATGAACTGCCCGAACCTTATATTGTCGTCGGAGATTTCAATGCACACAACACTCTTTGGGGAGGCTGTCGTTGTGATGCCAGGGGACGCTTAGTAGAAAGCTTCCTCTTCACTACAGGTGCCTGCTTACTAAATAATAAAGAGCCTACATTCTATAGCGTGGCAACCAAAACATTTTCATCGATCGATTTAACTATTGCATCTGGTACACTCGTACCGTATCTTGAGTGGAACGTGCTCAAAAATCCATATGGCAGCGACCATTTTCCCATTGTCATAAAATCAACAAAACGTGATGAATGCTCTTCATGCGTCCCCCACTGGAAAGTCGAGTCAGCCGACTGGAAACGCTATAAAGAACTCACCCGCATGACTTGGGAAGACATCTCTACACTTTCTATTGATGACGCAGTGGCATATCTGACAGCATTTATTGTTGATGCGGCGTCACTATGTATCCCTGAATCAAATAGATCGCCCTTCAAACGACGTGTTCCCTGGTGGAATGCCGAGTGCAAAGAAGCTCGTAAAAATCAAAATAAGGCGTGGAGTCTCCTTCGCGAATTTCCAACTGCCGAAAATCTGATAAATTTCAAGAAAGTAAAGTCACTAGGCAGAAGAACACGCCGCCGGGCCAAGCGGGAAAGTTGGCAAAAATACATCAGTAGCATCAACTCATATACAGACGAACAGAAAGCCTGGAATAGGGTCAACAAAATAAAAGGCCGCGAAACTCACCCTCTACCTTTAGTAAACACACAAGGAGACACTATTGAGGACCAAGCTGATTCACTAGGGGCACATTTCCAGTACATCTCGAGTTCATCCCATTACTCAGATACATTTCTCAGATATCAGCGACAAGCGGAACGACAGCCTCTGAACCGGAAAGGAAATAAAAACGAACCTTACAACCGGCCATTTAACATGGTAGAATTTCAGGCTGCACTGCACTGTTGCAATAAATCAGCTCCTGGAGGCGATCGAATAGTTTATGAGATGATTGAACACCTACACGCCGAAACACACAAAACACTGCTATTACTGTTTAATTCCATATTCTCTGCCAGTTACATTCCATCTGCCTGGAAGCAAGCAGTCGTAATTCCTATTCTCAAAGAGGGCAAGGATCCAACTTCGGTCTGCAGCTACAGGCCTATAGCCCTCACAAGCTGCCTATGCAAACTCTTTGAGAAAATGGTAAACAGACGCCTAATTCATTATCTTGAGAGCAACAAAATACTAGACCCCTTGCAGTGTGGTTTTAGGGAGGGTAGATGTACAACAGATCACCTTGTCCGCATGGAGGCGAATATCCGAGATGCCTTCGTGCACAAGCAGTCTTTATTAGCGGTATTTTTAGACATGGAAAAGGCATACGACACAGCCTGGCGTTTTGGAATTCTTCATGATCTGGCTGGTATGGGCGTCAGAGGCAATCTGTTGAACCTGATTCAAAGCTACCTCTCCAACCGTACATTCCGTGTGAGGGTTGGCCAAGTGCTGTCTCGTCAGTTTACGCAGGAAACAGGTGTGCCACAAGGTGGTGTGCTGAGCTGCACGCTATTCATCGTAAAAATGAATTCCCTCCATAGGGTCATACCACGAACAATGTTTTATTCAGTGTATGTGGATGATGTACAGATAGGATTTAAATCATGCAATATTTCTATCTGTGAGCGACATGTACAGCTTGGCCTAAACAAAATATCTAAGTGGGCTGACGAGAATGGATTTAAGTTAAACCCGCAAAAAAGCACGTGCGTTCTATTCTCTAAAAAGAGAGGTATATTACCTGACCCTGTTGTCCATCTTAATGGACAGCCGCTATCTGTCAGCCACGAACATAAATTTTTAGGAATCATCTTAGACTCTAAACTAACATTTGTTCCTCACCTTAAATATCTGAGAGCGAGATGTCTGAAGACAACGAATTTACTAAAGCTCCTGTCCCGTACATCTTGGGGAAGTGACAGGAGATGCCTTTTGAGCCTCTACAAAAGCCTTATACGGTCCCGCCTCGACTATGGAGCAATAGTATACAGCTCGGCTGCGCCTAGTGCTTTAAAGATGCTAGATCCCATTCACCACTTGGGTATACGCCTGCCTACAGGCGCTTTTAGGACAAGTCCCGTAGAAAGCCTGTATGTGGAGTGTAATGAATGGTCATTACATCTCCAAAGGACATATCTAACTTTTTCCTATGCTCTCAAAGCTAAATCAGACGTGCAACATCCATGCCACTCATCTATTCGTGAAGTGTCTACAGCCAGGTTATTTCGTAACCGCCCAACTATTAGAGCTCCGTTGAATCTTCGTTTGATAACACTGGCAGAAGAAACAGGTGTCTTAGTCACAGAGAATTTCCTAATGGCACCCACTCGCCTGCTCCCACCATGGGAATGGCAGACCATTGAATGCGACGTCTCTTTTGTAGAAATATCTAAGAGGGCACCAGAAGCACACATACAATTCCATTTTCGTGAACTTCAGGAGAAGTACTCCTGTACAGAATATTATACAGACGCTTCCAAGTCCTCTAAAGGAGTTTCCTACGCAGCTCTGGGACCTTCATTTTCAGTATCCGGAGCACTAAATCCACACACAAGTATATTTACAGCTGAAGCCTACGCTATACTGTCGGCAGTTCAAAACATAAGGCTCACAAAACTTCCTAGGGCTATTGTATTTACAGATTCACTAAGTGTAGTCCGAGCCCTACTTAGTCCAAGAAAATATAAGAACTCAGTTTTTAGTGAGCTGTTCAGTCTGTTGTGCTCCCTATCTATGTGCAATCAAGTGATTGTCATATGCTGGGTACCTGGTCAAAAAGGTATAAAAGGCAACGAAGCTGCTGACGAAAGCGCTGGGTCAGTAACGTTTAGCGATGCAAATTCAAATATCCCCATCCCTGCCACAGACCTAAAGCTCTTTCTACGCAGTAAATTGAGGAATCATTGGCAAGGCGAATGGGATAAACAAGCAATGAATAAGCTTCACATAAGAAAACCAAAACTGGGGAACTGGATAAATGGGAAAATAGGAAGGTACAAGGAAGTACTTCTTTGCCGATTAAGGATAGGCCACACGTACGGCACCCACTCTCATCTCTTGACCGGGGGCGATCCTCCAACTTGTGTTAAGTGCGGCAATAATCTCACAGTCCTCCATGTTCTTATTCAGTGCCCTGCAATAGAAACAGAGAGGAAAAAGTATTTCCCTGCTGCATATCGCGAGAATTTACCCCTTCACCCTGCATTTTTTCTTAGCGATCAACCGCTTTTTAATCTCCAAACAGTCTTAGAGTTTTTAGCCGAAACGGACACCCTGAAAATCATCTGGCCAGGCAACTTTTAAGCACACGACTAACCGCCCTGCATTCAAGGGCTCTCCTGAAACTCTGGTGTCAGTGTTATGTTTTATTGCATCATCGTTTAACGAAAGCCCATTGCCATAGCCCACATCACATCGTAGTCACCGTCATGATTTTAGCACTTATATATCCCACTCCACTTACAGCGTCAGTTTTTTTAGGCCCTTTTACAGCCATATCACAGCTACCATGATGAGTTCATTGTGCATGTCATCCAGAATACATCGTCAACATTACCACATGTCATGGCGCTCTTTGGCCAAACCTGGCCCTTGCGCCATAAAACACCACACATCATCATCATCACTCTCTTTGATTCCTTTGATCCACATAAACCCTTGTCACATATATGGAGAACAGTGCATGGTCTTCGAACATCACCGCAACACGCCACTCCTTCAAATGCCTGGCCTTCTGCCATGGTCGCCGAGAAATCGACGTAGTGGAGGGCTTCTGTTTGAAGATTGCTGGTCAACTGTCCTCATTCCCCGTGTATATCCCCATGACGTTCCAATCTCACGGGATTCTCGTATGGACAATCTGTTTTCCATCGAGGAGTTGCAAGCGGAATTGGCAGCGTGCAGTAGTTCATTGTCGCCTGAACTTGACGGGGTAACCTACGCAGCTCGTGGCAACCTCCATCAAACAGCCCGGCATGCTCTTCTATACCTGTACAACAATTCATGACGTGAATTAGTGGTTCCAGCTGCATGGAAGTTCAACCGCCTTTTGCCTCTACTCAAACCACGCAAATCACCTCTAGACGTAGCGTCTTATCATCCGTTTGCTCTGGCCAGTTGTCTAGGAAACGTGATGGAGAGGATGGTGCTGACAGATCTAGAGTGGTATCTAGAACACTTACAACATATACCGTGATGCTATGGCAGGGTTTTGACGCGGACGCTCTTCTATAGACAACGTTATAAATCTTGTCTCGTCTGTTCTGCACAGAAAAAGACTAAGGAAACTGTCAGCGGCGATGTACCTGGATGTTAAAGGCGCCTATGGCAACGTAACCCATCGAGCCATCCTGGACGTCTTGGGCGATGTTGGCCAAGACGTCCAGGATGGCTAGGCGATAGGCGGCCTTGTTTTTCGATTTTGCTATTTGAAGGCCTTCTTTGTGGTGCGTCTTTGTGGCCAGGATAACGCGTCACCACAATTCTATTCCTAGGTCTCCTATGCTATAGGTTACTTGTACTCGGGAGGACTGGTAAGACCAACCTCAGTGCCCTCCGGTCTGTGCACGCTCAAGGCCTGCGAATATGTCTTGGCCTTCCCAGGTGTGCATCCACGGCAGCAACAATAGCCATCGTGCATGACCGCCCCATCGATACGTATATTCAAGTCGACGCTTTAAGGATGCACATCAGGTGCTTCGCCCGACTTCCATCGTATTATCTCGCCTCCCTTCCTGCCGCTCGACCGCGTTCAGGGCTTAGCAGTATTACTGCCTCTAACTATGGAGCTTTACCGTCAAACTTCACGTCTGCAGCACGACCATCTCTACCGCTGTAGTGCCTGCATCCACTTCAGGCCCTTCTTGTCATTCCCGACATCAGAAAGAAAACGGAGACGTCATCTTTCGCCCTGAAAGAAACCGTGCTTTCATTCCTACATGAGAAGCGCAGAGAACACATCCACGCTTACACGTACGGGTCTGTGTCCTCCAAAATTTTAGCTTGAGCAGGGGTAATTCCCACAAAATCTGTCACCATCAATTTCAAGATGTCTCACATTACATCATCGACGGCTGCAGAACTCGCAGCTATCGGTGCTGCTCGGGACTTTATTGGTCACTAATCCTCAAAGTCATGGTTCATCTTGTGTGACTCCAAGGCATCTTTCCAGTGTGTGCTGTTCCCTTTCAACCACAGACCTCATGTAGAATTAGTCAGAGACATCCGACTACTCCACCATCACGCAATTGACAAGGCGCACATCATCTACCATTGGATACCGAGTCACTGTGGAATTTCGAGAAATCACTGTGCGGATGACGCCGCCCGATCGGCCAGCGATGGTACTCTTATTATACCAATACCACTGTGAAGAACAGATGCAGCCACAAGTCTTGTCTCTCTCTCGCGCGCGAGCTTACGCAGACTGTACGGAACACCAGTGAATTCACTAACGCACGTCTCCACTGATGGGATCAACGTCTGCAACTCTGTCTTCCACCAGGGTTACCACGACTGGAAGGAAAATTTCTGTACCACCTATGGCTCGGCGTGGCATTCACGAATGTCTATTCCTTCCGCATTGGGATTGCCCAGAGACGTATTTGCGACACCTGCGGCAGCGAGGAGATGGTCGAGCGCCTCCTCTGTGACTGTCCCCGTTACAGTGTGTCAAGAAAAGTGCACGGGACTGTGCTAGAAAAAGTGGACAATCGCCCCTTCATAGAAGAAAAAGGTATGGGACACTGGTCCAGACTGGTTTCGGCGCTCAAGGCCTTAAGGGCTCTGCTCAAGTTTAAGGGCTTGTGAATTGTGCAACCACCTTTGCATATTGTAGCTCGTAGCATAGGGCTATTGTGTAAATTTTCTTGAAATTTTTTCTTAGTCCACCTTTTATTGCCTTTACTTTTTTCCCCAGTACAGGGTAGCCAGCCGGTACTTACACTGGCTAACCTCCCTGTGTTTCCTCGCTTTTTGTCTCTATTGTTGAAGCAACCAGGACCACCTGGTGGTGATCCCAGCAAGTGTCAAAACGGATCTAAGAAAACAAAACTCTCATGTAACATCAACGTCAACTGATGAACTCACAGACCTCCACGTGGCTGTTGCTTTCACAAAGGATTAGACACCTCACCTATTTTGCATCTTCTGCGACACCATAGGCACCTCTTCAGAGGATTACAATTTGCACTGCAATCTGGGTCCCATCGTTGCAGACACCAGGCAAGTCCGTTACTGCGCGATTGACAAAGGACCATGACATACCATTCTAATGGTTGCTTAATCAACGCGTCGGCCATGGAAACGATCAAGCAGTTGCAGCAACCCGACATACCCATTAAGCCATCAGCTGTGTTGCGATCCCAATTTCTAGAATAGACGCTCCGAATAAGCTTCGTGTGGTCCTACGTGACCTAGCAGTCTGTCAGTGCAATTCGACCAATTTTACAAACACACACCTTGATTTCCTGGATCGTAATGGAGAGCTTTATAACCGCCCCGTCTCCTTATGACATTACTGCACCGTTATAGACAGTCTATGTCTTCGCGTAGTATTTTTAAATGTGTGCTCTAATCTCATCGGAATGGCAAACAGGCCAGTCTGTGACTTTTGCGTGTGCAGCAAAGCGAAAGCACATCTCTGTGAGTGCCCTTGCTTTGACCAGCAAAGAGCAGCTCTCTTCGAGCTAAGCCAGCAGAACAATCAAGCTCTCACAAAAAAACAATATTATTGTACACTGGACATCATACGGACATCAGCGCAAGCGGCTATAAAGGCGCTGATGCATAACAAATAAAAAAATACCGGGCTGTGAGACAAATTGTTACTGCGTGTCACAATGTAGTGCGAGATATTTTATCACTGCGAATGTGACACTGACGCAGCATTTGTGGGTGTGTCGTTTTGAAAGATGATGTGACAGTGCCAAACCAGATATTCTTAAGGTGTTAATTCTCCCCTCTTTCTTCGTATTTCTTTCTTTTTTTCTCATTGCTTTTCCCCTTCCCCAGTACAGGCTAAATAACCGCAGATATTCTGTACTTAACCTTTATCTTTAGTTTTGCCTGTCTTGCTCTCTAACTGAGCTGGAGGCACAATCCCAATGTAGCGTTGTACAATCATGGATCATACAAACTGTGTTGTCGCTGTGTTCGTCGCTGTTACGTTCTACCACGTATATACCTTGAAAAATAGTAGAGGTGGAAACAGAATTACCGAGCCATCATCAATATTTTTCATCCATACTCAATAAATGTTCTTCAACCACCGGAAAACAGACGCACAAGACTGATTCACAAGCAAAAAGCAACACAGGCAAGAGTAACAGCTGCGCAAAAGCAATTAAAAGAATCTGAGAAGTTCTTAGTTCAGCTCGCGCCTTAATGTCGTTGGGAGCCTTAGAGATGCGCTGACGCATTCTTCGAGAAATGTGAATTGCTAGGAGGCATACGAAACAAAAAAAGAGAATTTTTCTGCTCGTGCAACTACATCTTTTTTTATATAAAGTAATTTTCCTCTCTATATTCAGGCAAGATTTAAAACTCAACAATTACAATACTTCCGTTCTCGCCCCACAAATCAGAGCAATCTAAGCAAAGAAATTCGGGGCAAGCCGTTGTTTATATCAAGAAGCAGGTACCGACAAAATGAGGTGAAGGAATTTCTCAAGATAACACCGCTTCCATCTCAGTCACTGCAAATGCTTGCGCTTTCATTTATAAAGTGTTGGTTAAATGTTCTTGTTCACTTATCTTTTACTGCTTATTTTACTACCCTCAATACTTGCAATATAAATAGTATGATTCGCACAGAGAAAAGAAAAGATCCAATAAATAAAGCGATGTCTTAAAAGCCACTGTCTCAAAGAACTGTCTTTCATACGTTCGGTGTTTCTTTTTTTTTTTGGTTTTCTATTACCTGCAAACTTTAATTCACACTCGAGACAAAAATCAATGCGACTACAGCGATACCTTCAATATTTTTCGATGAGAGGCAACATCTCAAGCCGAGACGCCCAAAAAGAGGTCGGTACTTTTATTTTGCATTTGTAGCGGGTATGCAAAAACGTTGCCGGAAGCGCTTTTATAGCAGCGAACCTGCAACGGACACACTTTTCGTGCTTCCAGGTCGCATAGACGTGACTTGAATGTTCTTCATGCGCGAATGCTCGCACAACACATAGCTACAGAAAAATAAAAAGGCAGACGTGGTCAGAAGGGCAGTCGGCTGCCGACAGGCCAGCAAGATTTTTCTCACATATGTATATGAGGAGCTCCCTCTGTAGTGCGTCATCCAATATTCAATGACGATTAGTTCGGCTGCATGTGGTTATTAAAGAGATGCCTGAACATTTCGTGCTTATTTTCCTGACTATGATAAGCAGCATAAAAACTTAATTTCTATTCGTAAGAAAAAAAAAATTGTCTTCAATTTAGTGGTCAGTTCAGGGCCCGTATTCACAAAACAGTGGTTTTGATATAACTTTTCGTAACAAAAAGATTAATACTGATGCTGGACATATAATGAGCGAAGGCGGCAGACCAATGGCAAAAAGCACTTACGAACGAAAATCTGTGTGAATTCGGCCTCGTATTCATAGCCGTTTTTCGTACACATCCCCGTATATAAACTTATTAAAAGAAATAAAAGAGTTTCGTGTGCGCACTGGGATTTTGCAGTAGTATTTGTAGGCTTATATGCGAAGAGTGCGAATAAGATATTTTGTTTGAAATCAGTTTTAAACATTCGGAGGTCGTTCACAATATCATGTAATATAGGAAATGGTTTCCGAACAACGTTGCGGTGGCCTATAAATGCGCACGCAACGAAAGAATACGTCACTTCAGGTCAATACTTTTTTATATACTCCTGAATTTATGCTTATTCAACTTTAGGCAATAATGCCAGCCCGTCTGTGTGGCTCGATCGTTATACAGAGTCGGGATTTGCTTTTTGTGAAATCTGTTATAGGGGCCTGTGCAGCTTTTGGACGCAAGAACCTAAGTACGAATTGCATTTATTTAGTCTTTTATGTCGACAAATAAATATCAACGTGCATTTTTCAGGCTTGGAGTAATTTATCTGCGGCTTTATTCGCTCTTTCAGCTTTTTCATTGAGGTCACTTATGTTAGACTTTCAACGATGTGGAACAATAGAAACTAATTACACACTTATTTAGTTTTTCTCGCCCCGGTACGACAGGTCAACCTCTCTGGACAGCAATAAATACGCTGGACTATAGAAGCCACGAAAACGTTATTACAGCACCTTCAGTCAACAGGTTTTGACGACCGTTTATGGACTCGGTGCGCACCTTCAAATGTGCGTGAAACTGAGCTCTAGCTCTCTCGCTCTCTTTTCATCCCTATATTCCGTTCTCCCAGTGCAAGGTAGCAAACCGGGCGTGCGTCTGGTTAACCTCCCCGCATTTCTGTCTCTTCTGTTTGTCTCTCTCTCGCAATACTGTGTATTGTAGCTCCGAGGTATAGCTCCAGTATAAAACGTTTTCAAACAGGATGTGCGAAACGCATTTTGGCCGGGCTCCAGGCATTGGACAAGAAACCTTAAGTGTTTAGGAACTTCTCCTCTTTGAGGAACACGGATGTTTAAGAAACAATTACGAAATAGTACGCGAAGAATTTTCGAATGTGAAAACTGTCGATAATTTCGGCTAGCGAGAGATTTCTAACGCTCCTGTTCCTTCGAAAGCAAGGTGACCTCAGTGCGGAGAATAATCAAGGTGCGACATCTTAGTTGTAGGCCCAGCAAGAGTGGTTCATAAAGATCGGTGGTGGCTAACTTTCACGGTGAGGAAGTTCGACTAGCTAATGACTAACGAATGAAGTAATTCCTGAGTTGGAGCCCGCCCACACAAAAAGGTTGGTACGCTATACAGCGTTTCGAGGAACTGTCTCCGGCCAGTCGATGGGGTGGACATACGGTTGCCCCAGGTAACTTGAGCCAAACATCAAAAATATGCAAGTGCCACGTAGCTGGAAATAACCAAGGTAACGTTGTTTGCTGTCGCTTGGATTGTTTTTTCCATTCTGCCTAATTAGATAATTGCTTTTAACTAACGAACTTCTAAAATATTATACTTATAGTTAGATAAAAGGTGTCAATTATAAAATTGTAGAGCAACATGAAAAACTCCTGATACAACTTTCTGCTGCTAAATATGTGCTACATAAAAATGTTTTTCCGAGCATGAATTAAGTACACGTAAATTGCCGCGCGACTGGCCACTCGAGTCACTTCGTGCGTATTCGCGGGCTTCTTTCATGCTCGGAAATACACTTCTATGTAGCACCTATTCAGCAACAGAAATCTGTATTGGGAGTTTTTGATGTTGCTCTACAATTTTCTCATGGACACTTTTCATTTAGTTATGATATTTTAGAAGCTGAATAATAATTAAGACTAGTTATCTTATTAGGTGGAATGAAAAAAAGGAATAATTGAGTATCTCGAAGCAACGGCAAGCAGC
The DNA here is from genome assembly GCF_023375885.2 of Dermacentor andersoni. NCBI lineage: Eukaryota > Metazoa > Arthropoda > Arachnida > Ixodida > Ixodidae > Dermacentor > Dermacentor andersoni. The sequence continues at coordinate 101,170,258 of NC_092817.1, read as the reverse complement.
ATTACCTTTGTTTTGTCCAGCTACGTGGCATGTGGATGTGTTTAATGTTTTGCTTAAGTTACGTGGGACATCCTATATACTAGCGAGGATGTCCAGCCAATCAATCACAAGCAGTTCATGCCGACGAAAAGCTTTCTTAATTTTGGTATGGGTTCTTCAATCGAAGTGTTCTTTGCCTCTTCTTTCGACTTTTCCACTGCTGCTGCTGCTGCTGCTGCTCCTCTGTCGCTGTCTTGCTCGCTGCGTCGGGAGGGGGGGGGGGGGGTAGGCATGCTCGGAACATGTATATATATGAAAGAGCATGGCAGAGAGGAAGGGTGACGCGAGAATCTTGTTTGGACGTTTGCATCGCTTCGCGTGTCAAAATGCCCTCTGGAACTCTCTGGGTGTCGCCACATCGGCCTCTTGACAGGTATAATTCTCCGCGAACCCCAGCAAATGCTTTGCAAGAACTGCAGCGCTTATTTTGCTATTAACCTGCTGGTGCAGAAGGGAAGTAGATAGAAGAGTAGAAGAGAAGGTGAGATAAGGGAGAGTAGGAGGGAGATGAGGCTTAGAGCGGGCGGAACCGACGCCATCGCGAAACTAGTGAATGACAGCCTTGCCACTCTTCGCTCGCAGTTCTCATATAGAGGGGGAGGTAAGGGACGTGAGATTGTAGGGAAACGCTACTGCTATAGGCATGAAAGCGGTTGCAGGTAAACTAGTTTCCCGAAGGTGTGGTATGGCACGCTTCTATTTTTGCAAAGTAAACACCATACAAATTTGTCAATTGGACAATTGACGCCAAGCGTGCAGACATAAAGGTCCATTAAAGCACTGTAGGGTCTAGGAGCCACTACGGAAGCGGTCGCATGTCAAAGCAACGCTTCTGTGTCACCGCGCTACCGTTGCGACTGTGGCGTTGCTATAAGTCGGGCTTTCAATCCCGACTGTTGCAGCCGCATTTCCACAGGAGCGAAATGCAAAAACGCCAATGCACTCAAAGTTAGGTGCACGTTAAAGAATACTACGACGTCAAAATGATTTGCAATCCGCCACTACGGTGTTCCTCCTAACGTACAGCCCCATAATTCAATTAAAGTCTAACGCTCCTGCCACAATGTGATGTGCCATGCGGGGCAATGATAAGGCTCAACCCTCTCAGAGAACAATGACGCACTGCAATGAACAATGGCGCCCTACAGCGCCTCAAGCAAACAAGTCCTCTGTGTTCTGTCTACTACGCAGACAAGCAGCAGTGGCGCATGCAAGGTAACGTTTAACACCAACTCACCATTCTCGTATTTGGGTAAACGCTGTAGAAATCAAATATTCGCCGTGGACATCACCGCTAATTATCGTCGAGCAAAGCAAACAGCACAGAAAGTTTCGTTTACATCGATTCTCACAATGCGTTGTATCCGCATAACTTTGTGATCCCGTTTGCGAACAGCATTTTTGCGAACAATGCGATACATACTAAACAATCGATTTTCTTTAACGTAAGAAGGGCTCGTGGGGTCCATATTGGCTCCGCATCGGCTATATAGGCTTTACGTGGGGTGCATGCCTTGGCCCTACATAATGAAGCCAGTCCCTGAAACACGGTCCGCCTTTTCAAACACAGCAGCCTCGAAAATAACTTATGAAAGTACTCGGCCTAGTGCAAAATAAACTCGCGTAGCTTAAGCATTCCTCCTGGCCCTATTTGCCGTAATATCACCATATCAAGCGTTACACTATAAACAAAACCAAGGCGAAATGGAAGTAAACCGCATGTCCCCGATCGCATTCCCGTTTCTGTTTTATTTTTTTTATATTACGTGCCAATCGGGTTGAAACGTCACTCCCTTGCTGACAGTGTTTTTGCATGTAAAAACGGGAGTATTTTTGTCATCAGTGTAAAGTTTTGTGGGTAGGTAGTCGGACTATTGTTTTACTCCCTTCAGGAAGCTTTACGGTTATTCATGAGAGCTATTCCTCAGAACACACCGGTTATGGCACCAAGTGTCGTGTTTTCGAGAATATATGTCACCTCATCTTGAATCGATGGAACAACATTTTCTCGTAGCCTAGGGAACAAAGGTGACAAAACATCGCGATGGCTGGCTTGCTGCGGCAGCTGGAGCTTCGGCGGAAGTGAAACAGGCGTACTGCTTGCATGCACCCGTAGACAAACAAATATGGCCAGGCACCGTACACAGCTTTCACTACTCAGCCAACTGACAACTATATTTGTTTAGTTTTGAGCCCGAGCAAGCACTTACGGGACCCACTCAGCCGTACTCACTTCTCTTCGGCCCCCGCTAAGTCCACACATCAATACATTGGCCGATGCGCCACCGCTAGTGTGGCCATGCCTGTCACCGAGTGCAGGCTTAAAAGCAGAAGGGACCGAGCTTGTGAGGCCTTGTGGAGTATAATGGTAGCATTTAATCACGTGATCGTGAGCAAAGTTCTAGATCACGTAGGTTTGAACTCCTTATGAATGGTTTCTATTCAGGCAATCTAAAAATTCGTACGTCGTAAAGTCGACTAACGACATGCTTTTACTAGGTTTCTTAAAGGTAGAGGAAAAACGATGCAATATAACGCATTTTACTCCAGCATGCCAGAGTAATATAATAGCACGAGGGAGTTTTCCTAGCGCTTGAGCGACGAGAACCCCAGCCTCGGCAAATTTTTGGTAACAGTGTATGATCTGAAATGTTCAAGACGATCCCACGTCTTTGGCCCGGCTTAGCACAATGAAACGAAAAATCAAAGTGCTGAGCACGCGGTCGCGGGATCGAATCCCGGCCACGGCGGCCGCATTTCAATGGGGGCAAAATGTAAAAACACCCGTGTGCTTAGATTTAGGTGCACGTTGAAGAACCCCAGGTGGTCAAAATTTCCGGAGTCCTCCACTACGGCGTGCCTCATAATCAGAAAGTGGTTTTGTCACGTAAACCTCATAATTTAATTTTCTTAATCAAAGTAACTTTGCGTTTAAACCCCGTTGCATTGTTTTTCACTACTACTGCAGCACTGTGACCACTCTTAAAAAATAAAGGCTGATATCATAAGGCAAATTAATGCTACAGTGACGCTAATGTGGAGCAATTGGCAGTCGCGATCGTCAGGATACGATTTATTATTCAGAATAAAGCCTTGGCGAAGCGGCAGTACACAACAAGGCCCATCAATGCGTTAGGCTAAACCCAGATATTGCTGCGATCTACCATTACCAACACCACAAACACGATAGTCAATCACCGTGAAACAACACCCTCCAGCTATCATCTCTTATTCGCTGCATATGGCAACAAATCTGCGCATGTTTTTTCTTCGGGTTAGCATGAAGCACTGGAATAATCTGCACGCACATGTCAACTAAGAAGGCTTTGCAAAGAGCCCGTCAGCGACTCTTCTCCCACTGCTCGATGCAGTGCTTTCATTCCTCTTTCTTTTTTGGTAAGAGGTGCAGGGTGGCCGCAGAGCATTTGGCCAGCTTTTATGCACCACGCCGCGTCATCTACAGCCGCTGTCCACATTGGCCTTCATTTGAATACTCATTTAGACTCGGAAAGCAATGGCGCCATTGACCGCTCCTAATGACACCTTAGTGGTCAGCATCAGAGGTGGCGAATAAATGTGTGCGGCTCTAGAAAAGGTGCCGCGTTGTCACTAGCTGGATATTGATTCATTCTCCCCTGCTCTTCCTGCATCAACGACGTACGGCTGGCGGAAGAGATCTTGCAAGCTAGTCCAGTTTGACGGCTCATGGTCCTGGCCTTAGAAAAAAACTATTGAAAGGTTATTGAAATGTCATTGTTCAACGTCAACAAATGAAATTGAAATAACATTGGTAAATTGTTGAACATTATTGACGAAGTTGTTGACACGTTTTGATAATTGGCCCGCGACATCTTGTCGAAACATCATTGTGGCGTTTCAATTTAAAGACCAGTGGTGCATTGTTGAAACTGATTTATTCCAATGTTCAAAGCCCATTCAAACATTGTTGCAAATCTGTTGAGTTTCAACATTAAAACTCCTTTGAAATATTGTTACAGTTCTATTGATTGTGAAAACAAATTATGTTGAAAGCCCTTTATGCCACAGTGTGTATTTAGCAGCGTTTAAAACTGCAATTTTCTTAAAATACTCCTGATATGTTGTGTTGCATATAATTATCATTGATGTCACATTGATATGTTTGCTGTGAGAGCATAGGTGTAGCATTTAAATACTGGCACTTTTGGATTGCAAACCTTGGTCACCCTGGGCTCAAAAGGCTCCGATTGCCTGAAATAAACCATATTGTTTTAAACCATTTAATTTCTCGATGACCTTCGTGGAGAGCAAGGCACTTGAAGGGACGAGTCTGCTGTGGCAACATTCTGCCACAGCAGCCTGTTGTGATTCGTGTACCACTGCTGTGGCAACACGAAAAAAAAAGAAACTTATCCACGATCACAAAAAAGCAAATTTTGATATTTTGAGTTTTGGAACTGTGCACATCTTTTGACACATACGTAATTGATTTTGATACACGGAATGTTGAAGAAAATTGGTTTCTATTTGGCAATAAAATCGCGTAGCTTATCGCTGCTTACGTTTCTCTGAGACGCAATCATTGCGATAAAGCGTCACCTTGGCTTGATAAAAAGTTAAAGCACCTTTCGAATAAAAAGGCGTTTGTTTCGTTCGGCAAATTTACGAAGAACAGGAAGACACGGTCAAGCATAGCACAACGTTGAAACCCAGTACCATGCGGCACTGTCACGCCAGAGATTATTGCGCTACTAACAATTCTCCCAGCCCTTTGACTAGGTAGTCCTGAAGCATTTTCGAAGCATTTTCGAGAAGCGTTAACTTGATGGAAACCATTATTATTTCTCTTAATAATTTTGAAAATGAACCTTTACTACCCGAAGAATGCGCCTCACTGCTTAACAATGTTCTTTTTCGTTATTTTTCTTCGTGTCAAGTTGATTATGTTAAAGATGTATCACATCGTGATTATCCTTTGATGTCCCCTGTCCTGATCGAGCACTCGGGAATAGTACACTTAATCGACTCGCTAAAGCTTTCTTCGTCTTGTGGAACAGATAGTATCAATTCTATATTTCTAAAACAGACTAAATACTCATCTTCGTTTTTGGCTCAAATATTCCAGCAATCGCTTGATTATGATAACCTTCCTCTTGCCTGGAAGGTTGAGAAGATGATTCCTGTTCCCAAATCAGGCAACAAACATTCTCCGATAAATTATTGACCCTTTTCGCTTACAATTATCCCTTGCAAGCTGGTGGAGCATGTGTTGTACAGTCATATCTTTAATATTTTGGAATCAAATTCCTTCTTTACGTCATCACAAGTTGTATTCAGGCGTTCGTTCTCTTGTGCAACTCAATTACTTCTTTTCATTTACCGCTTGCACTCTATACTAGACAAGAATTCCCGAATCGATTGCGCCTTTCTAGCCTTCAGGAAGGCTTTTGATGAGGTTACTCATGTGTTGCTTATGCAGAAAACTTACCTCGTTGAACCTTGGCCATAATGTACTTACCTGGCTTGAATACTTCCTAATCAATCACCGACAGTATGTTTCTGTCAACGGCCATGATTCATTTTTAACAAACGTAGCATCAGGAGTGCCAGAGGGCTCTGTTTTAGGTCCATTACTTTTTCTAATATACAATAACGGCTTGCCTGATTGCGTGTCATCTTCAGCTCACCTATACGTCGATGACTGCGTATTGTATCGTGAATTGCGTTATGATAAGGACCAGCAAATTCTACAGACTGATCTAAATAACATCGCCGCTTGGCATAAAATCTGGCTCATGGAACTAAACCCCCAAAAATGCAAGCTGATGCATGGTACAAGATGCGACGTTCGTGTGCCTGCGTATATGCTCAACCACGTCGAGCTGGTACAGGTTTCATCCTACCGTTATTTAATGTAAGTATATCATCTGACTTATCCCGGAAATGTCACACTGACCCCATAATCAATAACGCAAATCGTATGTTAGGCTACTTGCAGCAAATCCCCTTCGTCGCTGAAACTACTGTTGTATAAAACACTAGTTCGATCTAAGTTGTAACACGCTGCTGCCATTTGGCACCCTTACATTTCTACTCTGGTTAATTCTCTTGAAATGATTCACAACAATTCCACTCGTTTCATTCTCTCAAAGTACGTTCGCACTTCAATAGCATATCTTTTATGAAAAGCAATTTGTGTCTACCATATTTATCACTGTGCAGAAAGGCTTTTTGTTTATGTCTTTTTCATAAAGCATTTCATCACCATATCTTCATTCTAGCACCTACTTATCTTTCATCTCAAGTTGATGACCGTTATAAAGTGGAAAATACTTTTAGTCACACAAACAGGTTATCATGTTCATTTATTCCACGTAGAACGAACGACTGGAACCACCTTTCGATGATATCGTGTCAATCGAAGACAGCCCACTTTCCCGCCGAACCTTGTTTTCTTTTTTTTTTTTTTTCAGCTGTTAGCACATGACCACATGCGCTGTATTTGCCCATGCGCTGTAGTGCTGGATTTTCCTTCTGTACAGTTCAGATGTCGCTGGGTTTATATGATTTGAATATCATAGTATCCTTGTTCGTTGATTTCTTAACGATTACCTCCACTGCACATGTCACTTGCATTATATAAATTTGTTGTAATTCTTGTCATTCCTTTACACATGTTCCCCACTCCCCTCTGTAATGCCTCGGGGCTTGATGGTATGTGAAATAAATAAATAAATAAATAAATAAATAGATAAATAAATAAATATGGAAGTGATTATTTCCCTGTCGTTCTAAACCTTACAAAGTGTGGTCAATGCGCTACCCACGTTCTTATATAAAAAGTCGATTCAGCTGACTGGACGTGGTTTCGTGAAGCAATACATTTGCCCTGAGAATGTCCCTGCATTTTGTATCGACGATGCAGTAACACACTTTACAGCGTTTCTAATTGATGCTGCACCAGTGTGTACTCCCCAAGCAAACGGGTGAGCCTTCAAAAATAAGTATTCCATGGTGGAATGAGGAGCATGGGGAAGCCCGGGGAAAGCAAAGAAAGGCTTGGAATCTCCTACGCAAGTCCACAACCACAGAAAACCTTAATAACTTCTAGGCGATTAAGGCACAAGGAAGAACACGCCGCCATGCAAAACGGGAAAGTTGGCAAGAATACGTCTAAGCATCAGTTCTTCTACACACGAAAGGAAAGCATAGAACAGAGTAAACACAATAAAATCCCGACAATCTCATCCTCTACCGGTAGTAAATATCGAGGGAGGCACCCTGACAGATCAAGCTGATTCCATAGATGCACATTTCTAATACATTTCTAGTTCATCCCACTATTCCGACACATTCTTAAGATATCAACAACAAGCAGAGCGGCGGCCCTGACAACGGAAAACCACTCGAAAGAAACCGTGTAATCGCCCATTTAGCATGGCTGAATTTCAGGCTTCACTGAAATGGTGCAACAAATATGTCCCAGGAACCGACGGAATAGCATAGGACGTGACTAAGCACTTGAACCCTGAAACTCAACAAAACACTCCTGTCACTTTTAAATGATATGTGGTCTACAGGTGAGAGTCCACCCGCTTGGAAACTAGAGATCGTGATATCAAATTTCAAAGAAAGCAAAGACCCTTCTTTAGCCGTCAGCCACAGACCCATAGCGATCAGACGCTGTTTGTAGAAACTCTTTGATAAAATGGTAAACCGGCGCTTCACCGATTATCTTGAAAATAACAAAATACTGGATCGTCTCCAGTGTGGATTCAGGGGAGGTAAATATACTATAGACCAACATGTCCGTATGGAGGCGAAGAACCGGGATGCCTTCATACACAAGCAATTTCTCCTATCAAAAGTTCTTGACATGAAGGCCTACGATATTACATGGCGCGGAGTAGCATGTCAGCGATGCCTATACGCCGGTTAAAATCTCTGCCTTTCATTAAAGGGTTCTCTCTCTCTTGGAATACTCCGAGATATGTCTGGAATGGGTATCCGCGGCAACTTGCTGAACGTTATCGAAAATTCTCTATCTAATGAACATTTCGTGAGCGAGTTGGCAACGCCCCAACCCGAGCATTTCCTCAGGAGACAGCTGTATCTCGAGGTGGGGTGTGGAGCTGCACTCTCTTCATTTCAATGAATTCTTTGCATACGGTTATACCGCGCGCACTGTTTTACTCTGTATATGTGGAGGATGTGCAGATAGGATTTAAATCGTGTAATTTTGCGATGTACGAGTTACAGGTAGGGCTTGGCCTAAACAAACCATAAGTGCGCGGATTAATTGTAATCCCATAGTGAAGCAACTGCATGCTCTTCTCAAAAAAGAGAGGAATATCACTGGATCCCAATATTTCTCCTAATGGAGAATGTCTATCTCTAAGGTCCAAGAATAAGTTTACAGGTATAATCTTAGATTCTCAACTGACTTTCATCCCTTATCCGAAACAGCTAAAAGAGAAGTGTCTCAAAACGCTGAATATACTTAAGCTTCTGTCACGCACATCCTGAAGAAGTGACATACGATGCCTCCTGAGCTTCTATAACAGTCTGATACGATCACGCCTAATGCGCTTAGTGCATTAAACATTCTGGATCCTGTTCACCATCTGAGTATCCACCTGGCTGCAGGTGCCATCATGACTAGTCCTGTGGAAAGCCTGTATGTTGAGTCCAATGAAGGGTCCCTACATCTCCAAAGGACATATTTACGATTCTCGTACTTCCTTCAGGTTGAATCAGATGTTGAAAATCCATGTCGCTGAATTGTTTGCGACGCATCACTTTATCATAACCACGCTGCTAGCAGGACATATTTGTCTCTGCGTTTAGAAGCAATGGTAGAGAAAACGGGTGACCCACTTCAGAGAAAGCGTTCTAATGGCGGCTACTCGCTTTCGACCACGGTGGAAACAGCAGACCATGGAGTGTGATATCTGTTTTGTAGCAGTTTGAAAGCATGCACCTGAAATGCATATATGTTCTCACTTCCTGGAGTTTAACGAGAAGTACTGCTCCGAGGAATTTTACACATATGCTTCCAAGACTTTCTTATGCAGCTCTGGGAGCGCGATTTCAAACAACGGATGCATTAAACCCGCACAACAGTATTTCACTGCGGAAGCATACGCGATACTCACGGCGGTCAGACATGTAAAGCAGGTAAACATAACTAAAGCTGTTGTCCTTACGCACTCATTGAGCGTCGCTAGAGCCCTAATGAACTTACAAAAACATAAGAACCCTGTTTTAATTGACTCTACTTATTGCTATGCGCAACGTACGTGTGAAACCAAGTCATTGTTATTTGTTGGGTACGAGGCCACAGAGACATAAAAGGCAATGCAGCAGCTGGCGAAAATGCTACGTCAGTAGCCTTCAGTGATATACAGATATACATAGCAGCCACAGACCTCAAGCCGTTCATAAGGCATCAATTGAGGAACCATTGGCAAAGCCAGTGGGATTTTATTTATTTATTTATTTATTTATTTATTTATTTATTTATTTATTTATTTATTTATTTATTAGATACCTGCATCGCTCATGCGGGCATTACAGCAGGGGGGATTACATATTAAAGGAAGGAACAAGTAATCACATACATAAAGCGCGATAAAACGCATCATTGTATTCAATATTAACAATGTCAGGCGAAAGAGTACTCCATTCTATTATAGACCGAATAAAAAAAGAATGCCTAACGACGTCACCCCTGAAAGGACACTCGCCGACTTTCAGCGCGCGGTCGTGTCTCAGCGACGTATAAGTAGGCGACTTAACATATTTTTTTCTCTCAATACCTGTTTTTGAATAATAAACAGCGTGAAAAAATTTCAACTTCAGATTTTTTTGCCGGTCTTGTAATCCTTGCCACGAAAATTTGATTTTACTTTCTGTCATACTTAATTTTCCACTATAGTTATTAGGAACAAACCTAGCTCCTCTATTCTGCACTCTTTCAAGCTGTTCTGTGAGATCAGCCGTGTACGAATCGCAACAACTACAACCGTATTCAAGTAAACTACGAACATAAGTTAAATACAATTGCTCTTTCAATTCATTCGGTATCTGACTTAAGTTACGGCGGAGGAATCTCAATGAGCGTATTGCCTAATTCTTAATATGCGTGATGTGCCTGTTCCATTTTAAGTCAGACGTCATTAAAATTTCTAAATCCCCGCAGGGGCGTCTGCGTCAGCAGGCGTTTGGTGTGTTGCGACACCACGGACCCGAGCACACGAGGGTTGGACCCTCCCGCGTGTAGCCGTGCGCGGCTTAGCCGTGTCTGGGGAAAAGGGGATCCTGGGGGTTGAGCCGATGCTGGGTGTCTGGACCTTTAAGGCCCCCCGGCGGAGGCAACACACCCCTTTGGCCTCTGCTTCACATAGACGGCACCCCCGGACTGACCCACCCGGGGGAAATCGGCAGTCGCCTTTTCCTGTCCCTCTATTCAATCTTTTGCTTTCCCTCTCGCTATCTCTTCTTTCCTGTCTTCTTATCACTTCTTCTCACTTCCGAATTTCTAGGCGGCAAGGGTTAACCTGGTGTATGTATCCAACCTTGGGTATGTTATATTAGGTTATAGTGGCTACGTACAGCTGGCGTCTGCGTTTCCTCCCGGACTCGTGGCGTCCCCTTGTTGGGCTCGGTGGTGGGCGGCTGGCGTAGCTGCCGAAATAAATGAATTCTGCATGGCTAACACATCATTCCCCCCCCCCCCCCTTTCCGATCGTCCTCTTTCAAAAAGAGGGCGCACCGAAGAAACTTTCCAACTATTCAGCCAGCGCAAAGAAACTTTCCCCCGCTACCATGTAATACACAGTCAAGATCCTGAAAAGACAGTCAGAACTATCTCACCTTTCATCGTAGCTAAATGCCTTACCGAAGCACTAGGTGCTGGCTACAAAGTGACGAAACTGAGCATTGGCGACCTTCTTCTTGAGGTCCGCGACACTGTACAGCATGGAAAACTCTCCAGTCTCTTAGCGTTCCGTAATGGGAAAATCACTGTTACCCCCCACCGATCACTGAACACATCTAAAGGAGTCATCTCTGATGAAGATATATTGAGCCTAAGCGAGGAAGAGCTCCTGGAGGGCTGGAAAGAACACAATGTGATTCAGGTGCAAAGAATAAAGATCAAGCGAGACAACCAAGATATCCCAACTAAACATCTCATCCTCACCTTTGCGTCCAGCGTTTTGCCAGAAACCTTAGAAACAGGATATACCAAACTTCGAGTCAGGCCTTACATCCCAAACCCCCGAAGATGCTTCAAGTGTCAGAGATATGGCCATGGTTCGCAAAGCTGCCGTGGCCGACTAACCTGTGCAAAGTGTGGCGAACACGAACACGAATCCAACAACTGTAATGGCACACCCCACTGTCCCAACTGTGACGGTGGACACGCAGCATACTCTCGAACCTGTCCCACATGGAAAAAGGAAAAAGACATAATAACAATGAAAATCAAAGTAAACATCTCTTTTCAAGAAGCGCGGAAACGTGTTTCCTTTTTCCATACCTCAGGGTATGCTGGTGCGGCGCGCAAGGGGGCAGCGTCGCAGCAGACTCCGGCTCCGGCCCAGACCACAACGAGCGTGGTTGCGGCCCTGCCACCAGCCCCCCTGGCGTCAGCAGCCAGCGCTGCTGCGCCGTCCCCGAAGGAGGGCCCATCGACCTCTGGGTTGGTGGCCTCCAAGGCCCTGCTTTTCGAGGCAAGGCCTACCCTGAAAACACCCCGCTCTAGTGAGCGGAAGTCCAGCGGCTCCCAGGAGTCGATGGACACAACCCCGAGCCAGAAGGCGCATCTAGCGCCTCGGGAGCGGCGCGAGTTTCGCGACCGCTCCAAGAAAGACAAAACCCGTACCATAATTACGGGGCCTGAAAAGGCTCCGTAAGTCTTTTCTCTTACTTGACTCCTCTTGACACACAGCATAAAAACACGAACAATATGGCTACACAAATAATACACTGGAACGTTAGAGGTCTTATCCACAACCTCGATGACATTAAAGAACTATTGCACACATATAACCCAAAGGTGCTGTGTGTTCAGGAGGCACATCTTAAATGCACACAAACAAAGTTTCTTAGTCAGTACGCCATCTACCGTAAAGACCGCAACGAGGCGAATACCTCGTCTGGCGGTGTAGCAATAGTTGTAGACAAGTCCATAGCTTGTCACCAGGTCGCCCTTCAGACGCCCCTTGAGGCAGTGTCAATTCGGGCAATTCTTTTTAATAAATTGATCACTGTATGTTGCATATACATACCCCCTAACTTTCATCTGGAAAAAAGTGATTTTTATAAACTAATTGACCAGCTTCCGCACCCTTACATACTCGCAGGCGATTTTAATGCACACCACACCATGTGGGGGGGCTCGCGATGTGACGCGAGAGGTCCTTTCATTGAAAACTTTCTTGTGAACTCCGGTGCATGCATCTTCAACAAGAAGGAGCCAAGTTATTGTAATATTCATAATAATTCATATTCATCAATAGACCTGTCTATTGGCTCGGCTTCAATTTACCCGGACTTGCAATGGCATGTAATAAAAAATCCCTATGGAAGTGACCACTTCCCTGTAATGTTAAAGTCAACGCCTCAATATGAATGCCCCCTACATACACCCCGATGGAAACTAGCCTCCGCCGAATGGAATGATTTTAAGGAAGCAACTTACTTATCACGAGATCTTATCACTGATTTTAACTTAGACAATGCCGTAGCATATTTTACTGGTTTTATAATTGACGCAGCTGAAAAGTTCATTCCCCAAACACAAGGTCTCTCTTGTAAAAGACGGGTACCCTGGTGGAATGAACAATGTAGACTGGCACGAAAGAAACAAAACAAAGCGTGGGGTTTGCTGCGTCGCTCCCCGACAGCAGAAAACCTCATAGAATTTAAGCTCGCAAAGTCACAAGGAAGGCGCACACGGAGACAGGCAAGGAGGGCTAGCTGGGAGAGGTTTCTCTCGGACATCACTTCCTACACCCAAGAGTCCAAAGTATGGAATGGCGTACGAAAGATAGAGGGGCAACAAATCCACCCTCTGCCCTTAGTGGACGACCAAGGGACTACCTTGGAGGACCAGGCGAATGCTCTGGGCGAACACTTCGAAAAAGTATCAAGCTCCACACATTACACAAAATCATTCCTCAAATATAAACAATTACCTGAACTTAAGACACTTGATCGTAAATGCCGTCCAGATGAACCATATAACCGTCCTTTCAATATTGCCGAGCTTAAAGCTGCATTGAGCACATGTAGAAGCTCTGCACCGGGAGCTGACAGAATTATCTATGATATGATTAAGAACTTGCACGAAGACACACAAATGACACTTCTGGCACTTTTCAACTCTATTTGGGCTGCCGGATACCTCCCATCCTCATGGAAGGAAGCTATTGTTATTCCTGTCTTGAAGCCGGGTAAAGACCCTTCCTTGGCGGCAAGTTATCGCCCGATAGCTCTAACAAGTTGTCTTTGTAAGCTATTCGAAAAAATGATTAATCGTAGACTAATACATTTCCTTGAACTGAACAATATGCTTGATCCCTATCAGTGTGGCTTTAGAGAAGGGCGGTCCACAACTGATCATCTCGTACGCATTGAATCAAATATCCGCAATGCATTTGTACATAAACAGTTCTTATCGATATTCCTCGACATGGAGAAGGCGTACGACACGACGCGGCGATACGGGATCTTGCGAGACTTGACGGGGATGGGCATCCGTGGAAATATGCTAAACATAATAGAAAGCTATCTGTCCAAACGTACCTTCCACGTGAAAATCGGCAGTGTACTGTCGCGACCTTTCATACAAGAAAATGGTGTACCTCAAGGAGGTGTGCTTAGTTGCACACTCTTTATCGTGAAAATGAACAGCCTTCGTGCTTCATTACCGCCAGCCATTTTTTATTCTGTTTACGTAGATGATATACAAATAGGCTTCAAGTCCTGCAACCTTGCAGTGTGCGAGAGGCAAGTACAACAGGGCTTGAACAAAGTATCTAAATGGGCAGACGAAAACGAATTTAAAGTGAGCCCGAACAAAAGTTCTTGTGTGCTTTTCACAAGAAAGAGAGGCCTCGTTGCAGATCCCAATATTGAAATGTATGGCCAGCAAATCCCTGCGAACAAAGAGCACAAGTTCTTAGGTATCATACTTGATTCTAAATTAACTTTTATTCCACACATAAAGAATCTCAAGGTCAAATGCTTAAAAACAATGAACTTGCTGAAAGTGTTATCCCACACAACATGGGGCAGCGACAGGAAATGTTTAATGAATTTATACAAGAGTCTCATTCGATCTCGGTTGGACTACGGTGCCGTGATCTACCATTCTGCAGCCCCAAGCGCGCTAAAGATGCTAGATCCGGTCCACCATCTAGGAATCCGACTGGCCACTGGAGCTTTCAGAACAAGTCCCATTGAAAGTTTATACGTAGAATCAAATGAGTGGTCACTTCAGCTGCAGAGAGCATACATCAGCCAAACATATTTCCTGAAAGCCCACTCTAATCCCCAACATCCATGTTTTAATACCATCAACGATATGACATATGCTACGCTCTTTCATAATCGTCCTTCCGTAAGACAGCCTTTCTCGATGCGTGTGAGGGAGCTTAGTGATGAAATGCATGTCCCACTACTCAAACTCCGCCTAATGCATCCAGCCAAGCTGCTACCTCCTTGGGATTGGCAGCTCATAGAATGCGATATATCTTTCGTGCAAGTCACAAAGCATGCTCCAGAGATTGAAATACAAATGCTTTTCCGGGAACTCCAGTACAAGTACTCCTGCACGGAGTTCTACACAGATGCATCGAAGTCACACGACGGGGTGTCCTACGCAGCCGTCGGTCCATCCTTCTCGGAAACCGATGTACTGCATCCGGAAATTAGTATCTTTACGGCTGAGGCCTACGCACTATTATCAGCTTTGAAGCATATCAGGAAATCAAAACTCCAGAAATCAATCATATATATGGACTCCCTTAGTGTTGTGAAGGCCTTGATGTCATTCTCTAACCACAAAAATCCGGTAATCAATGAACTCTATTCCGTCCTATGTAAAACGTATATATGTAACCAGCATGTCATCATATGCTGGGTGCCAGGTCACAGGGGCATCGAAGGTAATGATCTGGCGGACCAGATGGCCACGTCAGTTGCATCGCATTCTGCTAATCCCACCGCTGCAGTTCCTGTCACAGACCTGAAGCCCTTCTCACGGAGGAAACTACGGAACCACTGGCAGCGCCTATGGGACGCGGAAACAAATAATAAGCTCCACGTGATAAAGCCACAGTTAGGATTCTGGCCCTCTGTAACAAAATCACGCCGAACAGATGTCCTATTCTGTCGTCTCAGAATAGGACACACATTCGGCACCCATAATTTTCTACTCACCGGAAATGACCCTCCAACCTGCGGTAGATGCGAGGAGAGGCTTACCGTCCTCCACGTCCTCCTGGAGTGCCGGAAAGCCGAATCTGAAAGAAAGAAACATTTTCCCTTAGCATACCGGCAGCACATTCCCCATCACCCATTAATGTTACTCGGCCCAGAACCGCTATTTGACACCAATGCAGTCCTAAGTTATCTGAAAGATGTTGTATTGCATGTTGTTAGCCCCACATGTTCGTAGCGTCTCCTCTCTTCAGAGGATGGCGCTGTGATAGTTCTTTCGTATAGCACGTGCCTCTAGGTCCTATTGTTTCAAGGGCTCCGGCGAGGCAACAGTGCTCCAGCTATTTTTATCATCTCATATATTTTCAATTCTATGTCATTCTTTTACGATGGATTTTATTGTTCATAGTATTCGTCATTAGTCATCGCCAAAATTTTATATCACGTAGATTTTATGCACTTTACAGCAACTATTTTTAGGCCACTTTACAGCCAAGTCACATCTCCATAATACATCGTCAACATCACCACTTGTCATGGCGCTCTTTGGCCACACCTGGCCCTTGCGCCATTAAACACCACATATCATCTTCGAAATTTCTAAATATTTGTATTCGTCAAGCTTATTTTATGCCATATTACTCAAGGTATAAGTGCATGACTGAAATGCGCGCTTCCTTGAAAAGGTGACGTGAACGCATTTTTCAACATTTAGTGACATTTCCCACGTATTGCACCACGTTCCTATAAGGTATAAATCAGTCTGTAATAATGAAATGTCATTTGCGTTGTCTCTGACTCTATAAATGGCACAGTCATCCGCAAACATTCTAAATGAAGACGTAAGACCACTTTCAATATCAATAATAAAGAGTAGAAGTAAAAGGGGACCTAAAACTGATCTCTGAGGAACACCTGATGTAACTGGAACATATAAAGAAGAAAAACCGTTGAGCACCACAGACTGCTCACTTGCACGAAGATATTCGGCAATCCAAGCTATGACACTGTTGTCCAATTTGTAGGCCCTAAGTTTTGAGATCAGAAGATCATGTGCAATGACATCAAAGGCTTTTTTTGAAATCTAGAAATATGCAGTCTATTATTTTGGTTTTGTCTATTGCCGAGGCCAGATCATGAAAGAATGCTACTAACGGTGTAGAGCATGAAAAACCTTGTCGAAAACCATGTTGACTAGAGCTTAGAATATTGTGCTTAACTAAATGTGACATGATTTAAGTATAAATTATGTGTTCCATTAACTTGCATGTGATCCTTGTTAAAGATACCGGTCTGTAGTTCTCAACGGCACTTCTCGATCCGCCTTTGTGAATGGGTACAACTCCTGCCAGCTTCTAATCACGCGGTAAACAAGACTCAGATAAACACTGTGTAAATAACCGAGAAAAGTAAAAACACAATATTCCATAACAGTTTTTAAGAATCATTGCCGGAATATCATCACGGCCACAAGCGATCGTCGGCTTCATCTCCTGTAGTAATTTACGCAAACCTTCTACACCATATATAACCTCAGACATTTGTTTAATGTCCATTTGGCAGATCACATTAGGAGTGCGAGAACGCTTTGGTCTAAACACTGACAAGAAAAAATCACTAGAATGTTTCACTTTGCCTTCATCAGAATCAATTGTGGTTTCAGAGCTCTTTAAAGGGGGGATAGAATTGTGTTCATTACTATCACACCTAACAAATCTACAGAACTCTCTGGAATCTGTGAGCAACTTCACACCAAGGTTTTCGAAACAAGTATGCTTGGTCTGCTCCGCAAGATTCTGAAAGCTTTTTTTTCAAACATTTCAGTCCTAACCAAGTATTCTGGGACTTCGCTCTCCGAAACTTAAGATTAGCTCTCCTAATTTTTTGTATTAGTGTACGCAACTGATGATTAAACCAAGGCTTATCCTCTGACTGTTTAGATGAGATAACATGAGTAGGAACAAATGTATCGCGCAATTCAAACAGCTTGCTTTCAAACAGCTTCCATAACTCTTCAATGCTTAATTCATCAACTAATGCATCAAAGGTAGGAAAATATGACTCAAACGCCGAAATTATAGCCCCAAAATCAGCCCTATTATACACGTACGTCTTTATGGGTTCCTTCTTCGATACGGACACATATTGAACGTTTATATCAGCAGTAAAAACACAATGGTCACTTAAGCCGGGAAATACATTCACATTTGTTAAAATGTTCGGGACATTACATAAGAGCAAATCAAGTACGTGACCTGTGCCGTCGCTCCGTGATGCATCATGAATGTACTGTTGAAACGTAAAACCACAGACGAGACCCAAAAATGCAGAATAGACATGGCCAGTGACCGACGCTACAGGGTTATCGCACGGTTAGTCTATACCCGGAAGATTAAAATCTCCCCCTATTATTATGATATTGTTTTCAAGCGTATCAAGGCAAGGTATACTGAAGGTGAAGGTAATACTAAAGTATCAAATAAGCTTCACATAAAAAAGCCAAAATTAGGGAACTGGATATCCACGAGGACAGAAAGACAGAAGGAAGTGCTCCTTTGCAGATTAAGGATAGGCCATCCCTACGGCACTCACTCCCACCTATACTGGCTGGAAATGATCCTCCAACATGTAGTAGATGTGGCGACAACCTTACAATTATCCGCGTTCTTCTTCAGTGTTCAGAAATAGAAGTAGAGAGGAAAAAGTACTTCCCCTCTCTGTATCGTGAGCCCGTACCTGTCCACCCAGCATTTTTTTTCGGCAATGAACCGCTTCTCAATTTATTCGCACTCTTACACTTTTTAAAAGAAACCGACACCCTAAAAATCATTTGACCAGGCTATTTGTAGCACTACCTCCCTCTTCGAAGTTGTAGCTGCAATGCGAGCATACTTGTAGGACGCGTACATACCTTCAAGCCCTTGCGTCCAAGGGCTCTGTTGAGGTGTCAATGCTACTGCTTCCTATACGCCTGGATTAATCATCCTTCACATCTAATATTTTATCACAGCACACTTCGCAAATCATTGACATTATTTTAGTATACTAATACTTTAAGCAATTAACAGACACTTATTTTAGGCCCCATTATAGGCCATATTACATTCTGATTAGACAACGCGTTTAGCGCTCTTTGGCCAAAACTCGGTCTTGCGCCTTTAAAACTCATTAATCAATAAACACTATAACAGGGTTCTTCAAAAGTAGGCAGCTGTGTTTTAACCTTTTTACATGTTCCCGGCAAGAATTTCGAATAATCATTTAATCGAGGAAAAGCCCTGCATCGAAAGCGATTAAATAATTAAAGGCTAAAATGTTGAAGTATTAATTGTGACTCGAACAAAAAAATCAACTGACCATCCCTGCTTAGGGATCGGCGCTGGTGGTGTGTGTCACTACTTCTAGGCTTTTTGTGCACATTCATTTATCGGAACTACATCTGAACCAAGTACGCGAAAGCGACTGCTGTACTTAAACCAATATTCCGTGTTATGACAGCCGGTTCGAACCATGAGAATATGTTGTTGACGCCGTGGCGATTATATTAGGAATGAATGCCTCTCCATATCCCTGAAATCAATCGTCAACGCGTTAATAGATGTAGACGATAATACAAAACAACTTCAGCCACTGAGGTGCAGAAACCACCTTCCTATATCGTCTCTACTATGAACGAATTTCGTATCATAGCTTGCACACGGCAAGTAAACACATCAGAACATTCAAAATAAAGGGCGAGCATGCCCAACTAGAAGATCTCTATCAGGCTGCATGTCCGATCAAATAAATTCGTCTCCACAAACTCAGTTATGGTTTTGGGGACACGTAAACAAATTCCATCATTTCAGAAAGCAAATGTCACGTAGTATTCGATGAAGTTCGATTGAATCTCGCAGAAGCAAAGGATTGGCGTGTTGTTGAGTTTGACTAGCAGTGAAGTACAATCAAAGGATCGGCCTGCAATGAGACGCGGCTGGTGTAGGCGGCGGCTCCTGTTGGCTCAAAAAATGAGAAACTGCTCTCGTTGAAGGATTGGCAGCTAAGTCCTCCACTAAGTCTCCACTTCGCTTTATGTTACATGCGTGGCAGCGCTTGTGCTGCTCGGCTAAGTGAGAAGTGCAGAGAGAGCAAAAGTATTTGAAAGCTTCCAGCATCGAAAACTCGCAGATGCCGCCGTAAACTAGGTCCCATCCGAGACTGCGTAAGTCTACAGATGCTACTATTCTTAGTACGCAGCTTTAGAAAAGAGTACCCAATACTCAGCGTACGCTAAGCAGTCTGAGTTAGCCGGCCTAACGATCGCCGGCAGGAACGAGACTCAGTTTATCTCGTCTGGCCAGCGTCTGGGTTTGCCATATCCCTCTGCGGCTCCACTAGGCTTCAGTATACAAAGAATGCTGACCGCAATAAAAAATGTTTTTAAACCATTGTCCACTTACCCACTATCCTCCCAAGTTGTTAGACTACCTAACTGCGCTCCAGCTCCTAAAGCCTACTTCTATGCAGCAAAAGACCATTCAGTCATCGTAGAATTTTGCTCACTCTGGAACGTTTTCGGCCTTGCACCCACCCGTTTGCGGTGGCTGACAACGCAGTCGAATACTCAAGTAAGGATTCTAGTTTACCATTTCGTTAAACGAGTCACATACCAAAGCCTCCATTGGCTTCTTTCCTAGAGAAGTGATCTAGATTACGACGTTGTAATAGACAAAAAATATCCAAAGTCTGCCCTTCCGATAAGAATCATGGCCGGTGTAAGTAAATACAAACCTTGCCCCATTTCGTTCCTTTATTAGGATACACTTTTCAGGACAGACCGTTCCTTGTGATAACCTATGTGAAGAATCGTAAACGAGACAATAAATCAAGCGTTGGAATAGCAAATATGGAAATAAACAGAGGCCCCCAAATAGATATTGAAAGGAACTAAACACTCGGCACAATGCAAGTAGTCGAACGGGACAATATAACAGGAGCGAAAGTCAACAATGCAGGACAGTCGGGAAAAGTCGCTTGTTAAGAAGGTTAGGAACGCTGTTCAAAAAGAAAGTGAATCCGTTATTATGGCTATGCTTGTAGGGGATAAATTCGACTCGGAATACGACAGTACAAGTGGGCAATTCAAAAGCATGACGCGCTGGAAAGACATTACCACAGGCCATCTGAATGAACGAACTTAACGTTAACACGCTATCCGTGTTCCCACCTCGTGCCGTGGCTCAAAGCATAAAGCTTTATTATTTAGCTGGTACCGGGCCGCAGACGTTCGAATGAGAAAGCGTTTCGCAGCTACTGTCATACTATGTTTAATTTTTAGAAATAAGTATATAGAAAGCACTGCATTTACTCCTACGTTAGCTTCATAAAATAAATTATAGCAAGATTAGGTGTTTAGTCGCAAACAGAAGCACTGGTATATACCGACCGTATAGCAGCCGAGGCCTAGCTTTTAAGAACGCTTTTGGATGCCTCACAACCGGCGTTTGCAGAAGTGACCGCATGCTGCGGACCCTATCGCAAAAGATGTTGCAAGTTGGCGTCTCTTAAAGGGAAGCTGAAACGGTTTTCAATTTCTATGAATTGCTGGGATTGGGAAGAACAGACCTAATAATTTACGGTTCTGAAATTTTTTTTTTCGTTTTGTTAATATAACGGGCGGAAATCGCTTTCTAAATCACCCCCGCGGACACGCCCCCATCGCTTCCCGGAGCGCCGGGTGAGGACGTTGGCAGAGGAGAGAACCGGCGAGAGTGACGTCATGGGCGGAGACCGAGCCGCGGACCGGCGTGCTGACATGTGCTGGCATGCCTCTTTCCGTCCTGCGCTTTACTGAACGACGCTACGAGAGATCTGCCGCCGCCGCCGCCGCTCACGTTTGTTTTGCGATTTTCGTAAACTGTTCTTTCCTTCTGTGCTGCGTGAGTGCCTACAGCCAAGGGCGCCCAACATGCCCTCGTTCTGTGCAGCATTCGGCTGCGCGAACACAGGCAGGCGAGACGATGTGGTGTTTCACAAATTCCCGAAGGAAAAGCTTGCAGCGCAGTGGGTACGTGCGGTGAGGAGAGATAAGTTCGTGCCGACGAAATCAACTGTGCTGTGCTCGGACCATTTCCGCGACAATGACTATCATCGGAGCTTGACAACGATGCGGGCAATCGGTATTCCAATTAAATCAGCGCGACTGAAGCCCGAACAACTTCAAGTACACAGCTTGGCAGAATTCGACGGCTCTTCTTTCCCAACTTTTTCCATACTAGCCAGACAAACTGGCGGTATGCTGCATACCTCAACTGCCTGTAAAAAAAAAATTGCTTTTGCATCACTCTTTTTCCATTGGCCATATCATTTTCACACCTGTGTGTAAACTTCTTGCCTTGTCCAGCCGGTTCGACTCCTTCCTGGGCAAGTGCCACTTCCAGTACTGCCCTGCTGAGGCACACAGTCCTGAATTGTCTTGAACTTGTTACGCACTGCGTGCGCTTCTGTTTTTTCCTAATCTCTTGCACCTCCTGGCAGCACAAGCAGTTAGTTCTCTTCATCTTCCATCAATACGCAGCACATGCAGGTGCACCTAGTTTAATGAAAGCGTGATTAGGCCCACATTGATGCACTGGAGAAATACGAACATTTGCAGCCATTAACGTCTGGTAACACAGTTTTAGCGTAGCCGGATAGCCTTACGACAAATGCGAAAACGCGTTGTTGCTAGCGTTGCTATACTCCGTTTCATACACCAGGTGCAACGCTGTGGAGGCTTGAGATGCTTCTTGCAGTGGCTGCGTTCGCACTTAGAAAAAGTTCGGTGTTTCTTGACCCAATTTTTCAGAAAGCTTTCCATATATAAGCTCAGTTCGGAATGAAAAAAAAAAGAAGAATTTACCCATAGAAACCATCCGTGTACTTATACGGCTGCTAACACGTTCTTTTAAAAGAAATTTCTTTTCGGTATTTTTTAATTGCAGCCCGTCGCGGCAGCTTCACGTGCATGCTCGCGCGAGCAAACGCCGCTGGCACGCTGCGAAGCATAGACGGAAACGCGCGCAGTAATAAATTTTGGTGACCGGACTTCGAGCGTAGCTTCCACAGCGATGCACCTGGGGTATCAAATGGAGTGTAGGCTTGCCTAGTGACATTCGACGTACGGTTCAGTTATCGTGTTTACCACACGGCGGTGCTAAAACTGCCTAATATCTTTATGTCAACACTAGCATGGAGCACGCATACCGATTCTTGATCGAGCCACACTCGCAAAGTCGTCGAAACATAGTATGAATATTGCACATATAATACCTCTGGTCATCTCTGGATGTGTATGATAAGCAACTTCCATGACTGTACCTCACAGCACTGCATGTGCGCGCTTTGAAACGCGGCACTTATGTTCGCGATCGTGTATCAACGCTGAAAAAACCACGGGACCTTAGACAAGCAGCGGCAAGGTGCTTGACATCGCGGAATTGCACCCGTGTAAATCTAATGAGAAGTTAGTGCTTCGGCATTCTTCTAGCAGCATGTTCCCAGTGACACTTTAGCGCATTTTTTCTCCCGTCATTGCAACGTGCAGCTACATGAAAAAAAAAAAAAAAAAAAACATGCGTACCAGCTAAGATTTCCAGCGCGCGAGAAGGTGCACACATCGCTCTCGCTGTTGGCACACTCAATATCGTCGTTGACTCTGTTGCCGCCATCGTTTTCCGTATCGGCTGTGGGTTCAAACATGTACGGGGACAATACAAGCTGTCGGAGACAGCGAGAACGTTCCATCTTGCAACTCAGCTATGAAGCCAGAACAGCTGAACCGCGTGCTACCAGAGAGAAAGGAATGGTGCTACGCTCTGAAACGGAGACATGCGGCGGCGCCGACCGGCGACTACCGCCAACGACGTCACAGCGGCCCCGACCAATCACGGGCAACAGCGGCGTTCGCGCGATGCCCTGAGGCGCTGGTGCGCGTTTTCTTGGAAAAACAGCCGCTTGCGTTTGTTTCCGCCCTTTTTGAACCAGATATTCGTGTTCAGGGGACTCAAAACTGTAGAATGCCGCAGAGAACTCATTTTTTTCGAAAAGTGTTTCAGCTTCCCTTTAAGGAGTATAAAACAATAACAAAAGAAAATCGTGATAGAGAGATTTTTCTTACGGCACGTACACGATATTAAATATTGGTATATAGTTAGAAACTCACAAGTCACCTCAATTAAGGTTTTTCCCCAGACGCCCGAAAGGCACGTATAAAGCCATGCGTATAGGTTGCGAGTGTAAATTTAGCCATAGTGGCTCAAACTACACTGCATGATTCTTAAATTTTACTACACGTTAACACAGAAACATAACTGTCGGCAAAAACAAAAAAGAAAGAAAGCAACCGTACGCGTTCTAATAAACAGAAATGAAGTATAACTGCGGCGCTCATTTCGAAGAAGCCGCCACACCGGACATTTGCGCCCCCCCCCCCTCCGCCTCCTGAGGTTGTGGCTATAACCATTTGTCACACAATAACGGTGGCTGTATGGTGCCACACAATGCGTGATATGATGCAACAATCTGGAGCCACAATTCCTTTCGATTGCTATGTTGCTCTCCGGTGTCTCGGGCTGCACTGGAAAGGTTTTGCGATTGCGACACTTATATGTGCTTCAGCGTTTACTTCCACAATAGCAAGATACCTTGAACTATCTTCACTATCATTGAACTGACCGGCATAGAAGATATCATGTAAGATTATCAAGCAGTATAGCATATTGAGGTCACGGCCAACATGCAGATGAAAAAAAAAATTACTCTTTTTTATAGTTTATTGCCAATTTCGCATTTTTTCAGGCAGCTCATGTTGCTTTGCAGAAGATAAGCTCGTACCTATCGTTTTACTAACGATCAAACCTCCAGTCGAAGAGTTATAGCGTCAAGTGGAAAAAGCAGTTGCGAAGCACTGAAATATTGTAAGGTTTCTTTCTTTGAACGGTGCCCGTTTTCATCATACCCATCTGGAGGAGGATTATGGACATCATGCCGCCATGAAAACCACCAGTTTTATTAAAGAACCCTCACCTTCTCCCTCCTTTTTTCTGTGCGTCAAAAACTGCATTTTCTAGCCACAAGATAAGAAATTAGAGCCCTATAAGTTTTTCTCCCTCTCATCAAGTTATCGAGGCACACAGCTCTTAAACACAGCGCCATGGGAACGTTGGCAGAAAACTTTCCAAGAGTAGCATTCTGGGAAGCTGCCTCTGACGCTAGAAAAATAAAGCACATAATAATTCACTGACGCAACAAAGCTACAGACGTTCGCGCTCTAAAAGCTTGCAACATTATGATAGACAATCCTGCGTACGTCAAATACATAGCTTCAAATATGGATGAGCACCTCCAGTGTCGTGAAATTAATGCAGTTTGCTGTAAGTTATATTGTGGATGCTAAGCATTACTGCAAGCGTTTTTTTGATCTCAGGTGGGGTTACGTATACCTTTCATGTGGCTACCATCCACTCTAATTAACTTTATAATATAGACTTACATAACAGTGTTATAGGGCGAAAGTTGCAGCAGCTATCGGATACTATCCGTTGATTGCAGAAATGAAAACAAGCTATTGACCGCGTCTCTGCGTGCTTCGCTACAAATGACGTCTAAGTGCGTAAACCTGATGCTGTTACGTCAGTACACGACTTATAAGTCAGTAGTGCCCGATAGCAGAGTCACGTTAGTTGTTCTATTTTCTTTCTTGGGGGGGAGGGGGGGGAACGCGAGGAGGGTGGCATGTGTAGCTTGAGACGACGCTACGAACCTGAATGCATCACTCGAACAACATGACGAGTTTGTGCTCGCTAACACACAACTGAAATATTAAAGCAGGCTAAATTGGTCGCACGTGTTTTGCATTGGTGTTTTAAAGCTGCATATTATTTTATTTTATAAGCATGTACTGTCTACGATAACACAATATTCTCGACAGGGAAGACAGCGCCTGTAGTCATTTGCTGTTCCGGCTGTTGCCCATAGAATTCAGGATGGATGACATGGGCGTTGTCGTTCTCCAGTACGAGAAACAGAATGGCGCACATAAGGTCGTGTACTTTATGCGATCATCTTACCGAGAGAGAGAGAGAAACAAATTTTAGTGATAGGCTGGAGATATTAACCTGGCGTTTCGCCTGACCTGCTACTTCAGGCGCTGGGTAGTGATTATGATATTGACGGCGATAATTATGATATTATCTTACCGAGGGCGGAAAAACATGCCAAGGGCTGACGATGAAGCTTTTACCATAGCTAACTTGCAAAACTCATCCGACTGAAGCGTAACCGTGTATTATTCATTATTACGTCGTTTTCAAGAAAGCGCGCCCCGCGTAGCTCTGGCGGAACGCAACCCCACGGGAACTCGATAGAGCCGTATTGCAGGATAGGAGAATAACGCTGAGCCGGAATCGTTTGCCGCAACATTATATATATATATATATATATATATAATATCGGATTTTTATAACATAACAAATAGGTGGTACTTATCAACGTACGTGATAAGTGCACTAATGAACGGCACCTGGCTAATATTCCTTCAATTCCCTCATTGCTAAAAGCCAAAATAACAAAATAATAGAAATAAAAGGCATAGTGGCGCTTTAATGAATTAACGCGAGAATACCTTTCTGCTTGAGGCTTCGCTAATGAGCAGAAACGACTTCCGCCTTTTATTTCAGCCTCTCGAAGTAGCGCAGTTCCGGTCTTCCTTTGTCCGTGGTGCTTCTCTCAAGCAGGCATTTAATAATTATTCCTGCCCGTACACGCCCAGAGATTTACAGTTGCCCGTATTCTTTTTAGCTTGCGAGCCCCAATTAAGTGAAAAGATCGCCTTTTATTCTGACGGGTAATTAGAGCCGATGCGCTAGTATAACTACTATTGGCGACGCTCTGGGCTGCGAAACATTGGCTCAATGCAGACAAGATTAAACTGGAATTGTTTTATCAAATTTATTTTCAGAAGATTGCTTAGGCATACAGATTTCTTCTTTTCGCTGCAGCAATATTAATCAAATCATCGTGGCAATGCACTTCAAGTCTGTGAAATAAAATACGACAGAAAAGTTAATTTTTGTTTCGTTTTTTTTTTTGCCCGTATCACTTTGTAATCTAGCGTGTTTCCACATAGCAGTGAATGTTCTTACTCTGACGCAGATTTTTTTTTACTCATCAATAACATTGTTTAGTGAGCAGGTTATAATCTGCCTGGCAACTAGGATCTGTATACCATGCACACGTCTTTTGCTATTAGCCACCGGGGTCGCTTAGTGGCTATGATCTTGTACTGCTAAGCTCAAGGTCGCGAGATCGAATCCCGGCCACGATGGCCGCATTTCAATAGTGGAGCAATCGAAAACACTCGTGTTCTTAATTTACGCGCACGGGAAAGAACCCCAGGGGGTCAAATTATTCCGGAGTCCCCCACTACGGCGTGCCTCATAATCAGATCGTGGTTCTGGCACGTAAAACCGCATAATATTTTTTCTTTTGCAATTGAAATATTCTCTCTGCGTTCCTTAGGCGTGATATATATTGTGATATATATATAACTAAATAAATGCAGTAATACAATAATAAAGTATTATATTTATTAGCATTTGATTAGGTTACTAATACACATGCTATATCAATGACATGTATTGGAACATCTTTACCAGTCCTCCGAATATCTCACTGTTTTGAATTTCGACTCAGAAAGACTTCCTTTTTCTGCGTGCTAAGACAGTGAGATTCTGTCAACATTTGTGCAGCGTGATTATCATTCTTCGTCGTCTTCAGTCACAGCTATTCGATTGATTGAGGGATGTGTCTTCTAGTAGGTTGAACATGCGACGCTGTTATGAGGGTTGGGCGCGTACGCGCGTTGTTCACTTGGTTCCGAGCCTTGTATAAATTTCAGGAGACGAGAGTGCAAATGCGCAGTGAATACATTACCTACACTTCCAATTTCTAAAGAATAGGAATTATTTCCAAATTCATCCACGTGTGGTTTAAACACACAGGATTACCGACATTGTTCCTACAGCACTCGTGCGTCCTCGAAGGAATAAGTTTACAGCTGCTGAATGAAGCAGACGTGGCTTTACTTTACATGTGTGGCAGCACTTTCACTGATTCGGTAACAGAGAAGGTAGGACAGAAAAAAAGCTTTTGAAACTTCAAGCATTCAACACTCACACACGCCGTCGCCAAATATAGGTTTCATTCGAGACTGCAGAAGTCTACGGATTATATTATTTTTCACAGTTAAGGCAGCTTTCGAGGAGAAGACCCAATGCTCGGCGTACGATAAGCAGTTTTTTGTCAACCCGCGTAAAGATTATGTTCAAATTAAGGGGTTTACGTGCCAAAATCACTATCTGATTATGAGACACACCTTATACCTGGGCGACTCCGGAAATTTGGACCACCTGGGGTTTTTTAACCTACATCTAAATATAACTACGCGGGTGTTTTCGCATTTAGCCCTCATTCAAGTGTGGTCTTCGTGATCGGGATTCGATCCCGCGACCTCATGCTTAGCAGCCCAATACCATAGCCACTAAGCAACCACGGAGGGTAACGATTATGTTTAGCTCGTCTGGCCAGTGTCTGTGCTTGCCATATACGCCTGCATTGCCACGACTTCTAAAAAGCGTAGCGCCTAGCCAAATAATTTCAATGAAGTTTTCCCAATTCAGATAACCAAGTTAAAAAATTCATCAGCCCTTCCACTCTGTGAAGGAGGACGAGCAGCGAAGCTGTGTTGTGTTTTACCTCAGTCGACGCATCTATGTATATATAGGTGTTATTATTATTATTATTATTATTATTATTATTATTATTATTATTATTATTATTATTATTATTATTATTATTATTATTATTATTATTATTATTATTATTATTATTACTGAGGGACACAGGCAACGAATGCATCTTTTGACTCTGTAGTGACATTGTTATTCTGTTATGAAGTAGTGACGTGTGCAAGTACAGCCGCATGGCAGATGGGAATTTCACAATATTTAAAACTTCACTGTGATCTACATAAATATGAAATGTAGATGAAACTCGGCATAATGTTAGAGTCGTCCTCGCGGCTAGTTGTCATGTAATTCGTTCAGGATAGTTTTGGTGAAACAAGATTTACAGCCGTTTTCTGTAGCCATACTCCCTCCGTAGACAGCCATGTATTCACAGCAGACGGGAATTGTGTAACGTTTACAACTTCGCGGTGAACTAACTAATTATGACAACTAAATGAAGCTCGGCATAATGATGGAGTCGTCTTAGCAGTCAATTTAACTATAATTTTTTTCTAATATACCTACATTAAATCGAGAGCCACAGAGCATTCGCGAGAAACTGGAGACGAAAATTTTTTCGTGTCGACGCGACACGTAGGCAGACATCGACCAACGCCGGAGGGATACAGCTTCGCTGTAAAATGCCCCGCAAGTAACAAGACACAACACGGTAGACCATGATTATCGATTTCTACTTTATATTGAAAGGAAAATGCCACATGGTCAAACTTCACGGCTATTTTGGCGTCACATATACGTATACCTGCAACGACGCGTCCCAGCTAGGCTTCAGAACGTTTCGTTTAGTGACGGTTTTGCCCTTCAGGTAAAGTGGCGAGAAGCGCGAGTGCTTTTTGACATCTGCCTTTAGTTAGCCGAACGTAGAGCGCGCAAAAGGGTGCGAATCCATGGCGAGACGAGCGGATCGGGTGCCCCCACCTTCCTTGGCTCTATTGCAGGCCCGTTTGCGTGCACGCTCAATTTATCGACGTTTAGGTTTGGTTCAGGCTCGAACGGAAAATCGCAAATGCGGTTTACATTGCAGGATGGAAACGGTTCAGCTGCCCCATGCAAACAGGCAGTCTTCTATTATTTTTTTTTTCGCATAGGAGAAGCGGCAGGACCCACATTTTAATACTGAGCAGTGTAGAATTTCGCACCTTGGGTTGCCCTAGCGCCTGCATTCAGCATTCACGAGACGCAACAGTAACGAACTTCTGACACTAAGGGATTAGCACGTCAGTAGTGAGAAAGAGTTGAACATTGTGCGAGGTGGCGCTAAATTTATTGCCGACTTCAGTGAAGTTGAAAGCGATAGTAATAGCGACGATCAAACCAATACCAAATGCACAAACTCTGAAACAACGTATACCGTATTTACTCGTGTAGGGCATGCACCTGTACTTTGTAGTGCAAAGCTTTGAGAAAAAAAGAACGTTTCACTGAGCTTCACACGCATATTCGCATGCTGGTTAGTTCCCATAAGCCAATGCGATAGCGCACTAGTCCGTGTCCAAAGAAAAAATTGGTTGGCGACTTTGTATGTGCTCGTTATCAGCCGCCAGCGGTTGCATTTATTTGCATACCAGTCTGATAAAAAACGTTTCACTGAGCTTTACTGAGCTAAAAACGTTTCACTGAGCTTCACACGCATACTCGCATGCTGGTTAGTTCCCATAAGCCAATGCGATAGCGCACTAGTCCGTGTCCGAAAAAAAAATTGGTTGGCGACTTTGTATGTGCTCATTATCAGCCGCCAGTGGTTGCATTTATTTGCATACCAGTCTGAGTGCAGTTTGAGGCTTCATTAAATAACCATAACGCTGCCTCTTGTAACGGCTACACCCAGTGAAATTTCCTAAAGAAGAAAAAAGTTCGGGCCTTACACAAGTAAACGCGATATATAAAGAAACGGGCGCCGTATATCGCATACAAAATGTAATTCAAAAGTGGCAAAATTACAAACCAGAAGACGCGGATAGGTTTTTCTTTTTCTAATTCGAAAACTCTTTTATAATACAAAAGTGACGGTGGCTTTTTTATGCGCCTGTTTAGATTTTTAGTATAGGTTGGTTTATCGTAGTATATGAAACCTAGAGTGTTCTCGATGTGAAGATGAAAGAGTTGCTGATAAACTAATACGTGAAATTTTAATATGATCATCACACATCCTCGTAAAATCTCTGTCATAGTTGGTTTAGTGTTACAATACCTACTTAAAGAGGTCTACTTTCATATCTGACCGGCTACAGTTCTGCATTGCCGAATCATAATTTTTATTATTTTTATTAGAATATGTTACTTAGGAGATGTTCTCGCCTTTAGTTGGCGCTGGCTGCTCCTTTTCACATAGAGATTTCAAAATAACTTATACGCCTTAAAACTAAAAGTCAACTCCAAATCATAATAACACAAAGTCCAGTCATAGATTGTGAAATAAGTATTATGGTCGCTAGTGGAATTACCTGATTGGACCAACTACATACTGCTGTTTTGTGCGCAAGGATCATCCACCTCTTCAAGTGATCCAGCAGAATATGCGAAAGTGCTTTACCGCAGGCTAGTTTCAAGATATACGACATCTTGAATTCTGCAATATACTTCAGCACGCCTGGAAGCTTAGAACATTACTTATCTAAATGGCCCTTAAGACACCTCTGGTCGTTGGAAATATTAAAGGAATGATATGCTTGAAGGCATATATTCCTTGCAGTGAGAAAATTGAAGTAGCGTTTCTTGTTTCATAGCGTAATTCCGTCGACAACAAAACCGTTAACTGGTACATCTAGCATAGTTGCGCTGAACAGTGGAGGAAGGTGGCTGGAAGAGAAGAGCAGAAACCTTTACAAGCAGGCCACCGCAACGTTTACATCCTCGGACGTCCCAAAGCTCTCGCGCGACAGTACGTGCCGTGGGGCCCTGGATGTATCCGCGCAACGATGTTACGAGCGCATGGTTTCAATGGAGCTAAGCCAAGCCATTGTCGTCCGTTGTTCATCTTCGGGGCCACTGGAATACCTCTGGATGTTTAAGGAAACTTGACGAAACGTTTATTTTACCGTTGCAAATGGCGTATCTATAGAACTCATTTATAACGTTGCGAGAACTATACGCTTGCATTGAGGTTTTTTTTTTCTTAATTCTGATCTATCTACTGTTCGCGACGAACCCGTTCCCGCAAATTGGCTGCCCGAAAGCACACGCCCTTTGTATCGGTGCTGAGAGTCCGAGCACCAGCCGCCGGCAACCGACCGCCGACAACCCGACCACGAGAGCAGGCGAAAGAGCCGTACAAAGCTCCTCGCTTTAAATCAATCGCTCGCTCTGGGTTGTTTTTCGGCTTTTTTTTTTCTTCACACCTCGTCACGCAAGCTAAGTCATGCGCGCGACGTCACCAGAGTAAAAGCTGTCGATTAGTACTTATGCGAGGAAACTCGGTTCCAATCCGTGCGCTAGCACGCGTTTGCCTTGCAATCTCACACCCTCTCTTTCTCATCGTCTCACTTGCTTCTCGAGCTCAATTAACCGATCTCATCTACTGCAGCAGATTTTGCACTTACATAGTCGAGAAGCGTCAGTCCCGTTAAGCAGGAGTTGATGGCGTTTTCGAACTAAAAGAAAAGAAGAGCGTCAAGGTGGCGTTCAGCGCTGGCGTATGTCCACGTACCTTCAAGATAAGTGCGCGACAAAGGGAAGAAGTCGTTGTTGTTGTTGTTGTTGTTGTTGTTGTTGTCCTTAGTGGCCGTGGCACATACCCACAGTGGGGGATTGGCCAAGAATCGGGCGGTTTAATTAGGTGCCTAAAAATAATAATGATAACAAGGGAGTTAACAATTTGGGAAGAAGTCACCCGCAGGGAGGGTTTCAAATGTGACGGAGAAACCGCTTCGTCGTCTTCGATCTGCTCTTTAAAGCATGCAAGATGCCTATTTCTTTTCTTTTTCAAGCCGCAACAAAATATGTCAAAGGAGTGTGCAACTGTGACTTCTACCAAACGAAGTAAATATAGTAGTTAGCGGCAGGGGAAAAAATGGTTGAAGAAAAAGGGGCGCGGGGCACATCACAGTTCAACTTCGCTATTATGTGTGGCTCGTAGGTGACTTCTGCTATTTTTGTGTGTAAATGGTAAAGTTTCCTTCGAGAGGTTTCAACCACTCTGGCTCTGATTTAACGCCGTTTCGCTCGAGAAGCTTATTCTTTATGTACTGCTGTAATTTCCACTCAGCGAAGCCGTTCATACTATGTTGCAGAAAGGTCGTAGAAGTCTCCGTCTTTTCAATTCTATCTTTTTTTTTAGGCCTTAGTCGCATCTCCACGTTTGGCACGTACCAAGCATTTATGTGCAGCGTGTCAGCTGCCAGCAACGCGTGGCATAAAAGGGCCATTTCGGGAGCATCTGCACTTCTAATAGGTGCGTTTAAAACTGTCTTTTACTACAGCCGCAATATCGCTTCTTAATTTTTTTTTTGTCTTCCGCGCTCTCCGCGCCATTAACCATCGTTAGAACAGGCTCGGCTATTTCCCAGGGAACAAAGTAGTACCGCGAGGCTCTTCCAGTAAAAAAACGACATTTCTGGACTACAGGCACGCAGCTCTCAAAGAGCGCCATTGTGTTATAGTTTTTATCTTGCTCCAAGAATTTTAGACAGGTGCAGCTGCCTGTCTTGCGCATAGTTGCATGTCTTTTTTCTTCCTTAGTGCTCATTAAACCTCGCAAATGGCCGAAGCTGAAACGAAACGTGAAAAACAGCGCAGGCAGGCGAATACGCGGCAGCTGTTTCTCATGTGGGTAAAGGGAAAAAAACGCGTAAATTTGGCATAGCGGCTCTACTAACATGCCGATTTTCTGCCTCACCCCCCCCCCCCTCCTTACCAGCTCCATTTAACAAAGAAGAAAAAGGAAAGGAAAGAAAACTATACACGCTTTTGATTGCTTGAAGGCTTAACACGTTTTCACGTTAGCCTATATAAGACGTTAGCAATACTGCTAACGGGAATCTTCCTAACCTCTATGGGGCATTAAATACGTGGGAGGTGGAGTTGCGCGCGACCTACTACTCATTGTTCCTCGAGTGCTGGAGCCGACGCGCGTGCTGAACTTCTACAGCAGAATGCCTTCACCTAACTTTCATTGGCAGTGTATTACAAATCACGCATATTTGCAATTTCGCACTTTACTTAGGATAGCTGCCTCAAGTTATCTTTTTCTGCCATTTTCCTTCGCGGGTAAGTGCAGATTAAACGTCCATTTGTTTCTGTAGATTTTTTTCTTATTTGGTTTTTCTGAACTTTACTTTCCTGCACAAGCTTCTTACTGTTCTTTCGAAAGTGGTACAGTCAGCTGCAAACGTCTGAACACGACCACTCTGATCGGCGAGCTGTGCTATCTCTTCCACATTGGAGAACTTCAGTAACTATATAGGTTACGTCCTTCTGCAGATGGAAAGATCATGCAGAGCCCGTTCTGGCCGCAGGTGGTAGATTGCTGGCGTATTAGCAGCACAAACGCCACAGGCAGCGCATGCTTCCTGCTACTCACGACACAACTAAAAAGAAAAAGAAAAACCCTTTTCTTGCGCAACAAATTTAAACGCCTTATTGCGATTATGAGTTGTCAAGTGCGGTTTCTGCATTTTCTTTACGAGGTCATATCCCAATAGTACATGTTGATGTCAGATGTAGGAATTCTTTGCACACATTAAAGTCAGTCGTCGGGAATATAACATAGACCTATAAAAATGAAAAAAAGTACATCATATAGATAATAACATATACGGGTTTTTATACAGGGTGCACAAATCCTCGCATGTAATTATTGAATATGTGGGATATAGGCCTTATGTTTGTGTGTGTGTTGTTCGATAAAGAATACATGCAAATGAACACAAGAGATGTCCTATGATCATGTGTCCTGGTTGAAGTAGTCATGCAGAGAGAGAGAGAGAGAGAATAAAGAGGGAAGGCAGGGAGGTTAACCAGATATGAGTCTCCGGTTTGCTACCCTACAGTGGGGATGGGGGATAGGGGTTAGAAAGATGACAGCGAGGAAAATGCTCAAACAAAGGGAAAAAAATACGCACACATGGAGACACACACAAAAGGCGTTCCAGTTAAAGTCGTTCACACAGGCCGGTAGATCGCAAAAAGCGCAATAGCGCTTACACGCCCTTCTTCTGTGACGGTATGTCCTTTCGATGTTGTCATCATCATCAGCCTGGTTATGCCCACTGCAGGGCAAAGGCCTCTCCCATACATCTCCAACTACCCCGGTCATGTACTAATTGTGGCCATGTTGCGCCTGCAAACTTCTTAATCTCATCCGCCCACCTAACTTTCTGCCGCCCTCTGCTACGCTTTCCTTCCCTTGGAATCCATTCCGTAACTCTTAATGACCGTCGGTTATCTTCCCTCCTCATTACGTGTCCTGCCCATGCCCATTTCTTTTTCTTGATTTGAATTAAGATATCATTAACTCGCGTTTCTTCCCTCACCCAATCTGCTCTTTTCTTGTCCCTTAACGTTATACCAATCATTCTTCTTTCCATAGCTTGTTGCGTCGTCCTCAATTTAAGTAGAACCCTTTTCGTAAGCCTCCAGGTTTCTGCCCCGTACGTGAGTACTGGTAAGACACAGCTGTTATAAACTTTTCTCTTGAGGGATAATGGCAACCTGCTGTTCATGATCTGAGAATGCCTACCAAACGCACCCCAGCCCATTCTTATTCTTCTGATTATTTCAGTCTCATGATCCGGATCCGCATTCACTACCTGTCCTAAGTAGATGTATTCCCTTACCACTTCCAGTGCCTCACTACCTATTGTAAACTGCTGTTCCCTTCCGAGACTGTTAAACATTATTTTAGTTTTCTGCAGATTAATTTTTAGACCCACCCTTCGGCTTTGCCTCTCCAGGTCAGTGAGCATGCATTGCAGTTGGTCCCCTGAGTTACTAAGCAAGGCAATATCATCAGCGAATCGCAAGTTACTAAGGTATTCTCCATTAACTCTTATCCCCGATTCTTCCCAATCCAGGTCTCTGAATACCTCCTGTAAACACGCTGTGAATTGCATCGGAGAGATCGTATCTCCCTGCCTGACGCCTTTCATTATTGGGATTTTGTTGCTTTCTTTATGGAGGACTACGGTGGCTGTGGAGCCGCTATAGATATCTTTCAGTATATTTACATACGGCTCGTCTACACCCTGATTACGCAATGGTTCCATGGCTGCTGAGGTTTCGACTGAATCAAACGCTTTCTCGTAATCAATGAAAGCTATATATAATGGTTGGTTATATTCCGCACATTTCTCTATCGCCTGATTGATAGTGTGAGTATGGTCTATTGTTGAGTAGTCTTTACTGAATCCTGCCTGGTCATTTGGTTGACAGAAGTCTAAGGTGTTCTTGATTCTATTTGCAATTACCTTAGTAAATAGTCTGTAGGCAACTGACAGTAAGCTGATCGGTCTATAATTTTTCAAGTCTTTGGCGTCCCCTTTCTTATGGATTAGGATTATGTTAGCGTTTTTCCAAGAGTCCGGTACGCTCGAAGTCATGAGGCATTGCGTATACAGGGTGGCCAGTTTCTCTAGAACAATCTGCCCACCATCCTTCAACAAATCTGCTGTTACCTGATCCTCCCCAGCTGCCTTCCCCCTTTGCATAGCCCCCAAGGCTTTCTTCACTTCTTCCGGTGTTACCTGTGGGATTTCGAATTCCTCTAGACTATTCTCTCTTCCATTATCGTCGTGGGTGCCACTGGTACTGTATAAATCTGTATAGAACTCCTCAGCCACTTCAACTATCTCATCCATATTAGTAATGATATTGCCGGCTTTATCTGTTAACGCATACATCTGATTCTTGCCAATTCCTAGTTTCTTCTTCACTGCTTTTAGGCTTCCTCCGTTCCTGAGAGCATGTTCAATTCTATCCATATTATACTTCGTTATGTCAGCTGTCTTACGCTTGTTGATTAACTTCGAAAGTTCTGCCAGTTCTATTCCAGCTGTAGGGTTAGAGGCTTTCATACATTGGCGTTTCTTGTAGAATTCTTTTTTTCGTATAGCGGTTGGTCGTCCCGTTGGTCAAGTTCGTGGCGAAGGCATGCCCTCTGTGTACTGTACTGCGGGCAGGCGCACAAAATATGGCCAATTGATTCTTCATGGCCGCAGTGGTCACAGGTTGGGCTGTTGGTCATCCCTATGCGGAATGCATAGGCTTTGGTAAAGGGAACGCCCAACTAAAGTCGATATAAAAGCGTGGCGCCTCTAAGGCGAAGCTGTGATGGCAATCGAAGACTTAGTGTGGGATCAAGTGAGTACAGTCGCGTATTTCTTAAATGTGGGTCATTCCCTTTCGACGTGGTGCACTGCCGAGCAAGTAGGCGGATCTTCCGTGCTGCGTCAGTTCTAGAAAGAGGAATTTGGACGTGGCGCTCCTCAGTATGGGCTGAGCGCGCAGCGTGATCCGCCCGTTCATTGCCGATAATCCCGCAGTGACTTGGAAGCCACTGAAAGGTTATTTCATGGCCTACATCACTTATATGTTGTAACGTCTCTATAATATGAAATATTAGGTGTTCGTGCGGTCCGTGTCGTAAAGGTGACAGTAGAGACTGCAGTGCCGCCTTCGAATTGCAGAATATTGTCCACTTGTGTGGTGGTTCATCACCAATGTGATGAAGGGCAGTAAAGAGCGCTGCGAGCTCTGCTGCTGTCGATGTGGTCGCGTGGGCGTCTTAAACTTGATTGTTGTAGCTTTCGCTGGTATGACGATTGCCGCCGCGGAGCTGCTTGGAAGGACAGATCCATCAGTGTAAATATGCGTAGAGTCACGGTAGTTCTCGTACAGCCATGCAGAGAAAGTAGCAGTTGGTATATAGTAGTAGTAGTAGTAGTATAGTAGTAGTAGCAGTAGTAGTAGTAGTAGTAGTAGTAGTAGTAATAGTAGTAGCAGTAGTAGTAATAGCAGTTAGTAGTTGTAGTAGTAGTAGTAGCAGCAGGATGATGAGGAGGAAGAGAAGGAGGAGGAGTACGTATTTATAATAGTAAAGTGTTCAATCCAGGAAAATACCAATAACCCTGGGTCTCAGAAGTTGGTGTATACTTGTGGCAGCACTGGGCAGTTGTTTGCTGGCGATGCTGTCTGCATCCTTCTTCACTGAAAACTCACTCAAAAGGAAGACAGTTGAGCGCTCTAGAAAACCAAGTAGTATAGGGAACCGAGAAGTGGTGGGCAGTGCTTTCATTATCGGCGAATGCCTAGGCAAATTGAGGGAAAACCTCCAACTTCGCGTTGCGTTCACCTAGTGGTTTCTCTCACACACTTGGGTATTGGCAGTCGAGATCGCGAGAGTGAATAATAGCCTCAGCAATATCACTCTCCCTAAATGGAAGTGTAGGCAGTGAAAATGCTGGCTTAATGGAAACGACCAGACAGGCAGTCTAGAGTGCTTGATCGAATTTCGCTTAGCGTGCAGCCACAGCTCTTATTCTCTCTTTCCCAGACTGGGCTCCATTTCCACACGGTTTCCTCGCTTACTTACGAGGTCCCATGTCGATATATTTTCTGCGTCTGCTTGCTTTTTACCCGAGGGCCGTCTGCGCTGTCTTTCCGCCATTCCGCATTTGCCACGTCGCAGTCTGCGTCATTTTCTGCCCACTGACAGGGTATTTTTTCGCACTCCTGTTGGGAAGCAAAGTAAAAAAACAAACAAATGGTTATAATTACGAGAAGGACAGCAATGAGGCATGACAGACGTTACACAACTTTCGGTTTCTTGGAACTTATACTTTCTATTTGTCATAGCTGTCCCACTTATTACGTTTTTGGTTTGTGTGGATCTTGTTGATGCGAGACGCTACTGTGTCCTGAATGTTCTATCCGTACAATGTCATCCTGGGTTTGGTTTGTTCCACAATTACATTGTGCTGCATGTACGTTCGCAGTTAAACTGTACTATCTTTCAATATGCTCAATTTTGTCACATGCGTATTTACATACTTATCTTGACTACCCTATAGTCCCTAACTTTAGTGCCTTAACTAGCACGGTTAATATAGAAATAATGTGCTAATTATTTGGAAGAAAACGTTTCATAATAGAAAAAAAAATTTTTACTTCGGTTAGGCCGCCTTTGCAAGAACGGTATCAACTTCGCGGAGATAGAAACCAAAGCAATTACCTTGCGATTACCTCGATGTTCTAGGATATATTGTGACCTATCCGATATTGTTTGTCATCGCACAGAGGCTAAACAATCGCCGAGTTAGTTTACATATGAAAACCACTCGCAGTTAAATCAAGTGCTGATTGAACGATGACATCGCCACGCTGTTATTTAAGATATCTATATTGCCCTCTTCGCTCTTGTTGGTACAGCAACGACAAAAAAAAACGTTTACAGCAGACAAAAAGCGCAGATGCTTACCTACATTCTTTTTGTTGCTGCTCAGCTTCACGGTCTATCGAAATAATTGCAGGTAAAAGCAGAAAAAGAAGTGGCAATACCCAAAGTTGTTAGAATAATCAACGCAGGGTGTACGATTTTTCTATTGAATATGTGAAAACCCTTATATGCCGCATTGTGTAATAATGCCCGAAAGTTAACGGGAAATTTTCTGTAGTAGTACTGTGGCTCAGACACTATTAAATT
Organism: Dermacentor andersoni; assembly: GCF_023375885.2. NCBI lineage: Eukaryota > Metazoa > Arthropoda > Arachnida > Ixodida > Ixodidae > Dermacentor > Dermacentor andersoni. The sequence continues at coordinate 101,131,327 of NC_092817.1, read as the reverse complement.
GATCCACTGAGTTCGAGGTAGCGTGCTGTTTTCGCAGCTGCCACCATTTCATCACGATGCAAACATCCAAGGAACTCTTGTTCGATGGCACTGCCCATAATACGCCTCCTTTATTTAGATATATATGTAAATACTTCCGATTAGGGAAGCATGAATGAGGACATCTGGTTTGAGAAAGTAAAACGAAATAACACGCAAATATTTTCATTCTTGTTATGGCTTCCTGTCGAGCGCACAGACGCAACAAATATACCATTTCGTGCATCGCATAAACTGGAGACTTTTGTTCAAGTCTCAACTCTCCTAAACACGGAACAACTGTCTTAGCTAGCATAAATTATCTGCAACCCTTAATGCACGCTCCAGTTTTCGGTGCTCATAAATTAAATATGCATTTTGTCCGTCGGGAGAACGCATATCACACATCGTCTTTTCCCGGCGGGCATAACACGATGTCGACTCTCAAGCAACATGACAAATGTTACATTTGTTTCTCAACATTCGCTGCAATGACAAGTTAGAGAACACCATCCCGTGATCTTAAAGAAAAGAATCAATACCACAAAAAAAGCTTTCAGGAATCGGAACGCCCAAGTAGATTCCACGTGCTTGAGGAGCTGTTCTATCCACTAAGCAAGAAGTTTTTTTGTGGAGGGCAGAAGTAGCATGTGTTGTAAAAATGCGCAATGTTCCTCAACATCATGTGATATATTCTTCTATTTATTAAAGCTTCAAATTACAGTATCGCTTTTTCTGATGCGATACTGTCATCCCGAGGCACATTTCTAATTTCATCACACAGACCATCTTCTTGCTTTCATTGTCGCAGTTCTTACCGTTGCCTTTAAGTGCCCGCTTTTCCTTTCAGAGGATGCCATACGCTTTCGAGTTCGTAGCGAGTGCTGGTTCAATGCGCACCATTTCTTCTTCGTCTTTCAACACCCAGGGCCAATGGGGGAAACTAGCTGTTGGCGGAGTCGCTCTCAAAGATAGTTGCTGTTAACTGGTCATTGCCACTTGCGAGAAGATAGTTGTTTGTAGGTATACCGAGCAGGTTCTCTTTATTTTGTTGGCGAGCGTTCAGTTGTAAAACACAGTCGCAAAGTAAAGCAAGATCTGTTATTTATTGGGGGGGGAGGGGGGGGGCGCATGTGTTCATGAAAGTTGCCGAAAGAATTTACACAGGCTAAGCAGTAGCTTGAGCTCGATGATGCTCGATCAAAGAGAAAGCATGTATAGCTGCGTAACATGAGCATTTTCGCTTCACGCATTCTTACATGCAAGAGATCGAGAAAGAGGACACAATAAATATATTCGTATGCTCGTTATCTCTTTTCGCTGTATGAAAATGTATACATATACATATATATATATATATATATATATATAGAGAGAGAGAGAGAGAGAGAGAGAAATGTGACCACTATGAGTCCGAGTTGTTGCCGTCGTGGGTCAGCTGGGTTCTTGGTCTGGTGACATCAACTGAGACAGCACTAGTAGTGACAATGATAGTACCCGAATTTGCTGGTGAAATTTTCTGCCGATATTTTAGCACCAATATTTGCGCACATATACAATTCCTGCGTAAGTACGCCAGCTTTTTCCGAGTAAAATGCAGATTGTGAAAGTAGTAAATTTGTACAAAAAGGGCTATCGCAATGAATCAGGAAACTAAGTAGACCGTTATCTAGCCTGCCATTTTTTTTTCACGAACTTTTGAGAAGGTAATTCACGTTCGGATACCAAGTTTTCTTGAAAAAGGCAAATTGCTCAGAGAGTGTCAATTCGGTTTTCGCACAAATAATTCTAGAGAAAGGGCATTACTTCAACAAATAGAATACATTCTTATACAGTTTGACAAGAAGTTATAACGGTTGGACTGTTCTCTGATTACATTAGGGCATTTGATTTAGTTAACCAGTGAGATCTAATAAAAAAAGTTGAGTCATTATGACATACAGGGTTGCACACTATCTTATACCTATGTCTCGGACAACAAATCGTCGAAATAAATAATTCACGATCCGACATTAGGAAAGTACTTTGCGTACTCCCACACGGGAATACATTAGGTTCTCTTGTGTTTATTTTATATACTAATGTTGTGCTACGTATTAATTGTTGTGCAAAGCTTATTATATATGCTCATAACACAGCTATTTTCTTTTCTGGTAACATGATGCATAACCTTATCGAGAGCTGTAATGAGAAAGTACAAAATGAGTAAGCACGGTCGTTATCAGATGGTATGAAAATAATGAGATCAAAACAAAAGTACTCTTTTTAGATGAAAGAACAAAGAAATTCCTCCGCATGTAGATATAGCTTTAAACGGTCGCACCATTAAACTTTTTCATAATTTGAAGTACCTAGGCGTGGTGTTTTCTGCCAATATGTCCTGATATATCCATGAAAATCTTGTAATCCAAAAGATTGCTCGCATAACAGGAATACTTGGTCGCCCCAAGGGCCTTCTCTCGGCACAGGTGGAATTACTCATCTATAATGATGTTTTGTTTGCACTTAACCTACTATGTACTAGTCTAGGGTACCATGACGTTTTCTAACCTATAAAACATACATATCAGGCAAAAATGTTTAATTCGGTATGCTAATAATAACCCTTTTGGGACACCAACTGCTGAATTATGAGTGCTAGTATCAATAAAATCCACCAGTTGTACCACTATACATTGAGTGTGCGATTTAAATTTGAAATCGAAGTATACTTGGATTATTTGACATCGATTTCTTGTTAAGAAAAGAATAAGAAAGACAGGTTGAGAAGACAAGCTGTGGCGAATTATGCATGGTAATAGCCTTAAACGCAAACTCTGGAATGCAACGCTTGTTCTATACGTTACCATACGTTACAAATCATTACGAGTCTCTTAATTTTGGTTTGTTTTCATGCGCTTCGAGCAAGTTACGCATGAAAGTTGTAAACGCGAAAGCATAATTTATTAGTATAGATACTTCTTGCATTGGTGTGATTATACTTGCCACCTTGTTACTTTAAGGATGTGAACTCTAAATGCGTGTTACTTTCATGCGATTTGTATTGATGTGTTTATTTTTATGTAATATGTAATTATGCCTGTGCTGCTGTGAACCATTGTAATGGGGCTAGCGGGCTCGTTATGCTGCCGAATGGCAGATTTTATTCACCGGTCCTCTGTCTATTTCAGAAATAGACGAAATATAACTGATTGATTGAGTGGTTGATTGATTGATTGATTGATTGATTGATTGATTGATTGATTGATTGATTGATTGATTGATTGATTGATTGATTGATTGATTGATTGATTGATTGATTGATTGTGAGTCCATTTGTCTGGGCCTATAGACTTGTTCGGTGTCGGTCACCAGCACTGGAGATGGTCCAGGACGTGCATCTTGTGGGGCAGTGGTTCAGCTCTCCCAAGCCTAAGAAAAGACCGTACGGTGGAGCGTATGAGTGAAATTAAAAGTGCATTGAATGAAGGCAAACTGAGCATACCTTGTACGAGTAAACGTCCGCAGCTTACCTCGTGATTGTCTTCAGCCAACAATGGGACAGCAAACGTAGGACATGAATCAAGCATATTCCAAGCCATGACGGAAAAAAAAGAATAATGCGCATTTTTGGCTTATTTCTTCCTCTCTTTCGGGTGCAATAGTTCACATTAGAAATCTGTCTCTATAAGAGCTGCACCGAATGTTTTTATTACTATTCATATAGTCTGTGCGCATTTCTTTAATGACAGCATGCAAAGTAGGACTACCAGCGTGTTGTGGTCGACTTGTTTGTCTGTTATAGGGAAATAACCATTCGCTTGCAGCTGTGGTTAGTAACGACATTTCTCCTGTTGGCGACAAACTCGGAAAATGAGTTCAAGCATATCGGACTGCATTACATTTGCGACTGTTCTTCTCCATGCCTATCTGTTTAGGTCCACTCGGCCACAAACGACGATGTTAATGCGGAAGTACTAAGCGCAACCGGGCCCTGTGCTTTCGGCAGTCCTTATTTAGAAAGTGACTTTCGCACGTAAAAGGTACGTGCTGGTCCAAGCCCAATGCTCTGCTGACATGTATACCATGCATTATCGTAACGTCCCAAAACGAAAAGGAGGAACAGGCGTACTACACAGGGGGCGGCCAACGTCTGATAGATCGCCGGTGCCATAATGGACTATGTTGAGGTGTCTCCACGGTTTGCATGCATAAATAATGACCCTTCAGGTCTTAGAGGACTACTTCGAGCTTATTCTAGCCCCCATATGGTCCATTTTCACGGCAAGGTTTCTTTCACATTGACAAATGGGGGATACGCACACCAGTTTTACCCTCTCCCCACAATCTAACGCCACGCACATCCGCTCTCTTGCTGTCCTTCGTCGTCGAAATTCCTGTTGCACATCCTAACTACTGCGTGTTGTGTCTTCTCGTAGCTAACTTTCTACATTTTGGTGAGCGCAAACTTTCTGAAGCGATGCTATACGTAAGAGTTCCCCTTTCCCATGTTAACTCGCATCACACACTCTTCCTTCTGGAGTAAAAGTACCTATACACATATTAGCATAGAGCATACGAGGGTTTGCAGCTGCCCCCAGAGTCTTTCTCTTGTTCTTTGTTTGAAGTTACTGCAACTTTCGTGAGACCAGAAAGTCGATCACTCACCCCCCCCCCCCCCCCTAATGTCCACTAATGTCCGAGTACCGCGAACTGCATTCCACTGCATTCTTTGCACAGGTGGTACCTTTTCTAATTACGAGCAACCTGTTCTTTATACGAAATTTATGCGTGTATGAAAAATTAAAAAAGAAAACTAAATAAATGAAAAATTACACGACAAAGGGAAGTTACAACGACAGAGACAGAGAGAGGGCATTCCTAAGGGAAAGGCAGAGAGGCTAACCAGGCTGAGCCTGGTAGACTACCCTGCACTGGGGAAGGGCGAAACGGGATTGAAAGAGGACATGGAAGAAAGAAGTTCAGTTTGCACAGTTAAATATAAAAGCGTTCATCGCTGAGTCAGCAGCAAACATCAACATAAGAGAAAGGCGAGAAAATCTCTAATAAATGATGCGGAAGTATACATGTAGCTTTAGAAAGATGCTATATATCTATTATTTACCATATATAACCGTCAGAAAATACGTAAAATAGACAGGAAAAATATTCATTGGTGCACCAAACATGTTGGTGATCTTAGAATTATGTCTCTTGCTAGTTGGACATGAAGATCAGCCTTCCTAACCTTTCATTAATTCAACTAGAAAATGTGCTGAGCTTATGTATTCGAAATGAGTCGCAAGCTTCTCTATCGTAGTAAGTGAAGAATCCAATCCCGGCTTAAACGTCGAAATGAAATGTTTATTTTTGGTTTTATAGTGCGCCCGCACTTCTTTCAACTTATTAAGCAATGAACCCGAAGGACTTCTTGCTTATATATATATATATATATATATACGGTGCACCCAATAGTGGTGACAGTCAGACGGCGACGATCTGACATGTGGGGAAGGAATCGGTCACAACAGTCATCTTGTGTATGCATCGTTGCCTGTCTCTCTTGTAAATGTTCTAAATACATCTTTATATGTGACTTCTGCAACGTATATATATATATATATATATATAACTGATATACAGGTGCAAGAAGTGGCATGCTATTTCATCTTATACAATTCAAATTTGAAATCAACGGTCAGCATATTCTGTGGTCTCTTAAAAGGCCCCTCATCAGGTCTGGCCATTTTGAGCTGGCAAGCGCAGTGCATATAGCATTACATTCCTACGCGTGGCGGAAAGAGCTTCTATTTCAAACCACACGCCGTTTGCCCTTCTCCTCACGGGCGGCTCGCTCCCATCCGTAGAGTCGACGTATATGGCACAAGTGCGCCTATGTACATGGCAGTGCTGTGACGTCGCTAAGAGTGGCACGTGAGTTTGAAATTATTCAAGACAACGACAGCTTTTTGTTTTATCTCTTGATTCAATAGATAAATTAATGTTTAGAGAAATAATGAAGCATACAAACTTAATATATGCGTGTCCTTCTTTTTACTTCGTGCCGTAGCAAGAGAGATGTACTTCCGTTTCATCTGCTTGTTCCCATATCGTGTAGTCGCGCGGGCAAAGAGCGGAACTCATTTTCTATCGTGGTTCTGTGCGCGATCGTGCTCTGAGGTCCACTTTGTGATCCACTCTGTGCTCAGTTTTCGTGTAGCCCGGTCTTACATCGCTAGTGAGGTGTTCTCGTGCACAGCGTGCAAAATCTAGCGCTGCGCGAAACGAGACAAATGCAACAGCTCGCACAAGAGAATGTCAGCAGAAGTGCACCGCACAGCGAAAAGCGGCGTAAAAAAAATGAGAAGATGGGGGGCCCGTGAGTTATGCGCCACGTGATGCTCCAGCTCCGGTATGGGAGACCACAGTGAAGGAATTTCGCTTGCGGAGGCAAGACGGGGGCAAGTGGAGAGAACGTTATGTTGACTGTGACGCTCCCCTCTTAAATCATGTGTTTGCGGCACTAAAATATTTCAATCTCGGCTATTAATTAACCAATTTGAAAAATTATTGCAGTTGAACGCTTCCTAAACTGCACGTAACAACTTCCATTGCATGACCAATTTTGATATGTGGCCTGGTGCGGGGCCTTTTAAGATTAAAGTTGATGTCCCACGGCGCAATTGTGATCGCCGTCGAGCCCGATCCAGATCGAATTTCTCGGCTGTGATTGGCTCCTTTGCGCAAGCTGCGGGAAGGGCCCAATCATGGTCGAGAATCTTGATCAAGATCTAGCTTCATTGCGATCGAAAGTGGCCAAATGACACTGGTATTATTCTAGGGCAAATCGAACGTAATGTGTACCGAACCAAGAAAAACTAAGTCGGAAATCTGCAGGCTAGTGCGAAGGTGTTATAGAAGAAGCTGTGTCATAGATGCAGTACAGCCAACTTCCGTTCATTTTTCTTCGTTTAGGAATGCAAAATTAGTTCTAATTAGGCAATGTGTCGCAAATTTGCAGCCAATTAGGTTTTTTTTACTTTGAATACCTTGAATATTGTGCTCCTAAGGAAGCACTTTACAGACGATCTAGATCACCGATAGAGTTTATTAAGGCAGGAAGGCGTTGTCATTGCACCTTTAGTTCCGTTTAGTCTCCAAGAATTATACAGTTTATACCGATGGGTCGACAGGGAACAAAATACCGACGATTGCCGGCTAGAAAACGTACTCCAGGCTCCAGTGAGTCATTTTTGTAGCCCACTTGTAGCGAACAGTTGTTACACGCGTCTGACTCTTCAGTAAATTGAGAGATCTCAAAATAATCTTCAGAAGAACAGCCAGGAATTTCTGGAAAACAGGCAGACCCGGTGCCACCTGAAGGATTCCTGGCACCTATTGTAGAACTCTATATAAACAGGCTATTCGACCACGTTAAGACGTATAATGTAGTGCTACTAGTTGTTGGGCTAGTGCCGCGTCCTCTCGCGTCATTTCAGGTGCTTTCAAGTGCTTTCAGGTGCTTTCAGGTGCTTTCAGGTGCTTTCAGGTGCTTTCGCATCATTATACGTCTTTTACTAACCTGAAGAAGGTGCAGCACTGTGCTATCAGACCTACTGGCGGCGCGGCCACTGTAATCAGGAGATTAGAAACACACCCGGTCTTTATATCACATTAAGCAATCCCTTAGTCTGCGTTCCCATGAACCAAGCCACGCCAAAGAAACTGACAACTTTGTTGGCATGACGCGCCGCCTACATTAACGCAGGCCTCATCTGTCTTCGACTGTCGGTATGCTTCAGGCCTCTCCCAATGATCAAAGTCTACTCATATATAAAGCCAATCGTAGCAAACAGAGAGGTCAAATGTCCCAGCCACTAAGACTGCAACGTTCTTCCGGTGTGAATGTGCCGACGAAAGATGGCGCACTTGTCGTCCCTTTATTGTACCTCTTCTGTCTTTTTATTCGTTCAGTTTTATGATGCGCAGAGTTTCTTTTCTTTTTTTTCATTGTCGTAGGGATACACAGCCTGGTTTCTCGGTTGTTCTCGTCGTTTTCTTCGTCTACATGATGAACGTAATAGCTTGAAGAAGGGAGCAGTTCTTCAGGGAAAAAAAAAACTTTGCTCAGGAGTCAACATTCATGGTTTCGAAACATGGTTTTCACATCGGTCTCATGTGCGCTACAATGTGTCATAACCATGGCACAAAGCAGAATAATTATGTTTTGTTCACTGAATCATGATCTCCAACGAAAATTTAACGTTGCTTCTCTATGCGATGGCCGGAGCATTTTTTCTATAGATACGTTTGTCAACCCCATCTGGGTATCTCTTTTCCGACATTGCGTAGAGCAAAATTCACTACTGTTAGGCAGACCTCTCATGGTCCAACCCATCATAACTATTACATTTTGCTAGAAGGAAGCCTTATAGTTCTTTTGAACAAATACATATCCTTAGTTCGTAACAATACAGAAATTTCAGATGTGGCAAACACTGAGTTCTGCGTTTGGTCAAACCTCTCGGCAGCCTAGAACGTTGGCGGCGGCCACTTCACACGCTGGTGTGAAATGGACTGACATGAAGGACAAAAAGAAAACGCGGTGAAAAAATAAAATAACTAAGAAAAGGACAGCTCCTCATGACACAGAATGAAAGAAAGAAAAATGTTCTTGCACTATAAGCACGCAATCTGAAAGTACGGGAAGTAACGATGCCCAGCAGCCGCAAAGACGAGGTCAAATTGGCCGGGCACACGAGATTATTGCTTACTGTCGGGACCGAAGAGTGGAACGAGTGAGGGCACGCCAAGAACGGAAGCTGAGGAGCGTGGTTGGTCGAAATGGTCGCCCGAAGAACGGCAAAGCAAATACCTCGCGGCAATCGCATGCTCGTGCGAGCGCTGTCGAAGCTTTCCTCCGTAGTGGAGAACGACTGCAGAGAAGAAGACGATAAACACCGGGTGCTGGCAACAAAGTAGCCCTGGAAACTTCTTGTTCCTATTATAATGACACATAGATTTTATCCTCAAATAGGAACACGTAGAAACAAAAGTGGATCGAAGTTATGGGTATGAAAGACGCTGATGTGTTTATTGATTTCTAACGTAGGAGAAAAAAACTGACAAAATATTGTGGAGGGTGCAAACCTGCAATGTGTGGTTCGCCCGTTTTGATCGCCCATTTTGTTGCCTGTCCACTGGCCGTTCTAAGTGGCAGGCGCATTTTCCTTTTTTATTTAATATTAGGCTGATATATTCTAGACTTATCAAAATAATCGCGACATTAACAAATTAATTCACCAGTGTTTCTCCTGATTATACACTAGTGCTGAAGCAAAGGGTTTTCTCTTATTTTGCAAAGCAGGTGTCTGCACGCCAGTTCTCGTCATAACTACTTCCGTAATATTTGTCACGCCACAAATCTAACAAGTGTGCCAAGTACAACGATACTTCGGGCTTGTACAGAACTCCGCGTTACCAGGCGAAAGTCGCAGATAATGGTTACGGCATGTCGCGCACTATTGTTGTTGTCAAAGTAGGGCTAGTTGGTACTCGTTCATGGCTGCAAGTTGTGGGCGAAACACAAGGCGTTTTTTTCTGTGAGTTTCTCAGGCAACCAACGCTATCATCTTGAAATTTGCGTTGCTCAGCTGCATTCAGTGAGAGCTAGTCACACCAAGGCCGTGTGATCAAAAACGTGGTCATTGGCCGTCCTTGTGACACTAGTTCGAGACTTTTCTCCATTCGACTCAGAATAAGCCTGATGGTCCAGTCTGTTCTGGGGATCAGGAACAGTCATCTCTCGTTTTCTCCCTCATTTATCTAATTGTGTGGCTAATACCAGCTGCTTCGAGCGACCAGATCATGACGTTGCTTGAAACAGCAGCCCGGAGTCACTACCCGTTATGAATATAAGTAATTTGCACTCGCTCACTGAAGTCACTGCACCTGGCCTATGCGAGCTATTCTGTGCTGACTGCCGGCGAGTTACGTCCTTTCAAATTACCTGTAAATAGCTGTGCCTCCGTCAAAAGTTTTCACGAATAAAAATCTTGCCATAGGTAGCAACAGGAGTAATCGGAATGTCGTCACCACAATGAGGCCGTGACCAAACATAGGGCTAACGAGAATAAGCTATTCCATGCTGGAGGTTGCACCCTTCCATTTTTAAGGCAGCAGTGAAAAGGGCAATAATCGATTTTCCAAAGATCATAGACATGATTTGAGCTGAGAATTGGAAGTGCTACGGCGTTCTCCTTCCTTCCTCAACTAGAATCATGCCAACTCTGCCTGTGAAATTGAACATTCAGTAGTGTGCATGCGTGCGTCAAGGAATCAGCTTTAGTAACATACAATAAAAGCCCTGAGGCATGGAAAAGGAGGCAGCTTTCGTGCAGCTATGTAGAGACGCTGCTCCCGTTAACTCGTCACTGTGCAAGCTATAGGCGAAGCCAACCACTGGTATTTCTGTAATCGTGCAGCGATGCTGGCGTTATGTGTGTGTCAATTACAGACGGACTACTTGCGACGTCTAGCTCACTCTGGGGTCGTTACTGGAGAAAACGAGAATGCTCAAAACTGCTCCATATCGCACGACGGCTGCGACACTTGGTTTCAGGTTGCAAGAGCTGGTAGTGAGGTCCAGCGTAGAAATTTTGATTGAGCACTACGGTTTCAAAAGACACCGGTGGGCCGAGCAAGTTTGGTAGCGGACAGAAGCTGAGAAGCCCCGGAGGAACGACGAGTAGGATGCACTTCCCTTGGAAGCGAGATGGCAAAAACATGTGTCACGCTGCCGTGTGATAGATACGTGTGACAGTTTACTAGTCGAAACCGGAACTGTGCTGATTCGTGTGGGTGAGAACATGAGCTGCAACGGCGTCTGATGACCAGTAGATTTCTCGGACATCACACGTTAACAAACTTGCTATCTGTCTTGCACTGTCGTTGGCACAGTCACTTGTCCGTGCCACTAGGATGCACGAGATGGGTCTTACGTAACCGACATATTTAGCGAATTTTAGGCACTTCTTCCCGTCTTGCTATAGACACTCTCTTCTGATTGGATGTTTTTTCCTACTCAGCCTGGAAAACAGCACTGCTATAAATAATTTTGTTTTACTGTTTACGCTGCCTTGCTGGTTCCTTTACTCATGCGTACGACACTTCTAAATCGGGCTCCATGTTGGTTCCTAATGAAGTTTTGTTATTTATTTATTTATTTTCTTACTTATCTATTTATTTATTTATTTATTTATTTATTTATTTATTTATTTATTTATTTATCATAACCTCAAGGTACGGTTGTCATTGCAGAGGGGAGTGGCAAAGTAAATACAGAGGCAAATCACAAAATAAGGAAGGAAGGCAAACAACATGGCAAAAAACATCGTATACAAAATAATAAGAATGGTAAATAGAAACTTGTAAGCGTGGCAAAATACATGGCGTAACAAAAAAAGAAAGGAAAGAACATACGATATAAAAATACAAGCCATAACTTAATGTTATGACATAAAACAGTTATTATAAAGAAGAAGCAAACGCAACATTAATTTATAACATGAAGCTTTGAAGTGTACTTTTAAAGTTATTGGTGTCAGTTATGCTTGTAAGTAATGCGGTAAGTTATTCCAATCTTTGCTCGTTTGGCGAAGAAATGAATATGAAAAGCCGACGGTGTTGCAGTGCGGAATGTTTAGCTTTTGGCGGTGGTCAATGCGAGATGAAATGTATGGTGGTGGTTGAACAAAGATAGAACCTAAATATGTGTTGTGGTAGTAGATTTTATGGAAAAGACATATGCGAGATAGTTTTCAGATAGTTGCTCGAAGTCCATGTATAGGAGGTGGCACGTTGTAATATCTGCTCGCGGCTCGCCGGGTGTTCTCGTGCAGTACACATGCAAAAGCAATTACGGCTCATTTAGCGCTGTACTGATATTTGACGCCTCTCGTCTTCATAATATCGGATTTTTATATCTCTTCGACCATAGCCCGTTTTACCCCTCGACAATGCGTTGCCGCAAATTTCTTTCTCGCAAATGAGCTATAAAAGCACGACACTATCGCATACTATTGCGTGTATTCATAGCGTTGACTGCTTTTACCCGCGAAGATGCCAGTAATGCAGCTCAAAAAAAGCTTGGTCTACCTTATCGTGCGTGATTGTTATGTTTTCAACTTGATTGTCTTCTTTAGGCTGTAGCAGTTGTTTCTCTTTGCAGAATAAGAAAAATGACGGAGACAGGCAAGAAGAGTGTGTACACGGACAAAAACATATTCGTACTCGTAGAGTTCCGCAAATAAGTGCACACAACGAGAACTTCTATCGAATTTATCGTTGTACTGTTTTACAATCGCATAATAATAATATACGCTGCTGAATCACAGACAAGTAATTTCACAGAAGCAAATTGGTCACAACCGTAATGCACATAAAGATTAATAAACGTTAATAACAAACTGAAATGTGACGTTTGCATTAGCAAAGCGCTGACAAAGCACTTAAAAAGGATGCTTTCTGGTAATTTATATTTTTACTTGCTTTTTAAATCAACGTGTTGTTCGTTTTCAGACAAAATGGAACAGCGACTGCATTTTTAGCCGTTATTAACTACACAGAATTTTACAGGGCCGATTACCTAGATAGGTCGACTCTTCTCGTACTGTCACCATATTATAGGATATTAGAACTTCTTTATCGCATACCACATAACCTTTAAAAGGCAACGCTTTCAAAGGGATCTTATTTTGTAAAGCAGCAAACGTAAGCTTCGCAATGCCCAGGCCGTGCGTCGAGGAGCGAAATACACCTGCGCGTATTCAATGATCTTTGCCTGAGAAGGAGCAAACAAGGTCACCATAGCAACAGTTTCTTTAGAATCACCCCCCTCTACCCCGCCATTGCATTTGCCTAAAAGCAGGCGCTCTCTATATTTCAACCCTTTTAGATATGCTCATTTTTTGTTCCTGGCGCCCGACAAGAAATGTGTACTGTTCACTAAATCTTGTTTGCTGCATTTATCGAAATGGCTTGTTGCCGCAAGGGATCCTGCTGCGTCGCCGGAACAAATCAGTAGCTGACTCTTAGTCGGCATTGTTCTTCTTTTCTCTTACTTTTATTTTTATGAAAGCTTTCTTTCGTGGTTTCAGGCATTATCGAATCCTTTCAGTTTTGTACCGAGCCTTTCTTCTCAGCGACAACACCCTTCGCATGCACACCGGAAGCGTTGCCATGCTTCCTCAAGGTGACGCATCAGAGCTAAATCGATGTTTACAAGCTTACCCTGTAGCGTGTTAGACAATAAAGGTAACGTAAATACGACCTTTATCCACTGTCGTCAACGCACGGACGCTGAGAACGTTGCATGTTAAGTTAGTATGCCACTTCTTGCACGGAGACTCGCTAATTTGCCGGCTCGCGCAGGTCTGCTCAACGGGCAACCGGTGAGGATGGTCGATAGATGTCTTTGCATGCTACAGAAACTGCTTATTTTTCCCATGATAACGTGAACGAATTTTTTATTCTGTATTCATCGCATCACAGTTAGAATGGTTATGTCAGCTTTTGTCAACATTAATAGTAATCGTAGGTTTTGGTAGCTCCAGTTGCCTCAATAATTAGAGCAATAGACGACCACTGCCAAAGCCACTATAACTTCAAGCCCATTTTGTTGACTGAAACTGCAACTGATCACTCTTGGGCCACCCATTTCTCTATCTTTGATAACCAAAAACGCTGCTATAATTGTAGGCTCATAAAGATTCAAGAAACTAGCCATTTACATGTTCCCAAAGACAAAAATGCGTGCAATTCAACTCATGTCACCTGTTAGCGATCGAAGCAAGCAAATAATAAAAATATCGGTTATTGGTTGGGCAACCACAGGGTGATTAATCACTGACGTGCAAACGCAATACTCAAAACTGCGCGATTTTCCCGCTTCCATTTTAGTCACGCAGGCTATCCGTCTATTTTCATTGCCTCAGGGCTGCGGCTGTAATGACATTGTGTCACGCAAGGACATAGGATGGTGTTGCGCTAGGCTTTATAATACCCGCCAGTATTGATGCTATTGCCTTGCTAGCGTTTTCATTGAAATCGTTAAAGATATCCTGTATAAAAATTGCTCTCTAATCTGATTAATTCACATTTGCAATCAGAAAAAGGCGTAAATTTCATATAGAAGTGGATCTATTGCTTATGTCATTCTTGTAATCGAAAGAAGTTGCCCAGAGGTGCGCATATTTCGCTTAGTTCAGTACTAGAGATGTTCATTCCAGCATACAAATGCGAAGTTATTCCTCGTACACTTACCGGTTTAATTGCCAGCATTAATGTAAAAGCTAAACGTTTTAGTGTGTTTTTTCGCAAACCAGCACAAATAAATGGTTTAAATGTTTTCTTTTAGTTTTCTGAAGACTCGTCTGTCTTGTGACGTAATCGCGCAACACTTTACTTGGGATAACAAGTTCTGCTTAGTGTTGATACTTGTTCGAGTCACCTTGTCGGAAGCGTCTCATTTGTCCTGTGTTTGCTCATTAGGAAAAAAAAACAGTAAGAGAAGGAATGAAGCAAAAAAAGAGAGAAAAAAGTTGGAGGGCGATTCGACGTCCAGTTGAAGTCGATAAAAGGCAAAGTATTACTGAGCTAGTTAGGAGAGAGAAAGGTCGGGATCATTGCTTATGGCACTCTATCGTACCACCCTCCGCGTGAGTGAAGTAGGAGGAGCATTTAACTCCTAAATATCTTTAATGCGCTATCCATGAGATTGGCATGTATTTTTACAGTGCACTGTCCTCGGGATCGGCTCACAATGTTGGACTGCACAATTTTCGGGATCGGCCCAAATATCGACATATGATGACGTGTGAACTAACTTCAAAGAATTGTCAAGGTCTTGCATGCCAAAAACTAAGTTCTAATGTTGACGCATGCCGTTCCCGGGCAAACGCATCCGTGACGCAATGTTTGCACTATCGGGCTTCTGTGCTATATAGGTCCTCTGTTTGAATCTGGGCATCGGATATTTCGAACATATACACATTTGGAACATCACGGTGGCTAAGGCAAGTGGTGCTAGCTCGCTAAGAAAGACTTCGTCTTTAAAAACACCCTTGGCGATTTAACAGTAAATGCCAGTGAAATGCGTTAGCACTACGTTGTACCTCTTTCACGTCGCGAATCCATGACTTAACCCCCGTTTATCACATTGCAAATTGTTGTTCGGGAGCTTACTCGACACTTGCTCTCCCTCTTCGAACAGAGGAAGGAGACTAGCATCCTTCGCCACACAGCACAACCTTTACTACATCAACGATGGTAGTCCGGCATATTTACGATGGCTTACGTACAGCAGCTGCCTAGACTTGACCCTCGTTTCTCGGCGCCTGGTTCCGAGACATCGAATCACATGGAAGCGACCATATTCCCACATACCTCAAGATCAAGGGACTGTTTAAATACTCCTCCATGACTCTCCAGCGAATTAACTGGTTGGTATTTCGGTCACACATGGAGAAAGTATGTCAGGAAGGGAACCATTCTAATCTGGAACACGAGATTCAAAAAGCCATGCAAGAGGCTACGCGCAGTTTTCAGCCTTTCCTGAAATATGAAGAATTTGTAGCCGAGCTGCAACGACTACGACAGATTCACCGGCGGGCTGAAAGAAGATACAGGAGAATTAAATTCATCTACGATTCAGAGAGGCAAGGTGGATGCAAAAGAAGTTTCAACGCCGCAATGATGCACTACCAACCTCAAAGATTTAAACGATTCTGTGAGTCGTTGGATCCACGTCAGCGCTTATCTCAGATATGGAGAACCGTGCGTGTACTTCGCGTATCACCGCAACCGCGTGTTCCTTTCAAATATCTCGCTTTGCACCAAAGTCGAAGAGAAACTGACGTTACTCAAGAGAGAGAGAGAGAGATGAAGAGGAAAGGCAGGGAGGTTAATCAGATAGCAGTCTCCGGTTTGCTACCCTACACTGGGGATGGGAAATAGGGGCTAGAAAGAGGACAGATAATTTTGCTCAAGACTTGCCAGCTTCCAGCCCTAACGCGCACTTACACCATGTGCCACTCCTGTGCCTCAGGATTCCCGCACCGATGTAATGTTTTCGATGGAGGAGCTTGAAGCGGCGCTGGTGACTTGCTGGCGGTCTTCGTCACCTGGGCCGGGCGGCGTTACCTATGCGGCGCTCGGCAATCTTGGGCAGACAGCAAGACTCATGCTGCTAAACCACCACAACGAGTTTTGGCGCATCGGTTTGGTTCCGCGTGAATGGAAATGCAGCCGCTTGATTCCACTTCTCAAACCAGTTAAATCATCGTTAGATTTGTCATCGTACGGGCGCCCAATCGCTCTGGCCAGTTGAGTCTGGAAAATGATTTAAAGAATCATATTGACGTACCTGGAATTGTACCTGGAAAATTACACCGTGTATCCAGATGCTACGCCTGGCTCACGGCGTGGGCGCTCATCCATAGATAAATAATCGATTTGGTGACGTTTCTTCAACATCAAAATGTCTGAAACGACTCACTGCGACATTATTCCTTGACATAAAAGGCGCCTATGATAATGTAGCACATTATGCCATTAAGAGGCTCTGATTGAATTCGGAATCGGTGGCCGCACTTTTCAATGGCTGTGCAGTTATTTGAGCGACAGGCATTTCTTCGGTATGACCGAGGATGGCGCTACGACTCAACACAAAACATTCCGTGGAGTACCGCAAGGTGGAGTGTTGGGAGCCCGACGCTATTCAACCTAGTGCTCGTTGGCCTAGTCAGATGCTCGCCCAACACAGTTCAAGTATCAATCTATGCTGACGACATCTGCATTTGGGCGTCTGCTGTAACACCACTGCAGGTACGAGCAAGACTACAATAGGTAGCTACGTTAACATCACTGCACTTGCCAAAACAGAACTTAGAGCTGTTTTCGGAGAAATGCGGCCTTTTAAATTCACTGGGAAGGCAAGGAAGCCTTACTCTGTAAGTGTCAATGGGCAAGCAATTGCAAAAGGACAGAAACACCGGGGCGGTTTGGGCGGATTACCGGATGGTTGGAGGCGTAAATGTGAGCGGCCAGATTGGTGGCACCAGCTGGTGGTGCAAAGCTCAACCGCCTAAACACAGAGGCAATTACCATATTCTTCTTAGCTGGGGTGTAAGTTTTCGACAGCGGCGTAATTGTGAACACATTTAGGCCACTGCCGAAAATTTGCACCAGCAGTGAAGCAGAATAAGGTAGGTTACTGCAGTTTTAGCTCTGTGTTTGTCTGGTTGAGCTCTACAACACGAGGCGGCTGCACCGCTCCGGCCGCTCATGTTTACGCCCCCGACCATCCGGTAATCCGCCCAAACCGGAACCGCTATTCCGGAAAACCGGAATTCTTATTTTCTTTTCTGATACGAGACACTACTCTTCGTCAGCGGGATACCGTTTGCAAAACTGACACATCTTAGAAGTAAGAGCTAACTTGACTTGCGCAAGAGATCATGCACCAAATCCTGCAGATTGATCTTCCTTTAAGGAATATCCGTGCAATGGAACATATATACTTCCCTCAAACTCATAATGATAATCATGCGTCTATCTTTATTTTTTTCTACTAACACGTTTCCTACAGTTCCAGTTCTATCTTGAGCAAAAATAACAGGTACTATTTGCAAATATTTAGATCCTAGGTACGTGTAAGCGGTGTCTTTCATAATGACTCCACTCGCAAGAATTCCCGTTCGCTAGTAGCCGTTCTTCTCAAGAATGCAACTGTATATTCTATAAAAAGCGCTTGGCCAGAAGCGAGAGGGGTTATAAAAGAACATCGTTTACTAGATGTAAAGCCTAATGGTACTTGCAGTTCCTAATAAATGAAGCACAAAAAAGTACCCGTTTCCGCACGCATATCAGTGCACACAAAATGAAAGACGGGCTAGAATAATATTGATATATACGCAGCTACGAACGCACATTTTGGAGTCTATGTGACTTCCGTCAAGCGTAGAACTTTAAATCCTTTACTATTAGCGATCATACGCACAGTTCTGTTTAATTTCATCCAATGTAGCTGGTTACCGTACGCAATCGTTTTCTTTATTCTCACAATAGTCACAATTTTAACCTCGTACACTTCTCACGTTGCGATTTTTGCGTCACCTTTAGTGACACGGTGCCGGTCAATCATTTCGGAGTGGTCACACACCATATGGCGCATACCTACATCCTAAATAAAAGGAAATCATGTTAGTCTAAGATTCTGTTAAATGTAATACTCTATTCCGTTAACAGGCCGGTGCGCTCTAGACGTACAGTCGCAATCAAAAATACGCTCCCCACGGCTTTGGACGCAGGATTGGCTGCGGGGTCACACCGCGGCGCTGCTATCTCCATCGGGCGCCTGCTTTGAGGGTGCGCCCAGTGACGCCAATTTTCGCCCTCACTCTCGTGCGGCGAAGTCACGCGCTTGATGAATTTCAAGTGCGGCGTTTGGCTATTTCGCAGCTGATGGTCAGTTGGAAAGAGGGTTCGTCAGTGCGCGCTTGCGTTCCTCCCCGAGCCAGCTCGCGTTTGGCCGTTTCGCAAAGCAGACGGAATATGCCTGGCAGTGACCGATTTGGTTTCACGTTTCATGTTTGCGTGCGCCTCGCGCCCGTGTGTGCCGCGCTTCCATGCCTGGCGTTTGAACGGACGGCGCATGTGTATGCAGGCTCTCAACGAAAGACGCCATGGCAAGGCATTGGTGCATAGGAGTAGGAAGCAAAGAGCGCCCGCCCTGACTAATGTTCCATTCTCGGTTACGGCGAAAGCGTTACTAGGCTCACATTACAGAAACTATCCGAACCTACCAGCTGTGCCCGGAAGCCGTCCGCCACCGCCGTGCCAAGAACTACGGCAGCATGGCATACAAAGCGCCCTTCTGTGCACTGACCATCAGCTGCGAAACAGCCGAACGTCGCACTTGAAATATATCAAGCGCGTGCCTTGGCCGTACGAGAGTGAGGGCGACCCTCAAAGGAGGCGCCCGATGGAGACAGCAGGGCCGTGGTGTGGCACCACAGCCGCTTCTGCGCACGGAGCCGTAGGCCGCGTATTTTTGATTGCGACTGTACCTGTGAGCCGAAATTATACCTGGCATTTAGAATCAGCAACTTAAAGAAAGCAGACCACAGGAGCAGCACCAGAAGCCGCCACATAAACCCGGGAGGGTACGCCAAGAAGGCTGCGCTTTGAAGTCAAGAATTGCTTCTCCACACAGGAACGTATTATGCAAGGAAGCACCCTCTACAGGCGAATGCAAAGAAAAAAACGTTTAAATTAACAATATTGTTTGCTTTAAACAGTCCCTCGATATGTTTAGACATAACGAACAGGCAAATGAAGCATGTAGACCACGCCATGACAGTCGTGTCTGCAAAGTATAAAACGGCTACTCAGTGCGAAAACAAATGAAATTTTGAACAGTTGAAAATTATGTGGTCTAACTTTAATAGCTCTTGTGTGCTTTATCAATACCTAAGGCCCTACTTTTATACTGTCATTATATCTGATTCATTGCCTTATTACGAAGAAGAGACATACGCTCCCTCGCACTACACTTTCTGCTTCAGTTAGCCGGCCCATTCAATCTTCTCCCGCCAGTCACGTGCTAGCTAGCCACATGTGAAGAACAAAGGAAGTGAAAATGTCTTTGCGCGTTCTCGACCTAGTGGTAGAGACGTAAGAGGTTAAAAAAGAACATTGAATGTTTTGAAACAAAGCTGTTTTTCTTTCTTTTTTTCCACCAGCATAAATTGAAGAAAAGAAAGAAACTTCTTCCTGGCAGAATTAATCTGTTCCGATGCGACTCCTTTCAACGTGTCACAAAGTTTGGTCAAAAGAGGGAGTTTTGGAGTCTGCGAAGAACCTGAATGCATCCACGTGGTGGCAAGGACATTGCTTCAACTAATTGTTGAGCCCCCTCGCCTGTTGCATACGTCAGATTCCCCTTCTGCGGCATGTGAAAAAAACTGGTCTGAGTTTGGAAATGTGCCCTCCAAACGACGCAACAGACTTTTTAGAGAATCGTGTACAGAAAGTTGTGCGTGTGCACTCGAACCTCATCGTCCGGAAGGTTTGGTCCGCTGCACAGCGAAGCGTTGACGCATCAAGCAGAAATGAATCGGGCACAGATTGATGCAAATGTCGGTCTTGAAGCTTTCGTGTGAAATCAATGCCTTGGCGTGAAGTCGGGCCTACGTACGTTTTGAACCCGGAAGCTTTGCTGGGACTTTTGTGATGCAATAATGGAACAAATATATTCTTTTCGGTGTTATAAAAATAAATTTGTCGAGTTTTTCGTAGCTCTGAGCACAATGATCTTTTCTTTTTCAAATTTTTTGTATACTGCTGAAAAAAAAATAAACATGAACGAAACCAGTTTTCTTCACGCCCACCAAAGTATCGTGCAATTTTACACCTCTACCTAGTGGTAATTAAAACACACGTGCTTGAATCTTCATTGTAGATTATCCTATTATTTTCTGTCATACACCTGCAGCAGCGTTTTCTGTGAGTTATCAAAAAATGATCGGTCGTCACAGGACGCCGTGATTGCGCAGAGAAAATCACTGATTCAGCGGCACACACCTCACGAGGCCACACGTGATTTTTTTCCACATGGTACATATTGAGGCTCTCTGGCACATATTCGAACGTAAGGAACACAGCAGGTACATGACGAAAAAAACAAGACGGACAGAGCGTTCCGTTTGTACATTTTCTGCATCCCGTCCAAACGCAGTACCTCACATACGAGTTCACGGGGTCAATGCTGTCCTTCCCTGCACGAGTGTACGACGAACACAACGAGCCAAGCAAAGCAAAAAAAAAGTGCTTGAAGCTCTAACGCAAACTAGCGTACGTCGCACGCAAAGCGATCCAGAAATAGTGCGAGGTTGGGCTGCCCGCTCCGAACATCCGGTCGGAAACCCACGCAGCCGGAATTCGGAAAGCCACGCGGCCAACGCCATGCGACAGTGAGCCGCACGCGTTCCTACTCTCGTGCACGAGTCTGCGGTGGGGGGGGGAGGGTCAGCACGATGAGGTTCTATGGCCATACCATATTGGCAACGCCCATCGATCGGCTTCGACACGGTTAAGCAAAACATGAGCGACAGTGTTCCCGAACGGGGGCGGGTCTGGGTCACGTGCATGCGCGTGTGTTCGGTTAGCGCATGGGAAACAGTGAGGGAAGGTGGGCGAGCGGATACGAAACGTTCTGTTTCCTGCCGGAGACGGACGAAGCGCAGAAAAAACGGGGGAATCAACGTGGACACATGCGCTTTCCTTCCGCCGTCGGCGCTGTGCGGAAGTCGAACCGCTGTTTCATACGCGTACAGCCCTTTCTCGTCATGTCGAGGGTAACGAAATAAATGCATGGGAAAAACTCAAAGAACTTTGGGGAACGACAAAAATGTGACCCACTTGGTAATGGTTAGGAAGGACTGGAGTGTAGATGTCCGTTTTCCGTGGTAAGTTGCCCCCCACTGGGCAGTTATCGAGAGGGAGCACGCGATTTATGTGGCACGCCGTTGCTAGGTTCATCGCGCACGGACTAAATTAATTATGCTGTATCGCGACTATCCCCGAGCACAGGAGTGGATGTCTCTGGCCATGCAAATGAGCGAGAAGAGTCAGACGAGCCAAGCGGTTCAACTCGTGCGTCAGTAACGACCAAGTGAAGCTAACAGACGATGAAGCCGAGGAATGCGTAAATTTTTTTTCACTTAGCTGAAATTTCGAAACAATAAAATGTAAGAAAAACAATTTGCCGCTAGTGGGAGCTCAACCCGTGACATTCGTAATATGCGTCCCATGACTTTTTCTATATTTAACGGATATTGGTAAAAAATTGTTAAAACTCGAGCGTAAATTATAATTTATCTCTACACCCTTACATATTCCAGAAACGTTTCTCCGTTTCGAAGAATAAAAAGTCAATAAGTTGGAATGCGTCTGGCACATACTACAAAAAAAGATAAACCTACATAGATTAAACGCAATATTGAAATCTAAATGATGGCAACAATGGTTGAGTTAGCGAAGTAGCAACAGTAGTAGCTGAAACGAGCACAACCTTGTCGTCGGTAGCTCCTCGCTGTTTGCGTCACTAGGGCGAAAGCGATGTATAATGCTTGCAGAGGGAAGCACGCTGCCGAAATCCATATGCACAGAGAAGCATGACGCATATCCAACTGCACTTAAAGCTTGGTACCTCAGATGTAACAGTGGCACACATATTCTGGTGCATTGGCCAAGAATGGATGCATGCCTTGTTTCACGTGCCCAGTGGCTCAAGTTACCTACTCGAGAATACAGCAGGTAACCAGCACACATACCCAGTGATCTAAGTTTCCCCTATATATCCACAAATACATCCGGCGAGGAAACGACGACAAGTGCCAAACTGCGGTGAAGAGGCAACGAAATCTGCGCTTTAATACAAGTACGCAACATGAACTTGAAGAAATCGGCCATAGAGAAGGGACGCAGTCGCCAAAGGGAGCAGCGTAGCCTGGAGAAAGAAAACAATACGAGACCGTAGCGGGAACTGAGTGAGCAGCACATAGCTACGTAGAAATGCAGAAGAAGCAGAAGCGAAGTGGCGAAGAAATATCAGTAAGCATCAAAGAAAGCTTCGCGTATTATCCATTCACACATGCGGTTGTATCCGCCGATTTTGCCTTCATGGTTTTAGCACATTCTTTACATACCTGCCGAAGCTGTTCAATACCGACCAGGACAATTCTTGAGTGGCATCTTTCGGTATCGCCCGTATGGCGGTAGTTCACTAGAGTTTCGCACCAGCATTATTGGTGTAAGGTTACATCCATACAGGCGCCTGTGTGAACAGCCATCAGTAAGAATTATCTCGCAACTTGGCTCGAACCACATGAGTTTGGATTAGGGCAGAATTCCATTTTCGATCACTATGGGTCGGGATAGGCAGCAACTTCGCGTTTGTTAGCAATGCTACCGGCACTGCACCAGCTGTAGTTCGAGCAAATTTCGTGTTTGACAGGTTCATCGAATCGCTTTCGGCTGTATAGGTCTTCGCGCAAGATTCAGGGTCAACCCGCCTATAACACATTGGCTGAGCAGCTGGACGTCGAGAAAATGTGATGCTAACGGAGTACAAATCTCGGCTGTACGATATGACACGCGTCTATTGCGAAGTCGCACGTAAGATCGAGAGTAATTCCATTCGAGATCACAGTTTTTCTAGCTGTTTGTGAAATCTATGGATTACAAGGAGAGGCGTGCGAGTGTTAACCCACAAAAGTCCGATGCATCGTATATGCTCAGTTTGATGCTTCAAAATGTGGATTGAGGAACGGGAGAAAATTCAAAGCCCGTATTGTTGCGTTTTTGACACTCTGTAGCGAAGTTTCAGCAGCGAATAGTGAACAAACTAATTACGAATACTTTACGATGTTAATTAAGCTTTACATCAAATAAGAGAGAGAGAGAGAGAGAAATAAACTTTATTGTTAGACCAGGCTTCTTGAGCCCAAAGTTGGGTGGCCTCCTCAGTCCAGGTAGCCATGGTTCGCTGCCTCCGCTCAAGCCCTGTTCACCGACCTTAGCTGGCTGTCAAGGTCTTGCGTCACCAGCAGAGCCTCCCACTGGTCTTCCGATTCTTCCTCTATATCCGCTTCTTCCTGCATGTTATCGCCTGGTGGTGATGATGACGGTGGTACTTCGCGGTTATTTCTGCACTCCAGCACCATATGGCGCAAGGTGTTGGGCGTGTCCGGTGGGCAGAACTTGCAGTCTCGCCCGTAGGTGCCCGGATACATGGCGTGCAGCAGTGTTCCATGCAGGTAGGTTCCAGCCTGGAGTCTTCTCCAGGTTACAGCTTGCTCCCTACTCATCGTCTTATGCGCGGATGGGTAGCGCCGCCTCTGCTTCCTGTAGTGCGCCAGGATGTCCGAGCACTTCTTGGATATCCGTTTATCATCCTCGTCGCAGTCGTTGGTCCGTGTTCTCTGCGTGTCGGAGATGGCTCGGCGTGCATGATCTCGAGCCGCGGCGTGCGCCGCCTGGTTCCCCGCGAGAGACTCGTGTCCCGGCGTCCAGAGGATTTGTGTTATTTCTATCTGGGTGTTGGTCAAGACCTGAAGCGCTGCTTTTCTGATCCTTCCGTTCACATACCTCCTGCATCCTTCTTGCGAGTCCGTCACCACGGCAGGGTCTTCTTGCACGTTGCGATGGCCAGGGCTATGCCCAGCTCCTCCGCTGTGCTCGCGTCCTTGGCGCGTATGGATGTGGCTGTAAGTAGTTCGCCCTTCTCGTGACCACGCTGATTGCAAATCGGTCGTTTGCTCTGTACGCAGCTGCGTCCGTGTACCTAACATTTTCTTCTTTGCTGTTGGTGCGTTCCAGTATGCGCTTGAGCGCCTGTATTCTCGCCTGTCTCCTTTCCTTGTCGTACTCGAGATGCATGCTTCTGGGAGTGGTACTTATGTGTAGCTTGTCTCTGATCTCGTGGGGAATACGCTGAGGTAGGTGCCTCTCATCCTCGACTTGGTAGCCCAGATCTTGGAGCAGGGCTCTTCCCGTTTTTCTTAGCTTTAGTCTCTCCAGTTGGTTGACGGTGGGCGCTTCCACGAGCTCTTCCCTCGTGTTGTGAACTCCCATTTTGAGTAGCCTCACTGTGGATGTGGAAGGGAACAGGCCCAACGCAATTTTGTAGGATTTTCTGATGAGGGCGTTTACTTTGTCTCGTTGACTGTTCTTCATGTCAACTTATGGTGTCCCGTAGGTCACGATGCTCGTGAGCAGCGCTTGTATTATTCTCGTGCAGTCTTCCTCCTTGAGTCCGTGCCTTTTGCTCTTCACTCTTTTGATAAGGTGGGTTATTTGTTGCATTGTTCTCTGAATTTTTCTAAATCTGCTCCCCCGGCCCCGTCTTCTTGAATCAGGAGTCCGAGGATGTGGAGCCTCGTTACCTGCGGAATCATGATGCCTCCCACCGTTACTTCCGGGTCTGGTATATGCTGCGATTGTCGGCCTCTTGTGTGCTTTCTTAGCACCAAGAGCTCTGACTTTTCTGGTGCGCACGCCAGTCCACATGCTTCCATTTCTGCTTCTGTGAAGGGCCGATCCAGTTCTATATTTGGTTTGCCTCGATACTCGTCAAAGTGCGAATCTACAATTATGTTCCGCTCTGTACCGAGGAACTTCTCCTTCACTTATTTGATGATGTCTTCCTCTTTCCCCGGGTGGTTGTGTATAAGTATTTGCGCTTCCTGTTTTGCGGCGTTCTTGTTCTCCTTCTTTGATAGGCGTGTCTTGAGTACCACCCAAGTGCGTTTGCTGCTTAAGGTCCCTTGAAGCTTGCTACATGTTTCGCGCCAGTTCTGTTTTTCAAGTTGTTCAGAGTTCTCTTGCGTTTCCTTGATCAGCTTATAGATTCGAATTTTGAGTTTCCGGTTGCATTTGTTTCGCTGCCAGCGTTTCGCGAGTCCCCTCCGCGCCTCCCACAGGTGGAGTAAGTGGGGGTCGACCACGGGAGTGACTTGCGACAGCTGAATTGTCTTCGTATGCTTCTCGGCTCTTCCCACGACTCCTCTGATCCATATTTCTATGTCGTCTATCGTCGCATTAATGACGCTCTCGTCCTTGCGAAAGGCCTGCCAGTCCGTCATCTTGGCTTTTCCAATCTTCATCGTCGCTTTGTGGTGCGGGATGATCGTTTGCACTATATAATGGTCGCTATCCAGATTCTCGTCTATGCAGCTCCATTCATAATGTTTGAGTCCGTGCACGAATGTGAGGTTGGGGCTGGTGTTTCTAGATACACTGTTGCCGACGCGCGTGGGTGTGTGCGGGTCGTTGAGTAGCGTGAGGAGGTGTCGTTGGGATACGTTGTGTACATCTTCTCCTTTTTTCTTTGAGGCCGCATATCCCCAGGCCACATCGGGAGCATTAAAATCACCGACAACTATCAGTCCCTTACCCTTGCTCAGTTTTTTCACTTCTCGCATTAGCCTGTCTAGATCCTTTAGGTGTTCCTTTGGCGGGCTGTACACGTTTAACACAAAGAGGCTTTGCTGCTGTTTTTTCTCGGTTACGATTTCGACGAGGGTGTGTTCGATGCCGTGTTGGATGTCCTGTCATTGAGCGTTGATGGCATTCTTGGTCAGGATTGCTGTCCTCGTCTTACCGTCGGTGACGTGAGTGAGGTAACCACTGACCTTGCAGTCTTCAGCTTCGGTTTCTTGTAAGGCTATAATATCCGAGTTAAACTGCGTGCAGAATTGTACAAGGTTGCTTCTATTACTTTGGATAGAATGACAGTTCCATTGCCAAATTTGTTCCATTGTTGAATGACAGTTCCATTGTCAAATTTGTTGCTTGTAGTCATCTTTCTCTTTAGTTACCCTCGCCATCTTGTTCGCTTAGGGTCTGCATGATCTAGGCTTCTCTCGCAGGGTTCTTCGTCTGCTTGCGAGTATAATCTCTTTCTTCTATCATGTGGATGCGTTGACTGAAACTTTCTCCCGATTGAGTCATTTTGTTCTGTATGGCCTGAATCTGGTTGTCCATTTCGCTCTTGAGACATTGGAACCCAGTCTGTAACATCTGGGTTACCGTGATTTGCATAACCTGTGTTGCCGTGGACACTGTGGTTTCCATCATGGCGGTCACGCTGGCGTTGATGCGGTCTTCAAGTATCTTGAGGTCGTTCTGGGTTATCACCGCTTGGTTCGACAGTGTTGCTGGCTTTGGTTGTGTTGCTGAGGATGGTCGTGGTGGGGATGAAAGTGGCGGTAGTGGTGTTTGCGATTGCTGGCCCTTTTCTCTCCGTAGTTGTTCTATTTCTCGCATGAGGTATTCGAGCTGTTTTTCATTGCTAGCTTTTTTCTCTTGTGTCTTCTTCTTTTGCTGTTCTAGCTCTCGCTTGAATTCATCGTTCTGTCTTCGGAGAAATAATATCGTGTCCTCGTACCTCGAGTGTATTGTGGTTTGAACGCCATTATTTGCACTCGACGTATGATTGTGCCCTGAGATGACGTTGGCCCAGCTTACCTTGCGCTGGGTGTTGTCGTGTTCCACGCCCGTTGCCGCTATCCGGGTGATGATCTGTTCTCTTTCCGTCGATCTCGATCCCGACTTGGATCTCGATCTTTTTGTCTGTTCGGTCTCATTCGGTGACTGTGGTGATGGTGACATGGTCATCATGTGCTCGTTGTCGTTGGTAGTTACTACGCTGGCCTGGGACCAGAATCTTCTCTGTCTCGATCTTGTCCGCTCCCTGACTCTCAACGGTGGCGGGGCCGGTTTCAGCTTCCTTCGACAGTCTCTACTCACCGTTTCATGGGGCATTCCTCAGAGCTTACATTTCGATTCGCATTCGTGGTTGTTTGGATCAGTGTTGTGTTCTCCTCAGTTGTCACATAGTTCGTCGTTTGGATTAGAACAGACGTCTTGTCTGTGTCCTATCTCCCCGCAAGATCTGCAGTACTGGACTGACTTTCTGTAGGGTCTGCAGCGGGTGAGCGTACATACAACTTTAACGTAGAACGGCACATGCGGGCCCTCGAAGGTGATCACTGCCGACGTTGATCTTCCCAGCATTCTAGCGTAGAGGATTACGCAGTTGTTGGTCTTTGATAGTAGATCTACTAGCTGCTCGTCGGTGGTGCCTTCCTCTATTCCGTGAACAACGCCACGTACAGTGCCCGGAATTGACTTGAGGTACGGTGTGACTTCGTATGTTGCGTGTCCTATTTCGATGCTTGCTATTTCCGCTAGTTTAAGTGTGCAGTCCTCTTCTTCGGTACTTGCCAGAATTAAGTTTTGCTGCCACTGTGTCTGTATGATCACTTTGGCGTAGAGCTCCTGGGGTGTGACTCCGCATGCTTGGGCTAATCCTCTTGCTATCACTCCGCCTTTCCAGTGTAATACTTTCACAGCAGCTTTAGGTCTGTACACAATCTTGTAATGGTTTTCTGGAAGCGCTGAAGTCGTAGGCCAGCGAGGACGTGGCTTGCTTGCGTTGGTTTGGCCCTATGGTTTTTGAGGAGCTTGTTGTCGTTTTCCATCATTCGTGTTCTGCCCCTTGCTGTGTTCGTATGAGAACTCCTGCGTATTCGACGTTGCAATGGATTCTTTCTTCTTCTGATGTCGCGCTTGTAGCATCACCCATGGTCCGGTCTTGCATAGTGTTTTTCCGCTGTTGCTGTCGAACGTTGGCTCCGTGTCGTTCATCTCTGCTTCATTATTTGTTATTCCTGCTATGGAGCTCGTTCGGTCAACTTCCATAACGCTTGGTTGCGGCTACGTTTGACGAGAGAAAAAAACATTGAAAAGCCGTTGTCGGGCGGCCCGGCGTGCACGTGGATCTTGAGGCACGAGGCGCGTGGCCCCGGGCAGCGGGATCGGCAATCATGGGTAGGCTTAGCTGGGCACGGCCGTCGCCTTGGAAGTTTCAGGAATAGTACTTGCGTGAAGAATAAACTCACGTCGGTGTGCGTGGTCTGTCTGAATGACGTTTCTTGAGATGAGTCGAATACTGCGGACAGTCAGGCGTTTCGAGGGGGCGATCCGCAGGAATTGCAAGCTGAATCGGGAGCACATGTATAGCAAGTCTGCTCGGTTGGTTTCATTTTTTTGTATTAGTTTACTCCTTATGGTCTGAAATGATGGTGAACACATTGTTGCAATTTTCCTTGATGTGGAACTGTGTTTGTGCGTTACGGCGTTAAAGAAACATTCCTCTGCTCCTCTGTACGCATGAATTTATCCTCGGTGGGCAGATTTCACCAGTTGATTCAATCTGTAGCTGCAACAATTTGCAGCATACCTTTCCATTGGTACTGTGTTAGGCACAGTGGTGGTGTCATTTATTCCTTGAGGAAACAGTTAGCATTCGAACAAGAATGCGTGGAATATTGAGAGGTGAGTTTCATGTGTTTTAATGTGTCCGTTTTTACCATGCCTACTTTAGGCGCGAATAACGTTATACTCTTTCCAGCGCGAAAAGAGGTAGAGTAAGAAAGAATGTTAAGTAAACAATCTTTCCTTTATGAACTGTTGACGACCAAAAGGAGTACTGTAAAACATTTATCAGCGAAAAACAGAAACACTAGCTTTGTTCTAATTGTTACCAGCTGTTTGTTTATTGGAAATAAAAGAGAAACGAAGAAACATAGTAAAGAAAGAAAGAGCCCTCAACCAATGAAATATGTAATACAACAAGCACATATAATAAACATAACGCGAATATCAAATAAAGTTATTTGATAAGGTGACCGCTGAAATGGTCTTAATAAGTATACGTCGTAGAACACATCGTCTAGGCAGGGCTGAAAATAGCGTATATTGAATCTGCGCTTGTAGGCGACTAGTGACAGATAAAAAGAAATCCATATACAGAAGATGGTATCAACACAAATCAAATTTGTGTAATTTGCGAACCCCTCTATTTTGACGAGGGGCGAAAGGAGGTTAACAACATACTAAAGTACGAGCCCTAACTGCATTTCATTGAAATTCTTTTTGGAAACCCTTTATATTGTGTTGAGACCATTTATAAATCACAACAAAAAATATCACAGTGATCGCGCTGCAAGAGCAAACGCAAAACCAGGTTTCACTTGGCAGCAGCAACCAGTACAAGAAATGTAGATAAAATTGTACGTAAAGTGAGAATAAGCAGTAGAAAACAAATAAGAAACAAGATTCAACGGGATTTCCTCGTCTCTAACTCTCACGCCAAGGAATTCGAGACACGTCCAAATGGATGCCTGTTCGCATTGCTGTGAGAGGGTCGCCCGACGTGGAGGCGACAACAGCTCTGGTTTGTTGTCTGTAGCCCCCACCTTGTTTTCACTCAGCGCATTACGTTCTTATCGCAACATTTCCCGCTAACGGCGTCAACATCACACGTAAGATCGAAGAGGAATCGTGCTGTGCCATCAAAAAAGAAGAATAACAAGAAGCCGTGATACGGTTACAAATGACTAGATGAACCAGGAAGCTACGTGGTGAATAAAGACATCCTACGCTAAAGGAAAGACGAAAGACTAAGAAATTCCTAGACGGCTTCGTTCCTCGCTACTTGGAAGCTCGAGTACTGGGGCGTCTTCATGAAGTGAGAAAAGCAGGCGAAAGCTCGCTTAGGCCATGGCTTTCGGATTCTCCAGAACTGCACTTTCTAGGATGTTATCGGCGTCCGGTTATTTGCGTCGCCGAGCGCAGATGTGAACAGAAGCATAGGCTGACAGAGAGAGGCGGTCAATCGGAGAAGAGAGAGACGACCAAGCGTGTCCTGGGTTTACGGCGCAGATATGTGTGGAATCTACGAGATCAGGCAACATGCTGGCTTGGCTCCAGAGCGAAATCTGAAGGAATTTCCCCAGATCGATCCGTTGTCTGCGTAAAAGCAAATGTATATTTGGTCTCCGGCGTGCGAAGTTTTTTCCATGTTGAAACGAAGGAAGTAATTTAAAAGGGAGTCCTGCACACTGTGGGAGACGCTGGAGCGCGGGGGATGTGCGTGACAACAAACGAGGCGTTGAAGGTGAAAAAGTAAGCGTTCTGTCACGCTAATTTTAGAATGTATTTCTTTGCTTGCTGAAATAATCTGAATGTCAGTAAAGCGAGCGCGCTCATATCAGTCTTATTCTTGCCTCGTGCATCTGTGCATTCTTGACGCAAAAGGTTGCCCTGAGGAAACGAAAATTAAAGAAATGACGTAGATCTACCACATGCTTGGGAATTTTTGTATTGTGAAGCTTTGCTGAAACGATTTCTTGAAAGCCATGTAACTACGTGCGACACCTAGAAATGTGTAGAGGAGTAATAACGAAACTTAATGACATGTCTCAGTCTCTGGGTTGAGCTACGCATGCGAGCAACGAAATATAACCTTAATGCAGCCGTCAACTCCGCAAGTTAGCAACCAAATTGAAACAAAACACACACACACACACACACACACACACACACAGTTTGCAGATACCCGGTAAGGCGTAAAATATGGCTATATTGCTCCCCTTTACAAAGAATCATAGTCCTGACTATAGAGGCTTGCAAAACAGCGATAAAAAACTGCACAGTCTTGTGAGTCTTCATAGTATTGCTTCATGCGAACCACGTGAACGACCTCGGGTAAATGCCTTTGGTGCTTTGAGCAGTGAGAGTCGTCTGGAACGGCTTCGTAAAGAACGTCACTGATGCGGCGCTGGAGAAGTATGTAGAGCCCGAAGTATCTGCGCAGCAGCTTTTCAGAGAACGCACGCTGACGATTAGGTGTCCAGACCCACACTTTGTCACCGATGTTGTATGTTACGTGTCTTTGCAGAAGATTGTAGCGTCTGGCGTCACAGTCTTGTTGTTCGTGGATTCGCAGAGGCGCAAGCTGCCTAGCTGCTTCTGCTCGTTGTGCGATCTCTTCAGTACCCGTCTCGTCATCAAATTTACGAGGGAGCTTTGCGTCTAATGTTGTAACCTCACGGACGTATACGAGCCTCAAGAGTGTCTTGCTAGTGGTATCTTGGTGAGCCGTATTGTACGCGAAGGTGACATAAGGTAAAACCTCGTCCAAGTTATTGTACTCCACATCTGGGTACATGCTTATCGTGTCAGCCAGTCTTCTACTGAGCCATTCCGTCAGTCGGTTTTCTGTGGGTGATAGGCCGTTGTCTTCCGGTGGGCGGTACCACTTAGACGTAGAACGATATCCAAAAACTTGGTCATGAACGCAGTACCTCTGTCCGTGACGACTACTGCGGGAGTGCCATGCCTGCGAGAGCGATATGCCAACGCGTTTCGCACCGCCACCTGCTATCCTTTTTCCTCGAGCAACGTCAGCGCAACAACCTAAGTTCCCAACGCAGCCGCCATTTTCGCGAATTAAACTATGGGTTGGATCCGAACGTGCCATATCGCAGCCGCCGGTTCGATCCAATCCAATCCACCAGACGCGCCATGTGAAGCCGGTCTCGTAACGAGCGTATGATCGCTCCAAACTTCCGAACCCCCGTCGGGTTCGGAGCCTAGCAGACGACGTGCTAGGTTGCACGATGATTGACATGAGCGTGTCGTCATTTTGACGTCACCAAAAAACGTGGCCGCGCCCTGCGGTTGGCGACGTCGGTGCGGAGTAGGCCAATCGCGCGCGCCGGTAACCGAACGAACGCGCCGAACAACGATCTCCGATCGCACCCCAGGGGCGCGATCGGAGATATTCTGTTCGATACGCGTTCTGTTCAGTTGCTGCAACGTCACAAAGTTGCAGTATGCAAAATTTGTGACAGCGGGGAGGAGAGAGCAGCCAATAAGGAAGCGGTGACCTCCCCGGAAGTTTACTTCCGTCGTTTGTCGTCTGCTTGCAAGCGGTATACTACAAAACCAAATGTTTCTCGTCTTCCAAATGAATTAAATCTTTATCTAAAAAAATGTATTTTTTCTTCTCAAGCCCAAACACGTTTTCAAATAGTAGTACGTGTGACTACTGCAATTTATAACTATTAGGTTCTTTGCGTCGTCCCTAGGTGGTGTCGCGCACAGCGAGAAGAAAAAAGAAAAAGAAAACGACGGGAGGAGTGGCGCACTTTTCAAGGGGCAGCGACAACATTCCAGTGGCTCGCTGGCACTAATGATGTTGTCGATTTCTCTGTACAACCAACGAATTATTTGTTTCGAGAAACAAAAACGACGCCGGAATTCACTTTCTGCCATTTCTTCAAACGCGTTTCGCACCGCCACCCGCTCTCCTCCTTCCTCTAGAAACGCCAGTGCAACAACCTAAGTTCCCAACGGAAGCGCCATTTTCTCGAATTAAACTATGGATTGGATTCAAACGTGCTATTCCGCAGCCGGAAAGGCCGCCTGTTGGATCCAATCCAATCCACCAGACGCGCCATGCGAAGCCGTATGATCGCTCCAAACTTCTCAACTCCCGTCGCGTTCGGACGAAATGCTCGGTGGGCGGATGATTGACAGGAGCGTGTCGTCATTTTGACGTCACCAAAAACGGGGCGGCGCCCCGCGGCTGGCGACGTCGGCGCGGAGTAGGCCAATCGCGCGCGCCGGTAACCGAACGAACGCGCCGAACAAGCATCTCCGATCGCACCCCAGGTGTTGAAAAGCCCCGTGTCTCGCATGAAAGCAATCGGCAGTCATTGCACTCTCTTCCTGAGTGCCGCGGGCCCTACTGGGAAAACGACGTCTTCAAAGGTCCTGTGCGAAAGACCATTCTTTTGCAGGCTGTCGACTATCACTTTTCTTTTTATGTCAACCTGTGGGCATAGCCAAACGAAATGTTCGATGTCGCCGATATCACCATAGAAGGCACAGAGCGGAGAAGTGCACCGTCCAGTCTTGAATAACCAGTCGGTTCGGATGGGATACAACAACGATGCTTCTTCGCGAGTAAGTGCATGGCCACACAGACTTGGGTGTGGAGTCTGGTAGATCGCCCTAAGGTGAATGCGGATTGCATCCTTAGGTTTCTGAAAAATATTTGACGCTCTTACTTTTGGGACACATGTCAGTGCTAGACGTGCAAGAGCATCAGCCTTTTCACTTCCTTCAGTTGCTACGTGGGATGGGAGCCATTGAAATCTTACGTTAAATCCCTTGCTAATTAAACCTTTACCCGCCGTAGTTGCTCAGTGGCTATGGTGTTGGGCTGCTGAGTACGAGCTCGCGGGATTGAATCCCGGCCACGGCGGCGGCATTTCAATGGGGGCGAAATGCAAAAACACACGTGGTACTTAGATTTAGGTGCACGTTAAAGTACCCCAGGTAGTCGGAATTTCCAGAGTTCGCGCACTACGGCGTGCATCATAATCACAAAGTGATTTTGGCACATAATACCCCATAATTTAATTTTAAATAATTAAACCTTTAATCCGTGCCAGAGATTGCCTTGCACGCGTCTCTCGAGGTAGGCCACGCTGTAATCGTTGTGACGCTGAATTTGAATTTGTCACGTGCAGAAAATGCGCACAGTTTTCGCAAGGCCGTGGTAATTGGGGCACTTTCTTGTAGACGAAACTACGCGATCCAGGCGGCCAGATCATGACACATCAAGGGAGGTTACGCACAATGCCACTGCGCAACTATATGTGCACACACCGACCCGTCTGTGTACACTTGTAGGTGGCTTTGAAACGCTCTGCTCAAGTCGTCTGACAGAAGAAACTTTGCTTCCGCAATTCAAATGGTGTGTTTTGCCGGCAGGGGAGAGGGAGGCACACAGAGGCTGGAAGTAACGTCCGAAAAAAGGCCACGGCGGGTCGAGGCGATTCCGGCTAGGCCATTCCAATCCTAAAAATCGGAAGGTGTTCAGCGCCGCATGGAAATGGGAGCGAGTTCCAAATCTTAGCCGCCGGTGAGGCGTCCTGCCTGCGGGGGACTCGCCCAGCCTTAATAGTTGTCAGCAAGCCCTGAGATGCCAAAGGCGGAGTGGAAGAGACTCTGCTTCATTACTAACCTTCTTGTTTGAAGCCGCTTGGGGAACTTCCATCGCTAAGTGAAGACCCTTCCTGTGCACTGCCTTCAAGCGCACGAATTGACTCGGTGATGGCGATATCAGCGGTAGCTGATAGAGAATGCCGCTTGTTATCAGCCCAGTGTTCAGCTTATGCATGGACATAGGATTGTTTCCCCAACGTACACTTGTCATGCGATGAAGTGCATTGACTCTTTGCACTGATGCAGCCACAACACTTTCAACTGCGCGTCGCCATGGTAGTTCCTGTCGATGGTGACGCCCAGGAAGCAAACACTAGTTGCACGACAAATTGGATGCCTCTAATATTCAGTGACAGACATGCTTCCATCTCACTTCCGGTAAAAAGTGAAGGCAGATTTTTCGGCTTATAAAGAAAGGCCAAGCGTCGATAAGTGGCGATCGATGACGGAGATTAAGCCCTTGGCTATCTGGGCCAAATGTTTGTGTTACTATCGCGAGATGCCAATGCAGATGTCATCTGCGTGAAAACGGGACAACAGGACAAGAAGGCGAAACGCGGATACAGAAAAAAAAAGCAGCATGCACCCTCGACATTCTAGCTAAAAAGGTTGTTAGTATCATGTTCACTTATATTCAATAGCGGTGTTTCTATGACCTTATAATAGAATTAGACTGATAACATGCGCAGCAGCTTCCTCCCAGTACAACCGCGTCCTGGTAATTCGCTGTTGACGGCACTATAAAAAAAAATGTGGCAATACATACATGAGAAATGTGGTTTAGACGGCCAGACGTTCTTGTTATAGTTAATGAAGGCCCATTATTATTCTTTTTCGTTTTGCATGTATCATTTGTCCTCTTAGTATGTTTAGAATGGTCGCCTTTATTATTATTCCGCAGAGTTACGCTGTGTGTGTGTGTGTGCGTGTGCGTGTGCGTGTGTTTGTGTGCGTGTGTGCGTGTGTGCGTGTGTGTGTGTGTGCGTGTGTGCGTGCGGGCGTGTGCGTGCGTGTGTGCTGGCGTGTGTGTGTGTCTGTGTGTGTGTGCGTGTGCGTGCGTGTGTGCGTGCGTGTGTGCGTGCGGGCGTGTGTGTGTGTGTGTGTGTGTGCGTGTGCGTGTGCGTGCGTGGGTGTGTGTGTGTGTGTGTGTGTGCGTGCGTGCGTGTGTGCTTGCTTGCGTGCGTGCGCGCGCGTGCGCGTAAGCTCGTCATAGCTCCGTAAATATTGTAATTTTGTGAACAGATTACGACCTAATTGTTAGGTGTCCATGGGCATGTCTGATTGCGCTGTCAAGATTGTCTTAACTGTATTCCATGTGAGGGCATCATCGAGCCTGGAAAAATCAGTGGTTAATGCACTGAATGACCGAAGTTAAATCGTGGCTTATCTAAAGATGTTACTATCAAACAACCTTGAAGCGACCACATTTTCTTGTACAATAGGAAACTGGATTTTCTTTTCCTTTTCTTTCAATGTTCGTTATTTCTATCCGCGAATGCAATCAGTGACAAAAAAATTTCGTAGAGTACAGCTTAAAATATGGCTGCATATTATTCGAAACCACTGTTCTGTGAAACACAATTCCCAGAAATGCTCGAAACTCTCCGTCCATTTACTCATGTAGTGGTGCTTTCAAACAGTACCGTGCAAGAAACCATCGTAGGTTATTGTCCTTCATCGATAGCTTCCTTCTGCGAACCTGTTGTTTATTTCCATGTTATTCCGTGATTAACGAAAAACCTCATGCTCGCAGGCTGACTACGCGGAACGCTATACAATCGGCGACAAAATTAAAGAAATTTCGATGCTGTAGCAATTGCAAACGATACCTCATTAGTAATGATAAGCCGGCAAAATTATATATCACGGTACGACGCGCGTGGTATCTGGAGAGTCACACCGCGCGCGGGCGCTCCGATGAGGCGCGGACTAAGCGTCATCTCGGTGACGTCACGCTGCGCGCCGCTGCCTTCGCCTGCGCCAACCAATCAGGGGCCGCGCTCTCATCTCCACTGAAGATGCGCCTCTTTATCCACTCTTCCTCTTTCTTCCTCCTTACTTTTGTTAACTTCTCCAGTTTATCGTACCAGAATGCCGTCTATCTAGCTATCCAAAGAACGCGAGTAAGCGCTATCTCGGCAAAACAAATTTCGGTAAGAATGCGGGAATGCCGTAATCATAGCTAGCCAAGACAACATCAAGGTATAAACTGCATATAGTTACTCAAATAACAGAACATAGTCGAAGAATGTTAAAGCACAGCCTAGTCAATTTCTGTAAAATATCTTCGTACCTCGCCGTGCACGAGAGTTTACCGAGGACGTTTACATAAGCTCATCTACTTCCACGAAAATATCCCCTCTAGGAGAGCAATCAATCATCCTGTTCTGTCACGCTCTCATATCCTTTATTTTACAGTTTGTAGGCTTGTTTCGGCGTCCTATATGTTCCGGTGCGAGCTTCGTAGATGCACTAAAGGAGCCGTATGAAAACATTTCCGGCATAGCATTACTTGACGGACGTAAAGATAACGAATCAAAAACTTCCGTGTTCCATGAGCGCCATTGTTGCGGTCTGATTAATATCGGCCTGCTTACGAAACCCACCCACACAAAAAAATGTAGTTTGCGTTCTCAGTAGAACATAAAAGAAATATAATAACCCTCTTTAATAGGTTAACCGCATTCCAGTAGATGTTGCTGCGCTTTATCAGTGTTGAATTGCACTATTTACTAGCTGTTTCATAAATCACGTGAGTGGCCATTTCTATCTCTAAGTGAGCGCCTTTGATCGCGGGGAACTTTAAAAAACAGGCGCTTTCAGATATATAACAACTATTTTCGTACGCGCGGATCGGAAAGTGCCTCAAAGGGTAATTCTTAAATCAGTAAAGACCACAGAATCTAGAACACTTGCAGTCGTAGTTTACATAAAAGTGAGAGAGCTGTGACGGAGAGAGAGAGAGAACATAATGACTTTACAAGGAGTCAGGTAAAGACACATGGCGACATGGTGAAGACAAAGAGTCTTTAACATTATAGTTGAGTTTCCTGACATAATCGCCTCTGCACTGAGCACAACTGCCTTAAAGGTCAAGGGCCACATGTATAAGGCACGCGTGCAGGTTGTTTATTCTTTTGCAACCGACGTCACGTCATTAGTGTTCGTAGAATTGCGCTGCTGTCCGAGACAGCGACTGCTGAGGATGGCATACTTCTGCTGTGGTGCTGGAAATACATGGACATTTTTAAACATTCCAGCCAGCGTATGTAACGGGAGGTCAAGAAGCCACACCACCATTTGCATGTCGCTAAGCGTCATATGCCCGACACGTTCTGTCTCGTTATTTAGAATTTGTTATGGGCAAACGCAAACACAGGCATTGCCGAGGTGTGGGCATTCCCGTATAGGTGCCGGACATATACAGGCAGTTCACGCCGCCGAGCAATCGTATGTACCGGAAGGACTGGTAGCGAAATCGCGGCGCGAGTTAGTCGGCGGCATGTTTAGGGTTAGTGGTATGCGAGGCGATTTATGTATTTGCATGGCGTGCCGTATCACCAGGCCAGCTGCACCCAGGTAGATTAACCTCAAACAAGAGAGCAGTGAGGCGTTTCTTCGTGTGTTGGACGTGTGTCACAATAACCGGACTGGGAGGCCAAAGGGTCACAGTGTAGATTGTTGGTGGTCACGCCTACTGATATGACATGCCTTGTACAAGAACTGATCAGCAAACTTTGAGCGAGAAGTGTTAAAAAAAGGGGTTCTGCATCAGTTCGCAAGTGTACTGACACAAGCGTGTAGAGATGAGCGGGAGAGCGAACGAGCCAATAATCTACCAGCGCCGTAAAGCGTAGCCGCGATTTTTCTTAATAAGCCTGTCTGTTCGTAAGTTGGCCTCCCTGAGTGAAAAATGTCGCCCCACGGTGGCGAAGACACTTGGAAGCATCGTCTGTCTGGAAGCCTTGAAAAAAACTGTGGTCCAGTTAAATTAGCTTGAACACGCAATTTACTTAGGTAAACGCACGCTGTGTTGTATAAGTTCTAGGTATTTTGGGGCCCTATAACGTAAAACTATTCCAATATGTTTCTAGTCCAATCTCCTGACGTCAAATTTGCGTAACCGCCGACGCAAGCATCGGGCGGTCACCCGCAGGGTTGTCTGAACAAACCAATCAAATGCTCCCCTCGTTCATAGGAGATCACTTTTGTTTGCTTGAAAAACGAATAACATTGCCTGCTCTGAGCGGCTTGTCTTACCTAATTGGCTCACAAGGGGCGAGGAACATGCTCAAGTGGAGAGGAATTCGATGGGGTATAGCCACTTCACTGAATATCGATAACCGGATGAAGAGGGTGGTGCCGGCGCCTGCGATTGGTCCGCTTTCTCTTAGCTTGCGGTGGCTCGTGGACAATAGCGGCGGCATGCAACGGAAGCTTAAGAATGACGCTAACACGGATCCTCAGCAAAGAAGGGTTGGCAGAACGAGGTCGTAAACGTGCCGAAAGTGCTCGAAAGCGTTACACGGCCAGACAAAAAGTTTTATTCTATGCAAATAAACCCATGCTGTCCGGCAGGTGCGAGTAGCCAGTGCCTGAGCGATCGGCGGCAGCCATCTCTTATTCCTTTCGGAACGGGCAGCCTGTGGCTATCCCGAAGAAAATTCAGTTTTGTTCGGCATATTAATGCATCTTTAACGCGTACACGTCACTTTGACGCGGTGAGTTTTTGCAGTTTTGTGACGTCGCGTGACAGGCAGGTGAAGTGGGTGCAGCCCGAAAGCTTTTGACCAATAACCGAGGGCTAACGCTGCAAAAGCGTCGAATCAGAAATAACTATTTTTGTTTTGTTTGGTCAAATTATGCATAATCAGTGTGTTCACCTCATATCAAATGGGGAGCTATCGCGGTTTTCATGACGTCGCGTGACAGACAGGTGAAGTGGGGGTGGTCCAAAAAAGTTTTTGACCTATCGCAGTGGGCTGATTGCAGAATTGGAATAGAAAAGTTTGAAATAGTTTTACGTTATAGCGCCCTTGTATATCTGAAGCTGTTACATTTCTTTTAATTTTTGCAAAGAGACCTTCCTCTATCTTCATTTGTTATCAGTGTTAGAAAAAGGAAAAAGCTTCGTATTCTCGTGCAGCATAATTTTTTTGTGTTATGCATGCCAACAGTTGCTATAACATTTGTGTTGTTGAAGAAGCGGGCGCCCAGCTACTTCATCATTATCATGCAGTTCCGTTGACTGTTGTGTAAGGTGGTTAAGCTTGTTCTATTTAAATTTCCAGGATATTCGAAGTCACATCCTTTCGAGGGTTTCGAACAATGATGGAATACCCGTGCCTGCCATCAGTTCTGAACGTAGTTTGAGGCGTGTTCTTTCAGCAGAGTTTGGAAGTTTTTGCGCACACACCCTAGGAAATTGCAAATGCGCTCAAGCACTTCTTGAGAAGTCTTTGTGAGACGCGCTTGTGCACAAAACATTGTAAAGCTCAAGTATATTTTGCATTTGCATTCACTCTTTTCTTAAGCTGAGCGGGTTCATATTTCATTATTGATGGGGGACATCAATCATAAAGTGGCGCATATTTCTAGGACATGAGGTGGGCCAGGTTTTCCACCTCAAAAGCATAATGCCTCGGCATCCTTGTATGCCTCATTCACATGGGCGTTAGAATACAATAAATACAGCGAAGTGAATTTTTTTCTTATCGGTGTCACGACGCCACCAGTAAAGCCGTCATCAACGCCAAGTAAAACCACCTTTATAATACTGCGTTCCTTGGACATTCCTGTACGATTATTTTCGCAGTGAGGAACGCAGAAACAGATGCGCCACGCATTTTCTCAATTTGGTTTGTATCTTCTGTATATATATTAACAAGCGCAGAAGTGATCGAGCACTCATCAGGGTGAAAATAAATTTGTGCTAGTCGATATCATTTGTATACATTCATCGTGGTGTTCTGTGTAGGTGACATGCAAGAACATAAAGAAAAATCGGCTCCTTTTGCTCAATGGCTCACATGCTCTGGCGATGTCCCGCGTTGCCATACGACTTCCTCTCCAGCGAAGCCGAATGGGAGGAGGCCATCAGAAGCACGGTACTCCGGAAGCAAGCCCAGGCTATCCAGAGGGCCCAGGAAAGAGCGGAGCGTCACGGCGTTCTGTCCTTTACGTGGGCGCGGCCAGCGGCTACAATGGCCTCCCGTTAGGAGGTCCCGAAAGTAGCTCCTCAGGATTCAATAAAGTTCGTTGTCTGTCTGTCTGTCTGTCCATGTTACACTCCAGTAACGCGTGAAGGCAAAGACCTGCT
This sequence comes from Dermacentor andersoni, assembly GCF_023375885.2. NCBI lineage: Eukaryota > Metazoa > Arthropoda > Arachnida > Ixodida > Ixodidae > Dermacentor > Dermacentor andersoni. The sequence continues at coordinate 101,090,523 of NC_092817.1, read as the reverse complement.
GCACACGTGGTAATTGTTTAAGTTATATGATCAGAGAGGTCAGACTTCTTGCAAGACATAACGAGCCGCATCGTGAAGTAAGCGTATGGCGCTGTAGATCGACCTCTTCAACGACACATGCGAGCACCTAATGCACAATCTAAATGTCCTTTCCGTTTTCTTCATCTTTATTTCTTTGTTCTTTTTTTTTAGTTCGTTCTTTCTCTCGTTCCTTCTTTCGCTTCTGTCTTTCCTTTTCTCTTCCTTTCTTTCTTCTTCCTTTCTTTCGTTTCTTCGTTCATATCCATCCATTGCATATTTGCTTGCTTACGGCGGTATGAGCCATTCCTGATGATGCTATTTTTTGCATCACTTTTTTCGGATATGAGCCATTGCAACGAGCCGCTTAAAGCTTTCGCCTTAACATGATAACAGACAACGATTACACAAACATAATCTGCGTAAAAACGTTATGAAATTTAAAACCAAAACTTATTGTAACTATGTAAAAAAGATGCAGATTTTCAGTTCTCATGACTAATACTTTCATGACTAATACTAAAATAATACTTCTTCCGCTACACTCTATGGTGAAATTTATCGACTCTTGGAGTAGGATGAGCGTACATGCGGTCTTCCTGGCCTATGTGAAAATAGCTTGTAGGCATTAACACTTGAAAATGTTAGACGGCGTAAACCTAGCGGTGTACATTAAGGAGACATATTTTATCAACGTGTAGTTTACAGATGATATTGTCTTGTTCAGCAAGGCTGGAACTAACTTACAATCAATGTATGAAAACTTAGAACGTCAACATCTAAGGGTTTGCATCGATATTTATGTGAAGGCGGGTAATGTTCCACCACCTGGGAAAATGAATAGGAGTACCTGGTTGGTAGGCAGCCTTTTGCAGTTTTGCAATATTGACCGATTGATTTCTTTTGTGAGACTGGAAATGCTGGCAACATTAGCTCCGGCTTTTTCATGACATTTGATTGTCTAATCAATATACAGGAATGGCATGAGAAAAGCATATACAATTAAAGATATACACAGACAGAAACATACAGTAAGAAGCACTTTGCTTTAGTTGTCAGGAAAATGCTCTTAGCTGTCCTCTATTTTGGGATCGTGTTTGTAGCCTTAGACACCGCAATTCAAGAAGGATTTTAGATGCTTTAGGTGATCGTAATGCGCAATGTTTATGTTTATTCAAAACTTAGGCACAATGCGTATATCAGGGAGAAACGTCCAAAGTAGTATCACTTTCCAAAAGAATATTTATGAAGCCAAGTTGTCACAGTATGCTGGGATGACGAGTAGGCAATTTCCATACGAATAAGAATGGGTTTATGTATGCGTGGAAAACATTCCCAAGTCATGACTGGCAGCTTTCCTGAAAGGAACAGCATGCAAACTCAGCGTTCTACCAGGGCTAAATTTCGGGGCTAACACTTAAAAACCAGCAAAGGTGCTTGAGAAAAAGCCATGAAACCAAACGAGTGCTGGACCAAAGAGTGGTAGGCGTAACTTTAGGAGACATAAAATAGGTGGTATGAATTAACAGGCAAAGAGGTGTAGCTGAAATTCTAGTTGACATACAAATGGCAAAATAGAGCTGGGTAGGCCGCCTTATAGCAATAACCAGGTATCTAGTCGTCTACTGGAGAAACATAATAGCTGGAAAATAACGATAAAAGCAGTCTAGAACGGCCAAGCCTAAGGTGTTCTGATGATGTTAGGAAAATCAAAGGTTAGGACGGAGTTGGCTGACATAAGAAATATGTAATTGGAGATCGCTGTTGGAGTCCTTCGTACTGTATTAGGTGCAATATTGATTATTATTATTATTATTATTATTATTATTATTATTATTATTATTATTATTATTATTATTATTATTATTATATTTCGGAGCGCAGCACCCGACTGAAGGGGATTTCGTCTCATATTGGAAATGCTCCTGGCAAATGCCATTGTTCTAGCGGAACTTACGCACGCACTCGAAAAAAGGAGTTCAAAGTTTCTAGTTTTCCAAAGTAGCACATAGCCCGACGTCGACATTATTTCGCTTTCCACTGCACATTGCACAAGAACAGTCGTTTCTGAAATGCCACTTGTGCGACGGTGATATGTCGACATTGTACCATGTCCAACGAATATGATGTTTGCGTCCGTTACGTGGGTTAATCCGCGTCTATTGGGCGGCTTTTTAGTGGTTTCTATATGGCTCCATGAAGTGCAGTGCCGATGCCCGTACTTCTCTCAGTATCATTCGTATCGTTATCATCAGAAACTATTACCACTATATTACCTCTTTGCTAGAAAAATGATGTAGGAATAAGCAGTAAAAGGAATGAATCGGGGCTGGTACTGGTACGAGGTAACCGCGGCTCCTCTTTCAAGTAGCACCTCCGGACGACTCCTGCTCACATAGTTCGCACCATTGACGCAACAGCGTTTTCTTGGGCGCGTTGGTGTTTGCCTAATGACATGATTTTGTAACGGAAAAATACCAGAAGGGAAAGATTAGCAACGACAGACAGAAGAGAAAGAAAGACGGCACTACACTCAAAACTGTTTCTTAAGCAGAATGCTTGCTGCTGGATATATATTGCGCAGATGTTTGACTAACACAAGCTTGACCGCTCATATGAGTATGATATGCCTCTAGCAGTTCCCGCGTGGAAAAATTAGAAGTTCTGTCTGTCGCTGCTAATATTTGCCCTTTCCGGTATTTTTGTGCTACAATACCATGTCATTCGTACCAACGAGTCTGTGAAACACTTGTAGCCACCGCTATGCACCAAACTCTGGCAACACACGCTAGAGTTAGGTTTTTACTACATGAATGGAGGGTTCCACCATATCAATACCATATAGATGTTGCCTCATCATAATTAGGCAAAGTGCCGATGAAAGCTGATAATTATTACCTACACGAAAACCTTTATGAAATGAACTCACTTTTTTATAAATTCTACGCGCTACGGGTGAATGACGTGTCCGTTCCGCTCAATGCCAGAGAAAGGGCTTGGCGTTGAGATGGCGGAACAATCGCAACCTGACTTAGTCTGTATGTTTTTCTTTATTTCTTGAAAGACACTTCATATACTTGGCATGGATAAGCCGGGCTTGAGTGACACATTCGGTGCTGCAGTTTACGTTGCAAACACTGCGATTATGGTTTCTTTTTGTAAAATCGCTGCAGAACTTCACTGTCAGAAATTAAGCGAGACATGTAGCTCATTTCCACATATTTGCATCTTAGGAATCAAAGGTAATTTTTCTATAATAACACGGGGGTTCACGAAAGATAACCAGCAGATACGCATATGCGTCTAAATAAAATTGCATTGCACTGCTGTCTTATTGCATTGCACTATTGACCAATCCTCCACATACTAAGTAAAGTGGAAAGTTGGGCTAGTTGGTGAGTGATCATCATACCTTGCTGGTGAAGCAGCGCACTGACACGGACACAGTGAAGACAAACAGGAAAAGACGACACTCGCTGCACTCGCAACTATTTTGTTTCAGAACACATACTTCATATTTATATACCTGCGCACCCTCAGGCGTCAAAGAAAATCAAGGCAAGATTAAAGGCATTTTTTAAAAATCATTTGCCCGCGCATACTCGGGCGTCAAAGATATGGCGCTTATCTATCATGGTGTGTTGCGAGTGCAGCGAGTGTCGTCTTTTCCTGTTTGTCTTCACTGTGTCCGTGTCAGTGCGCTGCTTCACCAGCAAGGTATGATGACCTCCACATACTGTTCAGTGTATGTTGTGGTGGCCAGTTCTCCTCAAGCTGTCTTAAGTAGGTTTCTTCCGGGTTGCCCGCAGCACTCCCTTTGTTGCTGTTTGCTTCAAATAGACTCATATTCGATAATAAATCGAATCAACGATAATAAGTGTATGCACAAAACTAACGTATTTATTATTTGAAGGAACCGCCATTTTGGGCTCGAAATAAACAAAACTGGCTGAAACTGAACTGTTGGCTAACGGGGGTACCGTGTTTTTTTGGGCCTATGTTATCTGCCCAATTAAACAGATGCCTTACGCTTTGTCAACCTCAGTTGAACGGTACTGAAACCGAAATTACCATGTCATTACTAGCTGTTGTACATCCGATATGAAAAAGTATATGGCAGTCAAATAATAAGAACTCTATTATTACTTGGCATCAGTCCCTGCGCAACAGTGCACTTGATCCCCTGCCGCCGGGCCCGTATTTCCCGGCGGCCATCGCCATAGGTTTGCTGACGAGTATGTTTGAATGCAATAAAGAAAACTTCCTGGCGTTACGTTTTCTTACTGAATGTGGAGCGACAGAGGAGTACGTAGAGACGTGGTGCTTTGAGAGACAACGAGAGCTTTTTGCTGTCGACGGGCGGTACCTGCACGACGGTCCCTGACAGGTGCGTTAGCCCAGCTGCCAGCTCTCGACCATTGGGTCACCGGAGACGGCTGCCCAATATCTACGCCGACACAGGAGCTCAGGCTCGGCGTTCTTTCTGGAACTATGGCGCTGGTATGGACGACACTGGTCTTTGATCTATTCAGCATTGCATGAATGGTATTTGTCCGAGTGCTTCTCTTCTAAGCACGCAAGTTTCCTGACCCCGTTATATTTTTCTCTACGCAAGTGTCTCTGCCATGTAACTAGGCGTTCTTGGTGACCAAATGTCCCCCCCCCCCCCCTTCCCTTCCCCTCGCTTCCCATAGATATCCGCTTTGAATCTTCTGCATGCCTTGCATTGTTAAGCGCACCTCTCCACCAGAAAGTCGCCTACATTACATTTGCTGCAATGCTATTTTTTCTTGCCAGAAATGAACCGGTTTTATGGCACATTGCTTATTCTGAGCATCTCATCAGGTGAGGCCGAGATGATCGATCCAACAAGCCAGAGGGTTTGGACTTTGTAATAATTGTTGAAAAATATATTAATCACCAGGCACTTGTGCACTGTGATATAATACTACGGTGCATACAATTAGCCGCGTTCACTTCTATGTCATACTGGTAGTTTTCTTTTTTTCTTTTTTTCGCTGCAACCTAATGCCGCATATTAAATATAGCAACCTCGTTAACAATGAGTAGCATGGATTACGAAGATACTGCTCGTGTGAAAGACGACCTAAACTTCTTACTAACTACTCGTTGTCTATGGTTCACCGAGGTTGTGTTACTTATTTTATTTTTCTTTATTTTCATAAAAAGCGTCTGACACTGTCTCGTGCCTTATTATTTTCATAATAAGTAAACGTAACCTTGATTCAATTATACAAGAAAGATTGAGTATTTTTTACGCTATCGAACGTATTCTGTATCAGATAAGGATTACGAGTCATCTCCTTCTCTCAAACCCAATGTTTGATAGGCGCTTACACTTTCTCGATTATTTCATTGCTTTCCCTAATCGTGTTGCTTTTCTGTTGTATGACCTTTTGCCAATAATATTGTGATTTACCATAAAATGAGCAGTCCTATTGGCACTCATCTTCTGCCTAATTACCTTAACGGCGTTTGCGAGCACTTTTGGAGACAATACTTAAATGGATCGTCATACTCCACAACAGGCGCCTGTTTATCGGCGCGGGCATTTTCTGTTCTCTCTATCAACTTCAGCAATGTAAGTCTGTTTCCGGCTATGCAGTTAGCTGTTGCGCAATCTGCAAAGAAAGGAAATAGAGGAGTTTCTTCTTTGTCGTGCATTCCTGTGTAGCTCGACTATTTGGACTTTTGCCGAAATGTGTGCAATAATATTCTCTTTATATTACTCGTACTGCACTTTGCTGTTTAAATCGTGCAAGACTCTGATTGCAAAGCAAAGCCTCCTCCGGCTTCTTTAGAAAAGCGACCTTAACGGGTCACTTACTCGTTGCGACAATTTTTCACCTCCGCATTTGAGACCTCGAAATTACTCAACCAATCGGCAGCTCGTAGGCTCAGGATGAGGGAATACGCTGACGTATTTAACGTTGCGAAAGATGTGCGATCGGAAATGCACGCCATGGCCACTTCTCACTTCTCTTCTATTTTTCATATCTGAAAACGCTTCACATCCACAGCTAACACCACTATGTATATATAGATATATATATATATATATATATATAATGTACACGTGGGACAGTCACCAAGCTCAACAAAAGTGGTGTAACAAAAGAGAAGAGCAGCGAGAGGCAGGCAAGTGCGTGATGGAAGACGTAGTGACACGTGCAGCTCAACGGTTTGGCTTGGATAAATTTTTGATTACTCACTTAGGTAAACAAGGCGTTTCTCTTTCTGTCTCTGTTGTGAGGCGCTCCTTCGTCGCCACCCACGTCTTGTCGCGTTACCTCTCCAAATCTCCGGTTTGAATACGTCCTGACGTGAGATGTGCCAATGGAGGAAAAAAACGCAGTCGGGCGAAATCGTAGAATAGGGGGAGGGACGAGTCGAACAAATTTATAGAGCACAAGATGGAAACGTCGGACCCACTAACAAGGTAAGCGGAGATCATTGGAAGAAGTTTTAGTATGCTGCAGAGGGCATAAAAAATAGGTAATGGTCCACTGGATAGGTTTTCATTGATTCATTACAAAAAAAAAAAATCTCATCCACCAAATCGTAGCGCGAGGCTATGAAAGAAGCTTCATGCTACTCTCGGATAGATTACGTTTTTTTTTTCTTTCAATAAACTTTTTTTAACCTTGAGGATTTTCGGAAAAGTCGTTTTCCATGTTGTAGTAAAAGTGTGTCAAAGTAACAATTATAGAAGTTTTGACAAACAATTAGTCTCACCGTGATGTCTATTTAAGTAATTACTTTCGCAGCAATAAGTGTCAATGCTAAAAGAAATTATTGAGATATCTCAATCTTCTCCGCGCAGTCATCGCCTAAACTTTCTTGAATAGACTTAGCGTTGGGCAGAATAGTTAAATGCGCAAGTTGCGGGTTACCTCGCTTCGACAAGTACCACGAACAAAGCGAGTACCGCGCAAGATAAGTTTATACAAATGCGTACCATTATGCGTAAATTACCTTCTTAGAATAAAATTTGCATCCTGTTCTTTCAATCTTGTTTAAAGCACTTGCTTTTCAACCCGGTACAGAGATATGTACGAGGAAGACCGTTATTCATGAGATAGGGCACTACTGCTTTCACTTAGCGGAATGGCCACTGTAGCATAAAGAACGTGTGCGGGCTCTGAATTCGATAGATTCTGCGAAAGACCCGCGAAATAATGAAAAAAACATACCGTGAACCCTGCGGGTCCAGCCCTGGCACTTTCATACTCAAACGCTAGCGGTGCGCAAGTGCCAACAAAGATAACAATGGTGAGCCTAGACCACGGGGTGGGGTGTCCAGTAAGCGGGCCACCCCACAACCTGCAGTCATTTGGCTTTCCCGAATGCTCCCATCTGCATAGTTTTGCTCTGATAGGCAAGCGAAACATCCACATCGACACTGCACTTTCAAACGGCTGACAACAACAAACGAGAAGGCGAATGCTTGCAGGGCATGTTTCTCTGAACGTTTCTCTACACTTTCCGTCAGCGCTTCAAAAGTACCTAGCGGCTGGCTCGAGTTTTTGCCTTTCAGTTCGCGATGACTGTCTGAGCAAGCGAATAGTATGTCTCTCTTTTGCTTGCGCCTACTGGAAGCTAGAGAAACATTCCCCCAGGGAGAAGTGGAGGAACGTGAGCAAATGTAACTTCAGCTAAAGCAGCCGTGCTCGCGATATTTTGACGACTTGGCATAAAATGAAAAAGTAACCGTGGTTAAAGTAAATCGATAGGGTAGCCTCGCTTAAATGTTAAGCCCTGACACGCTGTCACACTGCAGGCGTATACAGAATTGATAAAGAGAAGAAAGCTGCTACTACCTGTCAGAAAAGCCGCCTTTCTGGGAATAATATTCTCTTTTTTTCTTCTTGTTAACCAATTTTGTTTATCACCTTATTTCCACATTGCAAACAAAAAGGAAGGCGGACTCTCTATTGGGCAGTACCGGCCACATTTTGAGAGAGCGATGATATTTTAGGTCCATCTGGCTTAAACATTGGGCTGTCCAGGGTTTAACACACACACACACACACACACACACACACACACACACACACACACACACACACACACACACACACATATATATTAGTAAGAGGACACATACACGCGATAAGACTCGCTCATCTGTAAGGAGTGCCAACTGTCCGAGACGCATGATTTTTTCACCCAGACACCACTCCGGAAGTGCATGTTGCTATGAAATCATCATATCCGTGGATGATGTTTTAGGCCTAGTTGGACTTACAGATATGTGATGATTGAAGAGATCATGCTGTTGACTGATAAGTTCTGCACACGGGGCTCACGAGAAGGTGTTTTCAGTTCCTGGACGGAGGCTTGTACAAAACGTGCTTGAGCCTTCGACGCGGCGCGTATTCATATGTCAATGCATTTGCCGAGATCCATAAAAATATAGATGACACCAGATATGCAGCATCCAGCTTATTTCATTGCAGAAGAGTATGCGTACGCTCCGGGTTGCACTGTGAAGGCGGCGTCGGTAGCCGAATGCCGATGGAGGCATGCGTCTGCGTATTTCAGGCGTCCGCGGCATGTGCACCAGTCAGACAAAAATGAGAGGGACTTGTTCGAATTCAAAGATAAAAGCGTACGCGTGGAGTTCAGCCTCGACTCAGGTCGGTAGTTCTAGTAAAACACGTTTTTGGGTTAGTTGGTAGGTTGCACTAAGAAAAAAAAAAACAGCCAAGAACGACGCGCGCAGGAAAAAAAGAAACAAGAAGACAGGAAAGGTTGCCTCTTTCCCGTCTTCTTGTGAGTTTCCTGTGTGCGTCTTTTTTTGGCTGGTTTTTTTTTCCTTATCGGGTCGGGTGCTTCAAAGAAAAGTTGTCTACGCATGCGAAGTTAAAAGCGAAATGCACTTATACGTATGCAATCATCGCGCACGTATATTACCATTAGACACGAAGTAAATTCGCGGATATATTCGGTTTTCAATGCAATATATGTTTTTTTTTACGGTCTGGTAAGTTGCGAGCATCAAAACCCGTCTTAAAGCAGCATCTCTATAAACACGCATACAATGCAATCGCCTTTTCATGTTTGTTGGGGTAAAAACCCGTTTATTTGCCTAAAGACAGAGACGGAAATGTAAGATTGTGCGATGGGTTGGCATTTTGATAGCGCACCTTGAATTTTGCATCTTGGGTCTTCGATATAAAGGTTTGTATGTAGTCAGCTTTCACGTTTCATTTCATTTTCCAGGACGACGGAATGGTCTAAATCAAGTTAGTGTCGATTCTATAAAAGGTTGTCGGCCAATGAAATTACCTAACCACTTTCATGTAGTTTTACATTCACCTGACTTTACTTCTGGGATGAATTCATTGTGTGATCGTTTCCGAGATTTATTTGAGAAATGTTGAGGCTAATGAACGATATAATCTGCAAGGAGCCTAATGAGGATATGCCAAAAGGCCCAAAATGTGCATCCAACGAATTTTAGGTGACTATAATGCCCGCGATTTCGTATAAAGAGCTAGCTAAAACATTAATTATTCATAATAATGTTACGGTGTGATACTAGCAAGGAAGTGGGAAGACTCCTAGAAAAAAGATTATCGAACATTTAATAGGGGGTCTTGTGCCCTAAACCATTACAACAGTCAAGTGACAATAGCGGGGGGCACGCTAGGCAGTCGCTGAATGTAGCCACTGATGTTCACGTAGATGCGAGATTTGACAATGCTATTCTCTTCGTGCGACCTGCCTGGCTAGGCACGCATGTATTGTTATGGAATTGGTAACAACGTTCACTATAGAGAGCGCGAGAAAGGAGGAAACACAGGAAGAAAAGGGAAGTCAATCAGGATAACGTCCAGATTGCGTCCCTAGACTGAGAATAACAGAAATAGAGAATGAAAAGTGGTCAAGAGCGAGGGAATTAGAAACGCGTGCGCACAGTAGGACGCGCAGCAGGAATCAAATCGGTCGCTGAGGCCGGTTTTCGAAAACTGCAACAGCGCGCGAACAGCTTTCTGCGTCATTGATGAATGGGGCCAGGGTCTATAAATGCTTGTTTTGAAAAATGTGCTACAGTTCAGCCGACTTAGTGCGGTCTATAAAGAGTGCAGCTGGACATCGTATTGAGGGCACGTGCACAACAGGTGTTCGACAGTTTCTTCAGCCACACAAATGTCGCACGTTGGTGTGTCGGCCATTCCAAGAAAGAAAAAAAAACAAATCATGGCTTTTACGTGCCGAAATAACGATTTGATCATGAGTCACGCCGTAGTGGGGGACTCCGAAATAATTTTGGCCCTCTGGGGTTCCTTGCCGTGCACCTAAACAAATGGGGAAAGAATAAGCGTTCATCAATGCCATAGAGCAAGGAACCTTCCATCGCCACGGGAGAGGCTCTTGGCACTTGGAGCCGTAACATAAGATTGAGACTACGTATAAGTGGCAATTAGAGACGCTTGGAGAAGTTCAGAAAGCTGGTGGTGCTGTGCGAGTAAGCAAACGAAGTTCTCGGGACAATTTGGTCCTCGACAATGAAATGAAAAGAGATGCAGGCACATTGGTGAGCAGACCCGGCGTCCTTGCCAGCGAGTGCGTTACCGAAAATGTTCCAGTGACCTGGACGCCACTGGTATACGCTATCTATAGTTTTGTATACAGCAGGTACGTCTTTCTCAACAGCATCAACCTCATAACAGCGGCAATGAGGGGAAAGCGGTCACCGGTAAGAAATGAAACCAATGCATTCGTGGTTATGGTTATGGTTAAACATTGTGCGCAGTTAGCGGTAAAGCATTTCAACGCCGGGCCACTTGAGGTCATCAAACGTGGTGTACGGACGCTTTTAAATGCTACACCATATCTCGCACGTCCCACGCATGCCGGAAAGAAGACCGGCATCTGGACACACTGCTGAAGAGCAGTGCGTCACAGCCACACAGTTTCAGTTGTGACTTGAAGCCTGAAGAGATTGAGCATTACAATAATTAGGTAAATCTTTTCTCCGCCATCCACCTCTTCTTCAAAACTGTGTATTCCACGTAGCCAACCGCCTTAGCATGTTGTTAGCACGTTCTTAGCCCATTCGTGACACTCAGTGTCTTCGACACGGCCTCGACATGCATGTTAACGAAACTATATAGAGGCCTTACCACGAGGTCCACTGCTACCTACTCTGCCTTGATATTCATTTTTAATCTTAGCACAGCACTTTCAGCGACGCAGTTTCACAGGACATAAGGAGTTTATAATTTAAGAGTATCCCCATTCCAACAACCTGTTTTCTTGCGGTCACGTCTTCCCGATATTGCTCCAAATGCTCGCAGCTGGCGTTTGGTTCTTGGCGGCTCCACGGATGATAAATAAAAAGAACCTCCGCCAGCCCGTATAAGGCGCAAATCGTATTTGCTCCGGTTTTCAGCTTATTAGTGGCTACGACCCGAGAAACGCACTCGGCAGTTCTCTGGCGTGCTTGGTCGCATTGTGCCCTCTGGCTCGCCTTGAATCTTTAACCACGCGCGGAAGTTAGCCCGTCGCGTACCGCGCACCCGGTGCTCAAGGCCCTTGTGAACGTCGCTCCAGGTTTCTGCGTTTATAATACTTTTATGGCCAGTACAAATGTCCCAAGATGTATCTCCAAGATGTTATAAATACTTACGCTGTAGGGCTAAGCAATAGCACTAGTTTTTGTTAGTCTGGATACATCAATTAAATTGTTGCGTTGAATTTCCCGTAACGGCACAGTTTCTCATATTATTGGCGAACTGCAGTTCCTTAATGTGCACCCAAAGCACGGTGAGTGACCAATTTTCGAAACGTCCTCGACTTGGCCGGGAATGGGAGCCGCGTGCTCAGCCGGACAACGCCATGGCCAAATTGATCTACCGCAACGGGTAGCCCGCACACGTCAAGGATAGTGTGGTCGGGCTAAATTGATCATTGTCATATTTAGTTTATATGAGTTTCAAAGATCTTTAATCTAAGGTTCAATATATCTTTATTCGGTGACTTAGCTTTCATTAATTTCTGTGTACAAAAATGTGAAGCGGCAAAAGCTGCAGGAACAGCACAGGGTTTAAAGGAGTTTCGGCGTGCATTTTATTGAAATATTGAAGCCGGTGTAGTAACAATAAAACTGCTATTTTTCTGGCTGAAAACTCTTTTTTGGTTACAAACGACGCCAGCAGAATTCGCTTTGCGTGAAGCTCAAATTCGCGTCACTTGCGGAACCTGACTGAAGGCAATGCGTGGGCTTCTTGCTCAGGAAGAAAAGAAATCAGTGCCGCATGTGTTACACAGTTATGTAATGCGACGTTTTCTTTTTTCCTTCTTCTTTTTTTTTCTTTTTGTTGCCTGTGCCATCAATCTCCCCACCATGGCCGCATTCAGCACGAAAACCAGACGTCTGTTTGCACATTACCAACTGCTGTGGATTTGCTTTACAACGAAGCTGTATAAGCCTAGGGTTCCATGTACTTTCCGTGTCCGTGCGTCAGCAATAAAAAAAGGTTAGCGTGTTCCGTTCAAGGAGACAGTGCAATGCCGGACCCACCCGCGGCGGAGGTGAAGCAGGCTTCAAGTACTCTGCCTCTAATAATTATAATAATAATAATAATAATAATAATAATAATAATAATAATAAATGAAATAACTACTTAGGTACTTGAAAATATAGATACTACTTCTGCAAGTGGTCCTGATGGTATACTTTCTTATGTATAGAAGGCTTGTCCTGGAAAAATCGCCTACTACCTGACTATACTGTTTGAAAAATCGTTAAGTACTTCCTGTTTACATTAAGGAGTGGAAAGTTCCAAACGTGGTACCAATTCATAAAAGTGGCCCCAAAAATATTGTTTCCAACTGCAGGCCAATTTCTCTAAAGTGTGTGTTTAGTAAAACACTGGAGCACGTCGTGTACAGCGCCGTAATAAAACATCTAGAAAACAATAATCTTTTTTACCGAATATCAGGATGGTTTTAGGTCGGGTCGTTCTTGTTCGACACAGCTCCTAGAATTGAGCCACGATCTTTTTCATTCTTTTGATCTCGGTGTACTGACTGACTGTATATTCCTAAATTTTAAAAGGCATTTGTTTCTGTTCCCCACGTTTTGCTGTTACATAAGCTACTATCCGTCGGTATCCCTCCTTCATTGCTTGATTGAATTAGGTGTTATCTACAAGAACGCATGCAACGAGTTGTAATTAATGGCTCACTATTTGATTTAATTGCTGTTACTTCGGGAGTTCCCCAAGGGCCTGTTTTCTGGCCATTTCTGTTTCTGGTATACATCAATGGTATTGCTCAGGTTGTGTCATGCAAAGTGCGTTTGTATGCGGATTATTGTGTGATTTATCACTGCATTAGATCTTCCACTCACCACGAGTACTTGCAACGCAATTTGTACTGTATGACGCGCTTTGTTGTTAGGTGGCAAATGTCTTTGAACCCCAGTAAGTGCCAATACGTCTCCTTTACACGTAAACACGATCCATACCTGTTTGATTAAAAATTAGACATCCAGCTATCGCGAGTAACCGAGTACAAGTATCTTTGTGTTTATTTCTCATTGAATTTAACTTGCACTGAGCACGTTGAATATGTTACAGGGAAAGCCTGTAAGATGTTAAATTTTGTAAACCAAACTTCTGGTTAGCTCCTCCCAAAATTAAAGAACTACTTTACATTTCGAACGTAAGACCCATATAGAGTATGCCTGTATGACCTGGGACCCGCAAACCAATACTCTGTCTGATATTCTCGAGCAGGTACAAAACCGCGCAGCCAGCTTTGTCTGTAATAATTATGACTTTACTTCTAGTATTTATGCACTTAAGGATATTGTCACGTGGTGGTGACGTTGAAGAACACAGTAGCAAATACTGTGAAAGACAAAACTAACTTTTATTGGGCGAACCTGTGCCCACAAAAAGAGGCTACACTTATAGCACAACGATAGCGGCGAACACGGTCGGCGATCGTCGAAAATCTGATCAGCGGGTCAAGTGCGTCGGCTTTTATACAGCAGTCATCGAATGTTCCAGACTAATCGTTGGGCCCCGCATGCCTTCCACAAAGTTCTACAACATTCGAGTCACGCGATGAAATCAGATAACACAAAGTTCGGCGACAACAGACAGCGGATAGAAGCATCGATAACTTTCCAGAAACTTCGGATACATGCAGACGCGTCCCGCGCTGTGCGATAACATTTGTTAGGCGGCGAAACGTGGTCGCCCGTTAAATATAAGTACACGTGTCAATACCCCCCTCTTAAAAAGCCCCGACCCGATGCTGCAAATAAACGAAAGTAATAAAAGAAAAGCACTCCTAGCAAAGAAAACAACAAAATAAGTTCGTCAGCGTCCGTAAAAAGGTTTAAGACGCACCACGTGGACCACTTCAGATCGTGCGCGTCGTCGCTGTGAATGCGAAATGCCGTCTGGCACGACCTCATAGTCCAGTGCGCCAATACGTCGGATGACCTTGTAGGGACCGAAATATCGTCGCAGTAGTTTTTCACTGAGTCCTCGTCGGCGTATCGGGGTCCACACCCAAACACGGTCGCCGGGCTGGTACTCGATGAAGCGTCGTTGGAGGTTGTAGTGTCGGCTGTCGGTCCTCTGCTGGTTCTTGATCCGCAGGCGGGCGAGCTGTCGGGCTTCTTCGGCGCGCTGGAGGTAGGTAGCGACGTCAAGATTCTCCTCGTCAGTGACGTACGGCAGCATGGCGTCGAGCGTCGTCGTCGGGTTCCAGCCGTAGACCAGCTTGAACGGCGTGATCTGTGTTGTTTCTTGCACCGCCGTGTTGTAAGCGAATGTTACGTACGGCAGGACGGCATTCCAGGTCTTGTGTTCGACGTCGACGTACATCGCTAGCATGTCGGCGAGGGTCTTATTCAGCCGTTCCGTAAGACCATTCGTCTGCGGGTGGTAGGCCGTTGTCCTCCTGTGCCTTGTCTGACTGTATTTCAGAATGGCTTGGGTGAGCTCCGCTGTAAAGGCCGTTCCTCTGTCGGTGATGAGGACTTCTGGGGCGCCATGTCGCAGCAGGATGTTTTCGACAAAGAATTTCACCACTTCGGCTGCGCTACCTTTCGGCAGTGCTTTTGTTTCAGCGAAGCGGGTGAGGTAGTCCGTCGCCACGACGATCCACTTATTTCCGGTTATTGACGTCGGAAAGGGTCCCAGCAAGTCCATCCCGATCTGCTGGAATGGTCGGCAAGGAGGCTCGATTGGCTGTAGTAATCCGGCTGGCCTTGTCGGCGGTGTCTTGCATCGCTGACAGTATCGGCATGTTCTGACATAACGGGTGACGTCGGCGGTCAGGCGCGGCCAATATTACTTTTCTTGTATCCTCGATAGTGTCCGGGAAAATCCGAGGTGTCCAGCGGTCGGATCGTCATGTAGGGCGTGCAATACTTCTGGACGAAGTCCTGACGGGACAACAAGAAGGTAATTGGCGCGGAGTGGTGAGAAGTTCTTCTTCACGAGTAGATTGTTTTGAAGCGTGAAGGAAGATAATCCGCGCTTAAATGCCCTGGGGACAACGTCGGTGTGCCCTTCCAAATATTCGACGAGGCCTTTTATCTCCGGGTCTGCCCGTTGCTGTTCAGCGAAGTCTTCCGCGCTTATAATTCCAAGGAAGGCGTCGTCATTCTCGTCATCTTGCGGCGGCGGGTCAATGGGTGCGTGTGATAGGCAATCGGCATCGGAGTGTTTCGTCCGGACTTGTAGGTTGCAGTGATGTCGTATTCTTGTAGTCTGAGGCTCCACCGCGCCAGTCGTCCTGAAGGAACCTTTATATTCGCTAGCCAACACAACGCGTGATGGTCACTGACGACTTTGAATGGCCTGCCATAAAGATAAGGGCGAAATTTAGCTGTAGCCCAAACGCTGGCGAGGCATTCCTTTTCGGTCGTAGAATAGTTGCCTTCCGCTTTTGACAGCGACCGGCTAGCGTAAGCTATCACCTGTTCGACTCAGTTTCTTCTCTGGACTAGAACGGCACCGAGGCCTAGGCTACTGGCGTCAGTATGGATTTCTGTATCGGCGTACTCGTCGAAGTGCGCAAGTACCGGCGGCGACTGCATGCGTCGTTTGAGTTCTTCAAATGCGTCGGCCTGAGGCGCTTCCCACTTGAAGTCAACGTCACATTTAGTTAGACGTGTCAAAGGCTCGGCGATGCGTGAAAAGTTCTTGACAAAGCGCCTGTAGTAGGCACACATGCCAAGGAATCTACGCACTGCCTTCTTGTCGATGGGTTGCGGGAACTGTGCGATGGCAGCTGTCTTTTGCGGGTCTGGGCGGACACCAGATTTGCTGATTACGTGGCCTAGGAACAGAAGCTCATCGTAAGCGAAGCGGCATTTTTCCGGCTTCAAAGTAAGCCCTGACGACTTGATGGCCTCTAGTACTGTCGAAAGCCGCCTGAGGTGATCGTCGAAATTTCCAGCGAAGACGACGACGTCATCCAAATAAACGAGACAGGTCTGCCACTTCAATCCTGCTAACACCGTGTCCATGACGCGCTGGAACGTTGCAGGCGCCGAGCATAGTCCGAATGGCATAACCTTGAACTCGTAGAGGCCGTCTGGGGTAATGAAGGCCGTCTTTTCGCGATCTCTTTCGTCGACTTCTATTTGCCAATAGCCGGACTTGAAGTCCATCGACGAGAAGTATTTCGCGTTGCAGAGCCGAACCAATGCGTCGTCTACTCGTGGGAGGGGGTATACGTCCTTCTTCGTGATCTTGTTCAGACGACGATAATCGACGCAGAAACGTAGGGTTCCGTCCTTTTTCTTTACCAGGACAACAGGGGATGCCCAGGGGCTTTTCGACGGCTGGATGATGTCGTTGCGCAGCATTTCATCGACTTGTTCTCTTATAGCTGCACGTTCTCGTGGCGAAACTTGGTAAGGGCTCTGGCGGAGTGGTCGAGCGCACTCCTCGGTGATTATGCGATGCTTGGCGACTGGTGTTTGTCGAATCCTCGATGACGTCGAAAAGCAGCCTTTGTATCGTCGGTGCAGACTTCTGAGCTGCTGTTGCTTAATCACGGGGAGACTTTGATTAATGTCGTAGTCTGGTTCGGGAACCATCGTCGTCCGGGTAGATGCGGCGGAATCCGAGAGGACAAACGCATTACTGGTTTCCAGAATTTCCTCGACGTACGCGATCGTCGTGCCCTTGTTGATGTGCTTGAACTCTTGGCTGAAGTTTGTCAGCAAGACTTCAGTTTTCCCTCAATGCAGTCGAGCGATCCCTCTTGCGACGCAAATTTCTCGGTCTAGCAGTAGACCTTGGTCGCCTTCGATGACGCCTTCTAGGTCAGCGGGTGTTTCGGTGCTGACCGAAATAACAATGCTAGAGCGAGGCGGGATGCTCACTTGATCTTCGAGAACACTCAAGGCGTGGTGACTGCGAAAGCTCTCCGGCGGTATCGCTTGATCTTCCGAGTGTGAGTGAGTGAGTGAAAAACTTTATCAGCTCTAGATTCGCTGGTCTTCTGCGGTCTTCAGATGGAATCGTCCATCTTCTAGCACAACAGTCGGTTGGCCTTAGTCCAGGGCTCCGCTGGATGCTGCTGCCAGTTGTGCTCGCCGAATCAGACCTTCTTGGTCGACCTGGCGATCGCTGGAGAGCACTCCCTCCCATTGCTCCGCACTCGGGTTTAGTATAACGGGTACCACGTCTATCTTCTGGCATGCCCACGTTATGTGATACAGCGTGGGTGTTTCGTGGCACCAGGGGCATTTGTCATTGTATTGTGTGGGATAAATTTTGCTGAGTACGTTTAGGTTCGGGTACGAGCCCGTTTGTAGCTGCCTCCACGCGACAGAGTCCTCTCTGCTAAGGGAGTTGTGCGGTGGTGGATACCGCTTTCTGCAGCCCTTGTAGTAATTTAGTATCGTCGAATAGTCTTGGGGTACAGGTTCGGTGTCCTCGAGGTCGCCTACGTTGGATGCTCGGTAATAAGTGTACCCTCGAGCTATCCTGTCCGCCTCTTGGTTCCCTGCCACTCCCGTGTGTCCCGGCGTCCATACTATCGTATGCCCAATTGGTTCTTCTTTTGTTTGTCGTTGTGTTGTGTGGTCTCCGGAGCGGAGTATGCTGAGCGCTCCGTGCCCTATTCTGCCGCGTAGGTAGTTGCGGCACGCTGTTTGCGAGTCTGTAAGGATTGTTAGAGACCGTTTAGACCGATATCCCTCCGCTGCCGCTAGAGCGACGGCCGCTTCTTCAGCCTCCACTATCGTACAGCCTTGTAGTGATGCGCTGGTGATCTCGCGTAGGTTCGAATCAATCACCGTTGCTACCGCGTTGCTGTTGCTCTGCCCCGCTGCTCTGGCGTATGTGGCTGCGTCCACATATACCGTCGTTTCTTGGGGTGCTAGTGTCTTTTGTAGGTATTCAGCCCTCGCTTCTCTGCGTGCTTTGTGTAGGTTGGGATCCATGTTCCGGGGTATGGGTGCTACTTTTAGTGTGTTGCGATACTCATCCGGAATTGTTTCGGTCCTCTGTATCTCTTGAAGTTGATCGGCGCAGCCTATTTTCTTCAGGAGCTCCCTGCCAGATGGGGTCTGCTGTAGTCTGCGTTGTTGGGAGACTAGTTGCGCCTCTTTCAATTCGTCGAAGGTGTTGTGTAGTCCTAAGGCTAGGAGCTTTTCGGTTGAGGTGTTGTGGGGAAGGTGGAGTGCGGTTTTGTAGGCTTTGCGTAGAATCGCGTCCGCCTGTTGTACCTCACTCTTGATGGGATTGTAGTATGGGAGGCTGTATGCCACTCGGCTGACGACCAAGCTTCTGACCAGCTTGAGGTTGTCCTCCTCTCGCATGCCGTGGCGTCTGTGTGAGATGCGCGTGATCATGCGGGCCAC
The DNA here is from genome assembly GCF_023375885.2 of Dermacentor andersoni. Lineage (NCBI taxonomy): Eukaryota > Metazoa > Arthropoda > Arachnida > Ixodida > Ixodidae > Dermacentor > Dermacentor andersoni. Next base: position 101,071,628 of record NC_092817.1, on the reverse strand, counting down.
TTGTAGGGTGGATGCCTTGAGTAGGGCGAGGGTGTGGGTGCAGCGTTGGTTTGACTGTATCCACATCCCCGGGATTCTGATGAGCGTCTTTTCCGGTATCGGCTTCCCCTCGAAGTAGACGTTGAGCTTTAACTCGTCGCTGGTGGGGACTGTGCGGTTTTGCTTTCTCTCCAAACTCTCAGGAGCTCGGACTTCTCAGTGGAGCAGGCTAGCCCTCTTGCTCTGACGTAGTCCTCTACGCAAGTGGCTGCCTCTTGTAACTTCTCTTCTTTCTGTCTGAGCAAGCCTGTGTTACCCCAGATGGTGATGTCGTCGGCATACATGGCATGGTGTATGCCGTCGATTTCTTTTAACTGTTTTGCCAAGCCAATCATTGCTATGTTGAAAAGCGTGGGGGAGATGACCAATCCTTGAGGCGTCCCTTTGTTTGGAGTAAGGAACTTCTCTGATCGGAGCCCTCCGAGGCCAATCGTTGCCGTTCTGTTTGAAAGGAAGGCTTTGACGTAGCCGTAGACTCTCCTCCCGCAGTTCAGGTCGTTCATGCCCGTGAGGATAGCTTCGTGGCTTACATTGTCAAAAGCCCCCTTGATATCCAATGCCCTTATTATATTCTCCCCGCTCCTGGGGACGTTCCCAAGTACTTCTTCTTTGATTTGAAGCAGTACGTCTTGGGTCGATAATTTTGCTCTGAATCCAAACATGTTGTGGGGATACAGTTCGTTGTCCTCCATGTACTGTTGTAGTCTCAGCGTCACCACTCGCTCGTTCAGTTTTCCCAGGCACGATGTGAGCGAGATCGGTCTGAGGTTCTCAATTTGCAGTTTCTTGCCCGGTTTAGGAATCATCACTACCTCCGCATGCTTCTACTCCTCGGAGACGGTCTCAGCTTCCCAGTGTTTGTTGAGAAAGTCGGTTAATTCTGCGACTAACTCTTCACTGAGGTTGCGGATGAGTGCGTTTTTTATCTTGTCTGCACCCACGGCCGTGTTTCTGGTTGTGCTTCGAATCGCTGCGTAGACCTCTTCTCGGGTGATGGGTCTGTCCAGGTTAACGTTTTCTCGTCCTTGGTAGCGCTCTGCGTAAGCTGCCGGGTTTGTGTCCCCGTAGCATTTAACGCGTACCTTCTCCAGGAGTTCCGAGTCTGGTCCCTCGAACTGGTGGATGAACCGGTAGATGGTTTTGTGGTTTTCTGTCTTGGTCTTGGTCGGATCAATGAGAGCCTTGAGGATATGCCACGTCCTCGCTGTGTTCAAAGTCCCGTTGAGGGAGTCGCTGAATTGCTGCCAATTTTGCCTTGCCAATTCCGCCGCGTACTCCTCTGCTTTCGCTGTGACTTCTGCGATCTTTATCTTTAGCTTCCTATTGCATTTTTGTTTCTTCCACCTCTTCGTGAGCCCGCGTCTAGCTTCCCACAGCTTGAGCAGTCTGGCGTCTACCTCGGGCGTCTGCGTCGTTCGCGCGATTTCTTTGGTGTACTTGCGCTGTTTTTCAATGAGCATTTTCCGCCACTCTTCTATCGATTGGATCCCGTTCTCGGCGAGATTCCTATCGCATGCCTCTCGAAAACCGCTCCAGTCCGTAATTTTTGCCGATCCCAGCTGACGCCTTAGCCTGTCCGAAGTTACTTGCGTCTTGAGTATGTAGTGGTCACTACCCAGGTTCTCTAACAGGTTCTCCCACACTGCTTGTTCCACTCCTCGTATGAACGTGAGGTCGGGGCAGGTGTCGGTACTAACGCTGTTTCCGATTCTGGTAGAAGTGTCTGGGTCTGTGAGGAGGTTGTAGTCGGTGTTCTCTGCTGCCTCCGCTAGCGTTTTGCCTTTTGGGTTTGCTGTTCGGTATCCCCAGCTTTTGTCCATGGCGTTAAAGTCTCCTAGGATGATTAGCGTGCTCTCTTTCGCTAGTTTGCGTGCGCCATGGAAAATATCGTAGAATTTTGCCTTCCTCTGTTTCGGGGGGCTGTATGCATTTACAATAAATATACTGCCCCTCTTTCTTTTCTTCTCTGGTATAATTTCTACAATCACGTGCTCTACGTCGGTGTCGGCTATCCTGTCGTGGCTTATGGCGATGAGTGCCTTGCTGACTAGGGTTGCCCTTCTTCCTTTCTCTTGAGTCTCGTAACACGTGTATCCTGCGAGTGTTGGTGTCGTGCCCGTCTCTTGAAGCGATATGATGTCGGGCGGTGTTTGTTGTGTGTGAATGTATTGTTGGAGGAGGCCCTGCTTCTTACGGTAGCCTCTGCAGTTCCATTGCCATATATCTAAGGTTTCTTGCTTGCTTAAAGTTGTACTGGCCATGTTTAAGCCTCGGTGTTGTTTGCGGATGTGTCGGCGAGAGATGCCAGCGCGGGGCGGTGGTAGGCCTTCTCTCTAATGTTCTCGGTAAACTTCTGCTTGCGGATGCTGCTTCGGAGCTCTGTGACTTGTAATTGCACTTGCTGCATTTGTTGCTGCTGTTGCTGCATCATCGGCTGCATCATTTGCTGAATCTCTGGTTTAAACGTGGCGAAATCTTCGTTGCCTGCTTGCCATGGGGCTTGGGTTTGTACGGTCTGTGGCTGCGGAGGGCTGTTCGACCTAAGGTCTCGCACTGCCTTCGTTAGCTCTGCTATTTGGCGTTCTAGATCGTTCTGCCTAGCGCGTGATAGCTCTAATTCGCGTCTCAGCGCTATTTTCTCCGCGTCCTCCTGTCTAGGCTGTTCGCGGTTGCTGTTTGTGTTGTTCTTTTCGTTAGCTACCCCACCCGAGTGCGGAGCAAACCAAGGGTTTCCGGCTCCCCAGCTCACCTTGACGCCGCCGCTCTTTCGGGTAGGTTCCTTCTTCGTCTTCTTCCTCTGCTGCTGCTGCTGCAGCTGGCTCCCTCCCTTAATGGCCAGGGGCGGCAGGGGCGGGAAGGACCGTAACCGGCTCCGTGAACGGCTCCGCGACGCCCGGGATCTCGAACGGTTCCGCGATCTCTCCCCCTCCGAGCTTAACCACCTCGGCTTCTTGCCGCGGTCGTCCTGGCTGCGACGTCTGCTCTCGCGTCGGCCGCCGTTGTTGCCGCCGTTGGCCTTGCCTCGCACGTCCCTGGCTTTCTTTAGTCGGTCTTGGCACTCCCGCGATCCGGTAGCGTGGTTGCCTCCGCAGATCAGGCATCTCGGGGTACACTGGTGATCCTTTGGCGGGTTCTGCATCCCGCATTGTTTGCAAGCCTTGGCGTCAGGTGTGGGGCACACGTCGGAGCGGGGACCTTGTTGGCAGCAAACGTAGCAGATTTGTCTTGTGGGCTGGTACGGGTAGCACTTGTACTCGGCTCCGCAGTAGATGACGTGTTTCGGTGTGATGGGTCCGTCAAAGGTGATGACGGCCGTCTTGGTCTTGCCTAGCCTTCGGGCGCTGTGGATGGTGACACCCTGTGTGCGCGTCCACAAGTCGGTTTTCAGTTCCTCCGGTGTCGCTCTGGGGTCCACTCCGTGTATCACGCCACGCCGGGTGTTTTCCGGTGCGGCCACGTAAGCGTTCACGTCATATGAGCGTCCCTCGATCGTGAGGCTAGTGATGCGCCTCGCGAGCTGGGCGGCCTCCTCGTTCGGCGTGTTCACGATTATTATGTTGGACCCTGTGCTAAGCCTCGTGATCAGGTCTCTTCCCTCGAACTTGTTGCTGCATGCCGCGGCTACGGCCCGGGCCACTTGAAATTGCTGGAACGACTTGACTACGAGTCCCTTCGGTCGCAAGATAATCTTGAAATCGTCTCTGGGGAGCGGGGGTAGCCTCTGCCTAGGCTGCCGCTGCGCTCCTTTCCCGTCATTTTTCAGCGCGCCGGAAGCTGGCGCGCCAGCTGTCCGAGGTGGGGCCGGGGAATTCCCGGCGCTGGCGGCGTTCCGTCCGTTTTTCCTCTGTCGATTCTTTTGGCGTTTGGTCATAACCAATTCCCAATTTGCTTCGTCTTCTTTGTGAGTGTCTTGCTGCTCCTGCATGGCGGAGTCCTCGATCTCCCCGTCCGCCGAATTCTCGGAGTAGGAGGCGCCGAGGTGGTCGTCGTCCATCTCTTATGCTTCTAGCAAATTCTGGGCTAGTCTACTCGTCGATGGCTCAAACTTTGGATATTTCGTGAAGCGGGAGTCGGGTCCAGGCTGCATCGCTATCGCTGAGCGGGCCTGGCTGCCCGCAAATGCCCGTAGTCGTGCTAAACCTCGGCAGGCTTAGCGGCGAGCGTTTCCCGTCAAAGTCCGGTAATTTGCCAAAAAATGGTCCTACCGCCTTGAAATCGGTGTCCGGGTGATCCAGCTTGTGAGCTCTCTCAGATCCAACCCAAAGGTTGGCGGCCCGGTGGGTTGAAATAGTCCGTGAGGGTAGGAATCTACGGAGCCCATGCGACGAACATCCGTACTGCTCCGCTTCTTCTTCTTCTCCCTGATCTTCCGACAGCGTTATCGATTTTGACTTCATGTCTATGATTGCGCCGTGATGGTTCAGGAAGTCCATGCCGAGAATGACGTCTCGTGAACACTGTTGGAGGATAACGAAGGTGGCAGGGTAAGTGCGGTCATCAACGGTCATTCTTGCCGTGCAGATTCCAGTCGGCGTTATGAGGTGTCCTCCAGCAGTCCGAATTTGAGGGCCTTCCCATGCGGTCTTAACTTTCTTCAACTGGGCGGCGTTGTGTCCACTCATGACGGAGTAATCAGCCCCTGTGTCCACTAAGGCGGTAACTGCGTGGCCGTCGAGAAGCACGTCGAGGTCGGTGGTTCTTTGTCTGGCGTTGCAGTTAGGTCTTGGCGTCGGATCACGGCTGCGTCGGGCTGAACTGAAGCTGGAACGTCGAGTGGTCAAGTAGTCTTTCGTCGGTGCAGTCTTGGCTTCCTGACTTCGTCGGGACGGCGTCGTGTCATTATGTCGTCGAGATGGTCTCTTCGTCGTCTTTGTCGGCGGCGGAGGATCTTCGTCAGTTCGACGAGCAGCAACCGCACCTCCATCGGTTGCTGCTTTTAGTTTTCCGGATATGGGCTCGCAGAGCGGACCCGGGCTGGGCCGGTGTATGGTCGGCGCTACGGCGACAGGTAGCGGCCTGGTGACGGCGAACGGGACGGTCGTCGAGGGCTCCACTAAGTAGCGGCGAGGTAGTCAGCGATATCGCGAGGGCGTTCACCTTGCTGCGGGCGCGGAGCGTTGACGGCAAAACCTCGCAGTCCCATCTCCCGGTATGGGCATCGTCGGTAGACGTGGCCGGCTTCGCCGCCGTGGTAGCAGAGCGGGCGGTGGTCGGGGGCGCGCCAAATGACCGTCTTCCTCGCGTAGGTGTGCTGGGTGACGGGTGGGCGTGCTGGCGGCGGCGGCGGCGGACGACGGAATTGCGTCGTTTCAGGGCCCTGGCGTGGTCGCGGAGGGGGACCTTGACGGCGTGTGATGGCGGCGTATGTCATCTCTTCTGGCTGGGGCTGCGATAATTGTGGTTGCAGCTCGGGAACTCCAAGCAATCGGTGCACCTCTTCTTTCACGATGTCGGCGATCGAAGCCACTTGGGGCTGCGACGAAGGCAGGACCTTGCGCAGTTCTTCGCGCACAATGGCCCTGATGGTCTCCTGAAGGTCGCCGGAATCCAGTCCTTGGATGGCGTACTGCGGCGCGAGCCCCTGGTGGTTATATTGCCGGCTGCGCATCTCCAGAGTTTTCTCGATCGTCGATGCCTCTGCAGAAAACTCAGCTACGGTCTTCGGCGGGTTACGAATAAGTCCTGCGAAAAGTTCTTGCTTGACGCCCCGCATCAGGAAGCGGACTTTTTTCACCTCTGACATTGCCGGGTCGGCGTGCCGGAAAAGACGGGCCATCTCCTCCGTGAAGATCGCGATCGTCTCGTTTGGCAGCTGAACTCTGGTTTCTAGTAGTGCTTGGGCTCGCTCTTTTCGCACGACGCTTGTAAACGTTTGCAAGAAGCCGCTTCGGAACTGGTCCCACGTCGTTAAGGTGGCTTCTCGATTCTCGAACCAGGTCCTGGCGGCGTCTTCCAGTGCGAAATAGACATGCCGCAGCTTGTTGTCGCTGTCCCAACTTTAAACGTAGCAACCCTCTCATACGTCTCGAGCCAGGTTTCCGGGTCCTCGAATGTTGATCCGCGGAACGTCGGAGGTTCCCTGGGCTGCTGCAGCACGACGGGGGACGCTGGGGCTGCCATCGGGGTTGCCTTGTCCACAATCTTCTTGGTCTTCTCACGTAAAAGTCCGTGCTCCGGGGGCAGCTGTTGAAGACGGCGGCTTGCTCGAAGCTCCGGGACTAAGTTGGTGTTCTCTTTGCGGTCCGGGCTTGGATCACGGCTTGTCGGGGGCGTCCGGTACATGAACGAAAAGCACCTCCACCAGATGTCACGTGGTGGTGACGTTGAAGAACACAGTAGCAAATACTGTGAAAGACAAAACTAACTTTTATTGGGCGAACCTGTGCCCACAAAAAGAGGCTACACTTATAGCACAACGATAGCGGCGAACATGGTTGGCGATCGTTGAAAATCTGATCAGCGGGTCAAGTGCGTCGGCTTTTATACAGCAGTCATCGAACGTTCCAGACTAATCGTTGGGACCCGCATGCCTTCCACAAAGTTCTACAACATTCGAGTCACGCGATGAAATCAGATAACACAAGGTTCGGCGACAACAGACAGCGGATAGAAGCATCGATAACTTTCCAGAAACTTCGGATACATGCAGACGCGTCCCGCGCTGTGCAATAACATTTGTTAGGCGGCGAAATGTGGTCGCCCGTTAAATATAAGTACACGTGTCCATATCTTGGGGTGGGAATTATTAAGCACACGCAGACAAAACATGACATCAGAAATGCTTTTTAAAATTCCTTTCGGTATGGTTAAAATAGATAAACAAACGTACCTTTTAGCTCCTCATTCGATATCTCACTGAAGTGACAACTCTTTAAAAATAAGAAATTATTTGTAGAAGATACGTCTTCCTGCACTCGTTTCTTCCACCCACAATATCCCAGTGTAATCAGCTACCAGAGGAAATTGCTGATTGTCGCACTGAAGCATCGTCCAGAGCATTGCTGTTGAATTTATAGCGGTTCATTACGAAATATTTATAAGTTGGTACTAATCTCAGAATTTTTATTCAACAATCATGACGGCTTCAGTTTCTGCATTGGAACACTTGGTTAAGCGCTCGTAAGTTGTTTAAAAGATAAAACATGCACAAATACATTAGACGTTATCATCACCACTGTAGCGTCTCTAAGAATTTCAAGTCTTCTCACTTAATGTATCAAGGCTGCCTTCTGTGGCAGCAAACACTTTCTGAAAGGAAGTTTCAAGATCCCTGCAAAATATAGAAGTTAGATAAAAGTGGGGGGTTGTGAAGGTGTGGGGGCGGGGGAAATGTGCTAAAAAGCAATACATCTACCGCTACTGCATCCTTTGTTGAATGTGCTGTCTCTAGTGGTTTTCTTTTCATTTTTTAATATCCTGGGTAAAAAAAAACACCTGGTGTGCCCTTAATGCAGCTTCCTGAACTCATAACTAGACAATGACCGATAGCGACACCAAAATTTTGGGTATTGCATTCATAGCGGCCTTCGTTTCAAACAAATGATAAGACTTGCGCGGCTTCTTACTCCCGCTTTAGACCTTACTAGTTGATGCATAGTGCAATCGGCAAAAAAAGAAGGGGATGCCTTGCGCCCAGCGCGAAACAAGCAGGAAGAGCAGGGCTGATGGAACCTTCGCTCCGCACCGCCGTAGTACTGGCGCCGCTAGTTTTCCGTTGAAGGGAGCAATGCTGATGCAGCGGTTGTTCCCGAAGTTTTCCGCTGCGCTGGCTTTTCTCGAAGACACCTCGTCCATTGTGTCAGCAAAATTACGACTGAGAACGCGAAGCTGCCCGTGTTTTCTTTATTTTCGCACTAGGAAGCCGCACAGTCGTCATCAATTTTTCGATTTCTTTTTAGTTATTAAATAAAGCCGCTATCATCCCGAAAACCGTAAAGCTTCCTTAGGAGTGAACGACTCACTTATGAAAGTATAGCCGAAAAAAAATTTGTAACCTAAAACGTTAGCTACTCTATTGGTAGAAGATCGCCTCCAGTCATACTTGCAACTTCAGCTTGTGGCGTCTAGGTGTTCTGCCTGATAGTTTGCGCTCCTTCACAATCAGCCTGCAGTGGCCCTGCTTGCATGCTTTGTACGTACTAAAGATTCTTTTGATGCAGCCAAGTATTAGCACTGATAAGGTGCAACAATTCACTAGTGTGCTTGATTATAGCCTTCTGCCTGAAATGTTATCCTAGAAGCCAGTAAGGACGGACGGACGGAAAAAACTTTAATGGAAAAAGGACCTGCGAGGTTGCCAGCCCGGGCTCAGGCCACCCGGGCATTGTGTGCGGTGAGGCATAGCCTTTCCACCGCTGCCCGGGCCCGCTGGATAGCCCATAATTGGTCGTTTAGTTCTGAGCTAGTCAGAGCGCCTAGCCATCGCTCCTCGAGAAGGTCCGGTTCTATGTTGTCCTCTACGTATACTGAACTGATCTGTGTGCACTTCCACAAGATGTGTGCCATGTCTGCGTGTTCGTGTTTGCAGAGCTTGCAGCTAGCGTCTGGATATTGTGTTGAATTTATTCTGTTTAAGTGTACTGGGTTTCGGAACGTTCTGGTTTGCAATCTTCTCCAATCTGTTTCTTGAGACCTGTCGAGTTGTTTGTGGGGTTGTGGGTATGCTTCTCTTTGTTTCGTGTAGTGTGTCAGTATGTCGTGGTACGTGACCAGTCTGTCCCTGTCGTCTTTTATCGCTTCTTCGTCGTCGTCGCCTCCTCCGTCTTCTCCATCGCCTCCGCCGCAGTCCTTCCCCCTTCCCCGGGGGTTGCGGGGTGTTGGGCCGTCACTGGCCGGGCCGCGGTGGGTTAGTTTTCGCGCGACTCGGTGGGCCTCCTCGTTGAGGTTGGGAGGGGCACTGATGGTAACTTCTCCCTTATGTGCCGGGATCCATTTGAGGTATTTGGGTGTAATTGTGCCGTTCCTAAAGTCTTCTGCTCTGTGGTTCAGGATTTTGGCCGCCTCGGTGGAGACCCAGCCCTTTGTGAAATTCCTAATAGCCGTCTTGGAGTCGCTGATTATTGTTCTGTATTGTTGCCGACCGCTGATTATAGCCAATGCGATTGCCGTTTCTTCCGCTGCCTCCGACGATCTAGTCCTTACGGAGCCCGCAGTCACGGTCTTTCCTTTCGTGCATACGACCGCCATTGCGAAGAGGGAGTTACCTTTGTCAGCGCGGACACCACCATTGTCGTCCCTGTTTCGGGGGTACCGCGCGGCGTCTACGAAGAGCACCCCCTCCCGGGCGCCGTGGTTTTTGAGAATCGTTTTCGTGCGGCATTTCCTTCTCTCGACATTGTGCACGGGGTGCATGTTCTTCGGGATATTTTCCGTGTTAATTGCGGCTCGGACGTCTGGGTGAATCTGCCAGTAAGGAGGACGTGCCACAAAAATTCACGCATGTTTTCGGATACAATGATACCACGCGAGCCTCGACGCACTTAACTCTTCATCCTGCCCCTTTCTGTGACGTCAGAGAAAAGTGGCCGCCCTGAATATAGGGACATGCTGGCATCTGCGTGAGACACGTTTATTTCTTAATTTGGTGCAAGTTCAATGGTTGTGCCATGTATTCTGACGGTAGCATCCTAATATCACAGAGACGATTAATGCTTCGCTATAAAAGAAACCAGACGGCGTCGCTTACAGATCTCATTAGAAAATTACATTTGATAATTGCTTTACTACCTCTTAAACCATACCCAACCGATTAGAATAACCCAACCGTTAAACAATTAGTCAGTCGCAAATTTCGTGCGGAATACCCGTAAAATTCTGGTGATAGGTTGCTTTCTGTCATTTGAGAAATATTTTAATTCCTCCCAAACCTGAGCCAGGTAATTATATTACAATTAGCTGATCGCTTAACCTGCGCCCAGTAGCCTCACGTCAAAATTGTCTTCTGTATAGGCTCAGGTTACGGTAATTTCTTCCAAGCAGCTGTACAATTTTATATGCGATGCATGGATCTCAATTTGATGTGAGATATTGAAGTTGCTGTTTTTCTTCTTTTTTTTTCATTTACAACCTTTGTTAATGTGGAAGTGTTTCTAACAGACATGCCCAAATGTCTTCAATTAGAGGATTCAAAGTCTCTCTCTTCCTTATTAATTTACTCAAGGATCTCACACAAAGAAATCACTTCTTGGGTTATTCACGCTAAGCCACCACTATTTGCGTCCCATCCATGACATATGTACATTTCATTTCGCCATTTGTACTAACTTAAAATCTAAACGATGAAGAAGCTCTGCACTTACAGACACTCAGAATCTGGTCATAAATTTTCTTCGTTAAAAAAAAAAATAATGAAATTTGTTATTGCTCGATTTCATGCATTCGTATCCGACTTAAGTCGATTTAGCGTCAAAAACACTGGTGCATACGCGCATTGAAACCAAGTAGATATATCAGTCATCTTTATTATTTTAATATTGCACTTTTCTGAGTAGGCTATATTACTCGTATGCCAGTAACCGTCAAACGAAAGTTAACATTTAAATACAAACCATAAAGAAAACGTCGAGAAATATCGCATTAATACATTCTCCTGGTTTCATGGTGAAAAGTTGATAAATGTTGTTATGCAGGAAAGAGAAAGATTCGCTTAGGTAAAACACACACGCACACACTTACACGCACAAACGCATATGACCGATCTATCTGCCGCTATTTCAATTATCTGTGGGATGGGCTCAAAACTTATAAATTCTAGGAGGATATCGGCTGGAATTTTGCTGAAATCTGCACGGCTCAGGAAGCGCAAAACGAGTGTAATAACAATGTTTTTTTACTGTTTCTTCTGCCATCTCGACGCACTTTCGAGTTTTTAATATCTGTAATCTCAACTGTCCATCGACATTGCAAATCCTACAGAACTTCTTGCCATCTGGTTCTGCCAGGTTGGTCTGTCTCCGAAATTACGAAACATGCATGGTGTTCTCGACAGAACTCAAAATGCCAAACAAGAAAAATGTCATTGCTCCCACACAAGGAATTCGATTCTCCTCTGCCACGCGTTACTCAAGTCGGTACTCTAGCACCAAGTCTGCGAGACTCAGAAGGAGGTTGACTCCACTGTGCGCTGCCTAGAAATGTTTTTTTTTTTAAGTATGATTCAGTTCATAAAAAAAGGACTTAATAGGGATGTGAAGGCTTATGAAATTCCTCTGCACTTATTGATGCCTTTATGGTGGAATTCAATGCCAGAATGTTCTTAGAATGGCAAACATTATGCAAGTTTCACCAGTGTAGTGAAATCATTTTCTTCAAAGTTCAAACAGAGGAACCTTCAGCAAAAGTTTTGTGAAAGGAACCTTTTTTTTATGAGCAGATATTGCTTAATCTGCAAGAATCTCAGACAATATATTATCTTTCCTTGCATTCTTTGGGAAGAGAGTATTTCTTAGATGTATTACAAACTGCAGTAATAAAGGATTCCTGCTAGATTCCCACGGCATCAGGTATCCAGCCTTCCAAAATATAGATGTAGCTCCTTTTGATTCGGTAATACTCGCTGGTCTTCACAGCATGTGACATTTCCAGATGTGTGGGTATTACTGTGATCCAGACCCACGACCTATGTGCCTTCGAGATAGCATGAACGCTTACCTGGCTGAACGAAAGGCGCAATATTGTGCTCGGGAATGGTTGTCGATGTTATAACTCTTCACAACACTAACGCTATTTTCATTGAATTACACCAGCAGTAGTGGAGTAGGTTATCTTTCTTTTTCGCGGACTTGTTGTGTGCATTCACGTGTGGATGATGGTAGTAAGTGCAGATCAGGCAATACAGAAAAAAATGGAAGAGCCCTGCCATTTCTAGAGGAAAGCTAAGGAACACCCTATAGCCAAACTATTGCGCTGTCTTTACATAGACAGTCGTGCATGTGATGCTCCACATGTGTAATTAAATATTCACAAATAAATACTTTATTTGGGGGGTAGCAAAAGAAAGCAAAAAGAAAAAAAAAGCTGTTTCGAAAGCCGTTCACCAATAGTCTTATTCACAAAGCCCACTTAAATTGTCAGGTAACATTGAGTATATGGGGCGATCGTTTATGTTCTACGGAATTTCTTAAAATCGCCACTGGCAGATAGCGTAATTGTGTTTGAGCCGTATTATTCGAAAATGCGGACATTAGTAGCACGAGGAATTGAAACATGTATTCAAATAATTAACAAAAATTCAGTAGTTAACACGCTGAATAATAATCTTGTCTCACATGTCGCAATTTACGAATTGTAGCCGGCGAGTTTGCGAGACGTATCCACTTAAATGGAATTTTCAGGATTACATCAGTTTAGAGATATTATTTCCCAAACAGTTGGACGAAATACATCGGCGTTCCCGTTAAGTTTGTGCTTTAATGCAAAAAAGAGCGTTTTCTGAAATAAGTAAATGGAACAACAGTGTATTTGTTATTGCGTATTTGATGGCGTATATCTCCTAACTTGTGTCATTCTGGATATTCAAGCCTTGTAAACTCACCAGTTACAAGTTGTAATTTACCATACGTGCCGTAACGTACCTAATTAAGAAGTAAATTAGTGAATTTTGGATAATCTGTTGAATATGTGTTTCGAATTCCCGTGAAAGTAATATACGCCTCTGAGAATTATCGAGCTCAGGTACTACAACTACATTACCTGCAACAGGTTGTTTCCGAAAATTCCGCAAAACATAAGAATAACTACCCCGTAGACAGAAAAAGCCCTGCACAAGCCTATAAATCTACAGTACGTGCGATTTCACGCATTGAGGGCGCGAGTGCATCTGTATGCTATCTTATTCACTCACTTTCTTTTCACAGTACTCAAACAAGCACATAAAACACAGATGTATTTGCCCTTACTATATTGCGGCCTGTCGTTAGCCTGTCACAAGTTCCCAAACACGGGAGATCATGCTAACATGCATTTATTTTCGTTCGCACCGTCACTGCATATTTACGCGTATAGCAAATGGTTGCGCTCCTTCGTATTCGTCGTGTATTTAAATGTTGCAACTGTAAAAAGCAACGATAAGTTTCAGGTTGAGAAATAAGCGCGTGTGAAACGCTGTTGTCTCGTGCCCAGTTTCGTGAGCGTGCTTATTCGTGAGCGCGGTAGCCACGAGAACTATGAGACCAGGAAGACCTAGTTGGCTTTAGATTAAACTAAAACGCCCCGAGAAAATCCATACTGCTTCCGTCCACTCCCTGAAAAGAGGATTAGGAAACTCCCTAGTTCGTTTTGTTTGGCTCTTCTCAAAATCTACCTTAGTTCACTTTCTGGGCACTCGCAAATGTGCGTCTGAAGCCGAATCCAGGGGAAGCTTAATCCAGGGAATCTGCAGAAGCTCCGCATGTTTGTTTAGACTTAGCTATTCAGTTCTCTGATCCGTCGTTTTCTTTCTTTCTTTTTTTTTTTTCATTAACCCGCTGTATATTACGGAATCTTATTACCCGGATCAAGCATAATCATTTAATAATAAATATTTAGGACGACTCGACCGGAGTTACCAAAGGCAATTCAGAGTTGCCGAATAACAAACTGCACGGTTCCCCAACAACAAACATATATTGTTTTGCCCTAAATGCCAGCATATTATGAAATCAGGTTTATCAGTTTTGAACTGCAGCGGGAAAGCGTACTTGCAGTGCACTGGTGTAGCATACTACAGCGTCCAACTTCAGACCAATGAACTGTGAGCATTTCGTCCCAAGTAGCCAAAGCTCCTTCTGCGCAATCCGAAGGCACACTGCATATACGGGAGCCCTTGCTCAGACGGTCTGCTCTCAGTAGTGACCTGCATGCTGGCTTCCACTATGCGGGTCCAAACCGACTCTCATTACATAGTATTACTGAACTTCATGCACGCTGGGGAATTGCGTCTATTTATGTTTTACCTGAGAAGTAGCTTTTCTCTAGTTTCTTCACAGACTCCCGTTGCGCTTACGCAAAACAAAAAAATTACGTCGCCGCCTTTCATCGCCTCACATGGGAAATTGGCGGCCTGCACGTTTTAGGCTGCACGGGTAACCATTTCCAACTCGTTTGCCCCATTGCGAGTGTGTAAATAGTATTGACACATGTATGTTTGTATTTAGTGATTTTTTTTCACCGGCCAACTGGTGTCGTAATGTTAACGCTCAGCGTAAGACATGCGTTCATAATGATGATGGTGATGACGATGATGATGACCTAGATGAGTTTGGCGCATACCCACTCACGGAGATTGGCCAGGAGTCGGGCAGGCTGCATCGGAACTCCCTCGAATATTAATCACCTTTTCAGTAGTGAGGGAACCTTCTCTAATCAAGTTGCAAGCGCTCAGCGAATAGTGTTGTACATTCTGAAACGCACGCGAGAACCATTGATTACGCAGAAATCGATGACGAGCCATGTATAAAAAACAACGGCAGAACTAATCTCAAGATGACTGCCGATAGTTAGTTTTGACGCTGTCTGATTTTCCACCGTTACCACAACGTGACACTATTGTATACTCATGCTACGCTTATCTCACCTCGGCGGCAAACTTCGCGCAATAGCATTCAAAGACCCCTGACTGCTTTTCAAGCTTCCCGGCGACTGCAGCTTATGTAACCGTAACGTTTACCGAGAAACGCTGGCGGTGACCGCCTTGCACGAAGGCAAGCTTTCTGGTAGAAACGCGGCCTCTTGCGTGGGTCGATTTCCCGTTGTTGCTTAGCACTTTTAATATTTCAGCCTGAGAAGAGCCAACATAAAAGATAGGTTCTGTCTGTGTGTTTTTTTTTATTACATTTGTTTGTGGGCTGTCGTTCTCAAAATTCCGAGGTATGAGCAACTTTGGTGGACGAAGAGTGGTTGGGTATGCGTGGTTCGGAATTTGGTGCTAAAATTCTTTCTGTCGAAGCGATGTACGACGCTTGATGCCAAACGCGGGACGCTGTGCGCAGGCGCCGGATTTTCTGCGACACAGGGCCTTTAATGCTCTCGCGTTAGAAACGTTTAACGGCCTCTTTGCTCCTTCCTTTTTGGCGGCATTTCGCAGCGTCTCAGTGTCGCACTTAGCTTAGAGCGGTTTCTATACCGCTGCTAGTACTAATTCGACTCTTAACCTGTAAATGTGTGTAGTGGCACTATAATGAATCAGTAGTACACGTCGAATAAAACATACTCAAAACAAGATTACCGGGCATAAGTCTGTTAGTAGGCTTTGAATAAACAAAGTGTTAGAAACTTCTTCTGCAGCAACCATTGCAGCCGAGTTGTAATGCGTTCACTATATTACAGCGAATCTGTTTATAGCTAGGGTTGCGTGCATTTCTCGTGTCCGTCAACAAATCTGTGAGAGAAAAAACTATAATCATCAGCAATTGGTCGTGCCACAGTTCGCGCGTTCGTCGTCATCTCTATCACAGCTATCCACCACTACCTACAACGTAGAGAGTATAGCACGCCACACCGCACGCTCACTGGAGCTCAAGCGGTTACACTCAGAATGCTACAAACAGACACATACCCCACGCAAAACAGACTACACCATTAATGCCTGAGCTCTACGACAAGTCTTATTGTACCAATTGCAATAGATTCCTTAACGTATATCATTTACTCTGGCCATGCTCGCAAGCTCACATAAACTACGAACTGGACAAGCGCAAGCTTGAAGAAGCGATCCGGAGCTCGCTCCCCAACTCTGGGCCGTCCAGCAGGTCCACGACGCCGCCAGGAAACTCAACCTCCCGGTTCCATCGTGGGAGACGCCCCCTCCATGTAGCCCAAAGCTCTCGTGTCCTGCAGGACCTCGAATAAAGTTTATTTCCTTCCTTCCTGCCTCGTTGGCGCCCCTCGGCGTAAACGCGCGAACGCGCTCATGTTACTGCTCACGCGTGCGTCGTCGTCTTCTCCCACAGCTGACTCCGTTTCCGCTCATCATGACAGCATTCCCATGCTGCCCTTCCCTCTGCGAAATTCTTTGCCTCAATACATCGCGAAATGAAAGCACGGATGTATATAGCGAATTTATAACGCAAGTGAACGCGGATGTATAAAAATAAATGCGTGTGTGTACCTTTCGTCGCGATTCCCCCGATCAAATCAATACGATCAATATGTTCGTACCTTTGCTCAAAAATCTGTGTCACCTCAGCTGTGTTCTACACAGCTTCACTGTTCATCCACCTTCACAGAGTGGAATGGCTCATGACGTGCTGTTTTATTTTTTATTGTTTTTTGTACAGAATCAGTTTGAGCAGCTGTATTGTGGTCAAAGAAGAAGAAACAGACGAAAACACGCAGAGGCTTCGCCAGCTCCGATCTTCACGGATATCAACGTTCAGTTCCTTACAACGTAAGCATTTCCGTTCACACTGATTCCATTGCTCATTTTGCTTCAGAAGATGGTGTAAGGTTGATTACAACCTTGACCTGTATGTAAGTAATAGCGCTTTTCATATCTCTCCTATGATGAGGCAGGCGTATCGGTCATATAACTTCGCGTTGGCGGCAGCTGCGTATGGCACGGCTGAGCGCACCCACGCGGGTCATATCTAAAGAGTGATCTGCGACGGGTACATAGACAACGTGCATCGAGGGCTGATAGCTTCCAGTGCGCTATGTTCTCGCCGCTTAGTTTGTGTTCTCGTCGTTCTCGCTGCTTGTTAATTTAGTTTGTAAGTGAACTTTTACAAGTTTATTCGGCCAAATGAACTACCATCCCTACTTCCTAACCTGACTAAAAATTTGCCATCGCAATCGATGCTTCGCCTGTGGTGGGAAACTGTGACTTTTTTTTAGTTGATTGTGAATTACTAAGAAGAAAAAAATTTTACTGTCTCGTATTCAGTTCGCTTTTTCAGCTCCGGCAGCTCAGCTTGTTTAGAGAGATCAGTCGGAAACTAAGAACGACATTTATCAAATATAAATCAATTCAAGAGGTTTGTTTGGGTCTAGGGAACCCATACACTCTTAGCGTATGCGATGGATGGCCCATAACCATTAAATGTATTCTCTAGTATACTTTCAAACCTTCTAACTTGGCGAGGTGAAAAATTTCTGCGAAAATCATTCGCCGTGGTTACTCTCGGCTGCTAAATTTTGTGTGCCTTTCTTGTGTGGGTTTGGTTTAGCATATTTGTTCTCGTAAATTTGTTCACTCATAGCAATTTTTACTTGGTATTGTTAGAGTACTTGGCTGTATTAATTGAAGCTGATGTGTTAAAATACGCTTCTAGCACACCCAAAGTGCAAACCTTACCTAGGCTCCGACTTGGTAAGCTAGAAATAGCGCAAAAAGAAAAGTCGCGTAGCGGCACCACTTCCAACTTCCCGCCCTGAGTTCCCATGACGTCATGAATTTTGATAGCGTCAGCTCGGAGCTAGTTAACGCTAACTCGATAAACAAGAATTCTATTGCACTCTAATTGGATAAAATGGTCAACCTCTACTGGTTTAAGTATTTCATCTGCAGGAAAGCGGCTGAAACATGCGGAAATACTTTAATGTCTACGACGTCACTCTAACGTACGAACACTGCTGTTCGGGTGCAAAATTAAATACAATAAATCATGGCTGCATGTCATATCAGCTTATAGTAAGAAATTTGCTCATTTAAGATACAGGAAACCACAACTAAGAAGGAATACTTCACTAATATAAACAGAATTAGCGTTCCCCTTTTGTATTCATTCAAAGCACTCCGTGAGGGTCATCTCTACTGCCGCCTTTTACTTTGCCTATCTCGACTTACTTTGCACTTCAAGCAGAAAACTACGTCGAGCAAGACCACCAGAAGTGAACGTTTTCGACACTGCGCTACCATTTTACAAGCGTAATCATTTACGTGAACCCATTTCGTCTAACTATCTCTCTCATCTAAGAATGCTCTTACGCAATGCACCTGAATGCCTCATTCCCTTTTCCTCCCTTGACCCCGCTTTCGCTCTTCAAGGTGAATCACCTTGGTTATTTCGCTACGCCAGGCTTGGCCTCGACTACAACTGCCCTCTGTATTTTTTACAACCGCAGCATAAGGTAACGCCCAACTTTAACATTATCAATTCCAATGTGCAGTCAGCGTTAATTGTCCACGGACATCCAAGTCTAAGATAACATTGTGTTTCTATAAGTTCACCATAACATAAACCATGCATAAACACTGCTTGCTCTTTCTGTGTTGGGTTCCCGCTCATGAACAAATAAGTTTAACTTCTGGAATTGTCGAATAAATACAAGTTTTCATATCTCAAAATCATTTCCGACTAGTTTTCGCTTACTTTTGCTCGTTTTGTCTACGCCATGACCAGAGCCCCGCATTACTGTCTGTCAAGGTTTTACGATGAACAGCAACTCTGAACGCATTCATCGCTTCACCCTTCTAAATTACTGCTTGTCACGCTATTCACCTAAACGATGGGCCAAACAGGGATGTATTTCACAGCACGTTGATACGCGTATGCGTGAGTCTCGACATTTGTTTGTTCATTTGGACTATGGGTTTTTCAGTGATTAGCATTGTCACTTCCTAATTGGTGCACTATCATAGGGACACAATCATAGCGATTCACATTGTACGGTAATCAGAAAATATATAATAAACAAGCAAAACTTCAACTACGTTTTGCATGTGGAACACCAACACTTACCTCTGTTACTGCGTAGTTGAAACCATGTTTAAAGTACTAAAATTTCTTGTTGTTTCGTTCGCCCTGAGCTTCCGACGAGAACAAAGCGTTATTTATTGTCCTGGCTTGAACTCCTTCATTCTAGAACAGCGGTGACGCGGTACGGAGCAGCGGCCGGCCACAAAAACAACCGAGATGGCTGAACTGTCGGTGCTGCCTTCGGCGATGGTGCGGTCTACGATGCCATCCGTCATATCCAGGATGAACTTCTCTCCCCAGTAAGCATGTATGATGTTATCTTACAGTCATTAATGCTGCTTCTGCCATAAGAAGCGACTCCCCTCCACCTCCTCCACTCAATTATTCCTATCAAATTCCTGATAAGCCCCAAATATGGCTGGTATTTCATAGCGTGCAAAATCTAAACATCAGCATTTCAGTTGACCACACAGGAATTGTTGGCTGCACCGGCACAGACCGCCGCCACTTCCTTCAGACGCCACATTTTTTTATCAACGAACTGCCACTTTTGCGCGGATTGTTGCATAGCGAGGGCCTCGGTTATGATAACCTTGATCGTATGAGGTAGCGTACGAGCGTTTACTGGGCACGCAGTTAACTCTCCTAAATCAACGTTCTGCGTGAAGCTTGCGATTCAAATGTTTCATAACCGCCACCATCGCCACAAGGGACGCTGGCTAACACTTCCAAAGTTAACCTTCTATAACGTACACAAATAACCTAGAAAGTGGTCAGGAGGACGGTCTCTGCTTTAGTCTATAGTGGCAACGCACCACACACGTAATGGATTCGACTCCCACTGTCGGCAAGCGGTCTTTTCGTTGACTCATTTATTTCCAGGTACGCTTCCAACTTTCATTTCGATTTTCCCTGTTATGTATGCGTAGTTCAATTTAACAATTATACTCTCCTATGCTTTCTCTGGCTTCACTGTCTGTTTCATTCCTTATTACGTGGCCTCAGCAAAAAAAAAATCAAGCTCGTTGGTTGCCGTTATTCGTCTCGCTCATTGCCACCCCTCGGAAGCATAAACCACTCAGAGTATGAATTTAAATAATAAACGTACGCTTCTGAAGAGGCGCTATGATCCTTAGCCGAAGATTCGTCTTAATTTGGCTAAGATCTCCTAATAAACGCTAAGGCTAGTACGAATGGAATCATGCACGCAGAGAACGAAAATAATATTCTGGCTTCGTATTTTAAAAAAAGCATCCGAGGACTTCTAAGCATTGCTTATTAGTTGTGAATATGAAAGCATTAATGTCCACTTGAACGCCACTGAGCGGTCCTTCGAGAATTGCGATGCGAGTATTGTGCCATGGCGGTACGTGCTGCTCGAGCCACCAAGCAACCGCAGCCCGTGGTGCCAACGCTGCATATCACTGACGTCCTGCGCGGAGGGAAGATAACCGATGGTCATTAAGGGTTACGGACTGGATTCCAAGGGAAGGAAAGCGTAGCAGGGGGCGGCAGAAAGTTAGGTGGGCGGATGAGATTAGGAAGTTTGCAGGGACGACATGGCCACAATTAGTACATGACCGGGGTTGTTGGAGAAGTATGGGAGAGGCCTTTGCCCTGCAGTGGGCGTAACCAGGCTGATGATGATGATGATGGTGGTGGTGATGATGATGATGATGATGACGACGACGACGACGACGACATCCTGCGCGACGAGAGACCGAGGAAGTAGCAGCACCCACCAAGGCCGGCAGACGCACCCAGCAGCTAAGCCCAGTGGGTGTGAGAGAGAGACATACGGACCGCGTGCCTGGTTCCGAGAGTGAGACCGAGGGTGACGTGGCGTCGTGACGATGCCCTCTCCCTTCACGCAACACCTGGCGCGCTATGTCGACAGCAGAGGTCCTCTTTCACCCTCTTTGCTCCGTCAAGG
This sequence comes from Dermacentor andersoni, assembly GCF_023375885.2. NCBI lineage: Eukaryota > Metazoa > Arthropoda > Arachnida > Ixodida > Ixodidae > Dermacentor > Dermacentor andersoni. Next base: position 101,051,042 of record NC_092817.1, on the reverse strand, counting down.
CTCGTTGGTAACGTGGCGGGTTCGTGACGTGGCGTCGCATCCAAAGGGAATTAAGGTGCTGTTTAGCTTCTACGGATGCCGGTCTTTCTTTTTTACGCTCAATTCACCATTTGATGCTTTCGCATCAAAAGCGTATCGTCAGCGTGGAAATCGCTCTAGCCAGCGCTAGTTTCAGGAATTCTGCATTGTATTGAAATGCCACATTTCTCTTCTCTCATGCTAACTGCCATGTCCCACTTCAAAATATTTAAAAACTATAAATTCCTGATTTACGTGTCAACACAACGATCTCATTATGAGACACGCCGTTAATTTTGGACCATATGGGGTTCTTCAACCTGCACCCAATGCGCATTACACGAGCGTTCTTCCATTCTGTCGTCATTCAAATGCGGCTGCTGCCGCCGGCATCAAACCTGCGACTTCGTGCTCAGCAGCGCAACGCCACAGCCACTAAACTACCACGGCGTTTTTTTTTTGTTAAGTCTTGACAGCGTGCAAAGCCAGACTTCCGAACTCATCAGAGCGACGCCTTAGAAATGAGCTGCTAAATGAAATGGGGCTTTCGCTATTGATAATAAACCGGCTAATAACACCCGCATTTATCGCTTTTTTTCCTTTAGTTTATTTTTTATGCGAAGCATATTACTAGAGCTCAACCCAGCTCCTCAGGCGCGGCGGTGTCGCCTTCAATACCACGTGACACCGTGACGTCACGACAGAGGAGAAACGGGGCTCCAACTCGCGCCGTCGCTCGCGGCGTCGCAAGATGGGCTGGGTGGGAATCGAACCAGGGTCTCCGGAGAGAGAGAAAAACTTCATTGCTTAGTTAATCGGAGTTATGGCAGGTCTGGGTGGGGCCCTCAGTCCAGGGCTCCACTGGCTCTTGCGGCTCGCTGAGCTTGGTCCAGGAGGGCCAACTGGCTCCCCTGATCCTCGCTTGCGAGTAGTGCCTCCCACTGCCGTACGAAGTCTGTGACGCTTAGAAAAGGTGAGTTGACGTTGCTTGGCCGAGCCGTACATTCCCACGTTATGTGGGCCAGCGTGGCTTTTGCGCCGCACCACGGGCAGGTGTCGGTGTAATATGTCGGGTGCTTCTTGTGTAAGAGGTTTAGGTGTGGGTATGAATTCGTTTGTATGCGACGCCAGTCTTGGGCTTGTCTTCTATTTAGTTTGCAGTGGAGTGTGAGACGGAGACGCAACCACTGAGCCACGAGTACGATGCTTCGAAGCGGTACAAAAGCGCCTCTAGTGAATGCGGTGTTGCCTTAGAAACGAGCTGTTTCTAAGGCTCAGGCGTGCGTCGCTTGCTCAGGCGCACATTTCGTTGCCGCGCCGAACGCTGCGTTGCTCGACGCTCACCGCGTCCAATGCGGGGCGCGTAGTCGCTGCGCCGTAGCCCATTGTCTTACACCCCTTGGCGGGTCGACGGGAACGCTGTCGCGTTCCACTCTTGAAGGCGAAACAGAGTAACGCATGAGTTGTTTCTTCTACTAGCCGAACGAAATATAGCCAAGCAACAGCAGTTCACCAGGCTAAACAGTGGTTCAACAACTAAAATAAAGGCTAGTATGCTTCGCATCCTGTGCTTAACCTTAGCTAAGCCACAGCCATTTTTTTTCTTAGCATGTTGATAAAAGAAAGCAACTGTTCGTTGCTCACTCCACGGTAGTAACTTCTCGCGTCCAATTTCACTCTTTCTTCAAGCGTTCATTCTCGTATATTCCAGCGAGAGCAAGTTTGCATGTCACACACTTAAATGCTGTGCGCCAGATGAAGTTTAATGTAATTGCAAAACAATAATGCTCACTAGACTGGGTGTATTTCCTTTTTTTTAGAAGTGTGCACAAGGCACATATCTATCACGGACGGTATTTTCTGCGTCTTTGCATCTCTTAGCACTAAGAAAAGAATAGTACCAGGGGTACAGCGTTAAAAGAAACAGAACGCAGACTGATTGGTGCCGTTTATTGCTGTGTGGTAAAATTACGCCTTAATAGGTGCACAATTTGTCTGAACATCTAAGAGTGTATTTGGACAAAGGTGGATTAAGTGCACCCTCGGAGGAGTACGAAAGTGCTCGGAAGAGGGATTTAACGAGGAAAAAGATTTGCTCTTGCTAGAACAATTGCCAGTACTTATGTTAATCTTGGACGGTGCAATCGCGTTTTTGTTTTTGTTGCTGCTCCTTTGTTTTGTCTCTTTTGTTTAATAGATGATCTATTAGTGAATGGCGTGAGGTCGTAGCGGGAGGAGAACATTTCTTTTTAATTTGATTTTGTGTGCGTGCCTTGTATCATGTGTTTGCGTGTTGTAAACGTACCAATCACTTCGGTAGATCATGTTTGTCTATTATGACAGCAGATTTTATAAGCACGGAACCTCCAGCTTAGATTTATTAGTGGTATCAAGTGTTTTGTGAAATAATTGACAGAAAATTCATGCTGTCAGTAAACGACCGGAGCCATTTAACATTAAGCATCATGCATAACGTTAAGTAATCCGAAGAAAAGATGTGCAAGTCAGTGCACAATTATCACGCCTCTATTTCTTTGTGGATAACCACTAATTGTATATAAATAAAATCAATCGTGTCCTGTTGAAACCGTGATTCATAACAGGTGAATACAAATTCATATATAACGAAAAGTGTTTAGCATTCTGCCACATGCAAAGATGCTTCCACTTGATCAATGTAGCAATTGATTTCAATAAATGACATTGAGATATGGGTTAAGTTATACTGTATTATCTTACCATCAATGCACCCAATGCTAGGATGAGATAACCTAACGGTTTTCTGCAATCGCGATTCCTATTCACAGTTCGTCACTTATCCAAGCTGTGTCCCAACCGCGTTATCACTGGGATCTGGTAGTTCTGAACTTAGGAGATAGAGATAATAGTTTTTCAGTGGAATCAAATGGAAGAAAAGAAATATTTGCGCTGTACCGACAAATTGTTATTGCTTTTTTAGCGTAAACGACGTGTTGGATTAACGCGGCTTTGACTCATTGGTTGCCTTATGTTTTCAGGGCCCAGAATGCGACAGCCATGCAATACTGCAGTTTATGTGTGGTCGGAACATTGATCCTCGTTGTGTCTGGATATGCTTTCTACCTGGCCTTTCTAAAGAATCGAGGTAGGTCATCCATCGGTGAAGGCATATAGAATCAGGCGGCTATTCCATAAAGTAGCAGGTTTTCTGGTCCTTTGAAAATAGACGCCTTTACAGAAGTCGATACAGGCGCAAACAGTGAAAATATAGAACTGTAACATGTGTGAGTCATTCCAGACACAAGGTCAGATATATAATACGACTTTTATTGCTTTAGCATTCATTTGGTACTTAACTAACATTCCGAGGGCTATCAGTGTATCTATGCATGTATGTTTGTATCTATCCGTCTTCCCGCCTAACTGGGTCACTGGGTAGCCCGTGAGTGAATGGGTCGGGCTTCGGGCTGCTGTTCTGAGAGAACGGGGGCGCCATAACGTAAAGCTATTCCTAACTTTTCTATTTCAATTGTGCAGCCCACCCTCCGCGATTGGTCAAACTTTTTTCGACCACCCCGACTTCGCCTGTCTGTCATGCTACGGCATGAAAAGCGTGATAGTTCTCCATCTGACATGACGTCTACACACTAATTATGCATGATTCGATTCAAAAATCGAAACATTATTAGTTCTGATACGACGCATTTTCGCCATTAACCCTCTGCTATTGCTCAAAAGGGTTCAGGCCGCACCCACTTCACCTGTCGGTCTCTTGTCGACTCAGAGCCGCGAAAACTCAGTGCGTCAAATTGACGTGTATGCATTAAATATTTACACGTGTACATGTCTTTATCGGGGGACACGTTTCGCCGCCTAACAAATGTTATCGCACAGCGCCGAACGCGCCTGCAGCATGCATGTATCCGAAGTTTCTGGAAAGTTATCGATGCTTCTATCCGCTGTATGTTTTCGCCGAACCTTATGTTATCTGATTTCATCGCCTGACGCGAATGGTGTAGAACTTTGTGGAAGGCACGCGGGTCCCAACGATTAGTCTGGAACATTCGACGATTGATGTATAAAAGCCGACGCGCTTGACCCGTTGATCAGATTTTCGACGATCGCCGAGCGTGTTCGCCGCTATCGTTGTGCTATAAGTGTAGCCGGTTTTGTGGGCACAGGTTCGCCCAACAAAAGTTAGTTTTGTCGTTCACAGTATTGCTACTGTGTTATTCAACGTCACCACCACGTGACAATATGCAATAATATGCCGAACGAAACTGGATTTCTCTCTGAATCGTCAGAGACTGCCCCGTTCCGAAGCGAATAGAAGATGGCTGCCCGCCGATCGCTCATGCACTGGCGACTCGCAGCTGCCGGACAGTATGGGTTTATTTGCCCATAACAAAACTTTTTGCGTGGCCGTATAACGTTATCGAGCCCTTTCGGCACGTATACAACATCGCTCTGGCAACTCTCCTTTGCTGAAGATCTGTTTCAGCGGCATTTATAACAGTCCGTCGCACGCCGTCACAATTTTCGACCAGCCACCTCAAGCTAATTAAGCGAAAGCGGACCAATCGCAGACGCCGACACCACCCTTTTCATCAGGTTATCTGTTTTCACTGCGCTGGCTCCGCCCCCGTCGAAATCCTCTCCACTTCAGCGTGCTTCTCGACTCTTATCAGCCAATTAGACAAGAAAAAACTGCTCAATGTAGGAAATGTTATTCGTTTTGAGAAGAAACAAAAGTGACCTCCCATAAACGAGGAGAGTGTTTGGTTGAGCTGTTCAGGCAACGCTTTGGTTCACTGCCCGATGCTTGCGCCGGCGGTTTCGTAAATTTAGCCTCAGGAGATTGATGATGTTTACGAATAGCGGCAAATGGTTGTTCGCCCCGTTGTGCGTGTTTTCACAGAGGGAATCGCCAATCCTGCTAAAGCCATCGTGAATTGAAGAGATATGCATTATGACCCACGGGGAAATCAATAAAAATCATAGCAAACTAAACAAATTCACAAAGTTAGCTTAATCCACAAGTGCTGTGTTTCAGATAGGGTCATATGGCGAATTAAAACTTGTCTCACTTGGTAGGGGAGATTGAATCCAGGTCTCTGCAGCTTGGTGCAGCTACGAAACATACATGCTGACCAGTAAGCTATCGCCGAATGTACAGACCCGACAAATTTGAGAGGCTCTGGCTCATGACCACGTTATTACTGACAAGAAAGAAAGCGCGATTAAATGAAGGTAGTAACATTTCCCTTGTTCGCGGCGCTACATGTGCTTCTATCTTTTACAGAAGTACATGGAGTAGCTATCTTTGGCAGCGCGTTATAATGGCCATTCTCTATAATAGGGATTCATGTCGTGTTCCAAATTTCAACTACTTGCGTCGTTTCAGCTTTCATCTACTTATTCAGGATCATACTTCACCGGGGGTGCTATAACGTAAAACTATTCTAAACTTTGCTATTCCATTTCTGCAATCAGCCTTCCGCGATTGGTCAAAAACTTTTTGGACAACCCTCACTTCACCTGTCTGTCACGCTATGTCACGAAAAGCGCGATAGCTCCCCATCTGATATGACGTGTACACACTGATTATGCATGATTTGACCGAACAAAAGAAAAATAATTATTTCTGATACGACGCCTTTTCGCCATTAGCCCTCGGCTATTGGCTAAAGTTTTCGGGCTGCACCCGCTTCACCTGTCTGTCACGTGACGTCACATAACCGCAAAAACTCACCGCGTTAGCGTGACGTGTACGCGTTAAAGATGCATTAATATGCCGAACAAAACTGAATTTTCTTCTTAGTAGCCGCAGGCTGCTCCGTTCCGAAAGGAATAAATGATGGCTGCCGCCAATCACTCAGGCACTGGCTACTCGCACCTGCCGGAGAGCATGAATTTATTTGCGTATAATAAAACTGTTTGCGAGGCCGTGTAACGTTGTCGAGCTTTTTCGGCACATTTACGCCCTCGTTCTTCCAACTCTTCTTTGCTGAGGAACCATTTTATGGCGTTGCATGCCGCCGCGATTTTCGACCAGCCACCGCAAGCTAAGTAGGGAAGAGCGGACCAGTCAAAGACGCCGACACCACCCTCTTCATCCGGTTATAGATTTTCAGGGCAGTGGCTCGGCCCCATCGAATTCCTCTCCACTTGAGCGTGCTCCTCGCCTCTTATCAGCCAATTAGATAACGCAAGCCGCTCAGTGTAGGCAATGTTATTCGTTTTTCAGGCAAACAAAAGGGACCTCCTATGAACGAGGAGAGCATTTGATTGTTTTGTTCAGACAACCACGCGGGTGACCACCCGATGCTTGCGTCGGCAGCTACGCAAATGTGACGTCAGGAGATTGGAATAAAAACATATTGGAATAGTTTTACGTTACAGAGCCCCAGGTTTATTTCAATTGTCTTTTGTAGCAATGTAACTTAAACGGTCTTTAGCACAGCTTCGTATTTATAAGCCGAAGTGCCTGAGAAATCCTTATAATGTTTCCATCTCGTCAGTATTTTGCTATTATGTTACCTCGTTGTTCGAAGTTAACCCTTTCACGTGCAAATCGTTTGTACACGAAACAGGGACATGGTTTTTCCACAAGGCATGGTCGTCAATGTTCCAGATTAAGATTTCAGATCTAATAAAGTCAAAATTTGCTGAAGTACTCTGCTGTAAAGTGTTGTTCACATTGCCCATTACGTGTACTGAAAAAAAAAAGTTAATTTTCTTATTACTCCAGACACTAAATAACACTTAGAGTGTCTTTTCTATGGCCCAGTAATAAAATTATTACTTCACTTTCCGTGACACTACCTGAAGCAGGAGCCTGCGTGAACTGTAACCACGTAGCCTTGGAAGATGGGCCGATTCCGCTTCATTGCTGCCTTCATGCTGCAGTGCCGGCACCGATTCACAACAAAACAGACTCGCAGCAAATTTCGAATAAATTAAGATTTTGGTAGAATAAAATATGGTTGGAAACCTTTGCACGTGCCTTCTGACATTGCAAGTTACACGAAGCAAGCAAGCAGCAGGAAATACTGTAGGTCCATTTTAGCATGAACAGAGGGCACCACTGCATTTATTTCTTAAAATTGACAAGGTTTCTGTAAGATGGCAAGACATTCCTGTGTTTAGAATGATGCTTCCCGCGACCCTGTTACGCACATGTCGGCTGGAAGCGTTGTTCCTACCGCCCATGAAAGTGTTAGCATAAGGCTGCCGAAATGTCTTCTCACCGCTAAAAGCAGTAAAGCGCTGAGAAATGGGGTTCATCGGATTCGTTCCTTCGTCATGTTTTGGTGCAGGGAGTGGATGACGTGACGTAGCTATATAAGCCAGAGTTGGGGTCAAATGTAACCTTAAGCCGATTATTCTATTATCGCTTCGCAATCACCTCTTTGCGCTGGCGAGCCGGTCATATTGCATTAGGCCTCTCACAAATGCCGACAGTTTTCCGTCAGGTTCATCTCGTATGCACCTACCACATACTTCACAACTGTCTAATAGTTTCTTTCAGTGCTACGTCTACGGGTTTGAGGAATAAAACTAACGACACTGCCACAGTCGTTTCTAATTGGTCCTAATTTTTCGTTCACAGATCCGGCCAACGTTCAAGCAGGTAGAGTGCGATGTTGCTTTTTTATTTTGTCGTTCTCTTTGCGAGGTACTTCCTTTTTTTTATTGTTATCGAGTATAAAGTTGACGCAACATTTGTCTTGTGTTCTCCTTCACAGCTTCTACCACCACCACCGTTTCTCCCAAGGAGTGTATGTAGGCTCTTCCTCCCATATCTACCTCGTAATGGAATCATTTAAAGAAACCTTAGGGCTAGGTTGCTGGACATTTTGTAGCCTAGACGCGTCAGTTATTAAGAGCACTTTCAGAGACAACTTCTTACGTTCTGTTACTCATCCTCTCCTGTCTGGTAATACGTATGTCATTATCATGTGTTAGAAGCTCTCCATGCTTGTGTAGCAGAAGCATGCCGGTAATAATAATATGATCGCCACAAGCTGAGGACAAAAAAAGCCCATTAGTCTGAAATTTGTAAAACCCGAGTTGAAATTTCGTAAATATAAGTGAAAACCATCAACGGTGTGCGGTTAAAATTTGAACCTCGAACTTGTTTGTTTACATTGTAGCGGATGGGCGCCCCGTCAGCTGATACGGAGCCCCTGTATAAATATTCATTCGTTTTTCATCGGCTGACACGGCACAATTCTCTCTACCACAGTTCGCTCCAAAATTAAAAATTAATTATGAACTTTAGCATTTTACGACACACACTTTAGGGCTATCACTAGTACGTACGGAATGTCTGTTTTGTTGCTGTGAAGCTACACATCGAACGGTCTCCTCGTCATCCTGTGGCGGTCGAATGAAAGTCGCTATAGGGAGACTTGGGCGTTTTCTGTGACTACTTCAGCGTTTGCTACAGTATGCGTTTGGAAATGTTGATGCAAGTAGCACTTGTTTATCGAAAAGAACTTACCCTATCGTGTATCAAGAGGCTAAGGCACCCTTGCGGCCACCACAAAACCGCAGCTTCCATAACCGACCACTGGGGCTGTATTTTGATAAAGACGCACCGTGAAGGCTTACATACTGAGGTACAAGTAAGGCTTGAAAGAATGGTCAGTCAGCGAAATTAAAACGCCGTTCTCTTGTACGGTCTCCCTCATATCAATAGCGCATAGATTTGTTGCCCCGGAAAATTTCATAAAACACGCGCAAGCTGTAAATTGTACGATATATGAAAATAAAAGCTACTGAAAAGCTGAATTCACATAATACGTCTTTATTTTTATGACATCACACACAACATATGTGAAGCGCAAGGTAAACACCAAAATCAACTTTTTGAGGTGATCGAATGTGAATGGCAAAATACAGTTAGAAAAGAATTAGGGTTTATTTTGTCGTCGGAATGGCTCGTGGCAAAACCGTCTTCAATTGCCTGCCGCGGTGGCTGCATTCCTATGAGGGTGAAATGCAAAAACGCTCATGTACCATGCATTAGGTTCATGTTACAGAACTCCACGGGGTCAAACTAGAAACAGAAAACGGCCTCATAACCATATCGTGCCTTATACTCATATCATGGTATTGGCATCTCAAACTGCAAATTTCAGAACTCTCAATGCATTCGCCTTCTGTTTAACATTCGGATGGCTCGTATCTCGCAACGCTACGCTGACCTCCTAAGTCAACAGTGACGTACACCTGATTAGCTAATGACTAATATTTGTGTTTTGTTGTAATACATTTTCTTATTGTTCGCAGGTAACAAATCGCCGTGGGTAGGTAAGTCATTCTTAGCCTGCTCTTTCTGTGTTGTTGGAGCGGAGAAAAAATCCAATGAAGCATCGCTGCTCCATCGGCAACCTGCCGTCAAGCTGTTCTATCTATCCTTGGTCATCAAGTGTCGTCTGTCTCTGAAAACAAAATGTCTTCTTGGCTATGGGCAAAAGGGTACAAAAAAGTGTTCAGTACAAAGGGGAAAACCGGGCTCTGAATGCTAGTTGGTCCTTCTGATATAAAGTTGACTTACGCTGTTCACAAAACAAACACCCGGCAATGTGAGGTTGTGTACACGGACGAAATGTCACCAACACACGCTGGCGTATATGTCATCATTTGAAGCCGTGACTGTGCGAAATGGCTGTTGCGTTTCGTAAGCCGCGTGTTAAATTGGAGCCGCTTTACAAGGAAGATATAATACCTCTGGTCTAACGCTTCTCGAAAAGCGTTCGTGCGTATCCGTTTTGTCGTTGCTAAAAAAGGTCAGCGTTCTTAGTCCATTTTTTATGTTCTGAGTATTAAAGGGACACTAAAGACAAATACTAAGTCGGCGTGGCCTGTTTAATTACCATTCCAGAAACCTTACAACGCATGTTTCCTGCCAAGAAAAGACTTAGTTTAGGAGGAAATTGCATGTGAAGGGTCCGAATATCTTTTTCACAATTCAAATCTCCCGTCACCAAGCCCGGGGGGGGGGGGGGGGGGAGTGGTGACGTTGCATACGCCATCACCACCATTTAGTTGCTGTCGGTGAGTCGCCCGACAGACGGCGGTACTGAGCCAAGACATGGCGGTGGACTCGCCGCTGCAGCTGATTTTTGGTCAAGTGGCTTTGACCGTTTGGGCATCCCACAACATTTCTTTGCTACTTACAGTTTGTGTGAGTTTCGCATACCAGCAAAACCAGGACAACACTACACGATATCGAAACTACTGAAACGCGAAAGCGTTGCCGGCGCAGAGTCGAGTGAGAACGAAACCTTTCGACCACCCGTATCGTTGTTAAGGGTAATGTCAATTAGTCCTTTTTCTAAAAATGGAATAGAGCTGCACAAGTAGCATTTTATTTCGTCTTATAATACAAGAATGATTTTTGCAATGAGTGGTTGAGTACTAGTGACAGAACTTAACTGAGGAGTGCTTTCCTCATCGTTCAAGTGCTTGAATGTCTCGGGGGAGTCTCGAACCATGTCCTGCATTTACCTCGATTTCTCGATTATTAAGACTATGTTCGCGATAATATCAACGCCTTAGAGATTATCGTGCACTAATCTATCACTTTAGCTTGACTTAATATTTTCTTTAGTGTTCCTTGAAACACTGTTCCCCTTCATGATCTCGAAGACGGACTGGAGTGTCAGAGCATGCCTTGTCGCTTCCACTTTAACCCCGAATCAGGCAGTTCTTGTATCGCGTAACCGGTGCTGTACGTGTGCTAAACAAACGCTACGCGCGCATATCCTGGTAAGCGATAACATTTATTTCAACTTAATTTCAAAACTGCTACGCGAACATGTGTAACGTTTTTTTTTTGTATGTGTGTGTGTGTGAATATAAAATTCACTGGGGATGAGACGCCGAGGTAGATGAAGAGAGGACGAACGCGGGATAACAACTGGTTTGTTGAAATCACACAATGCTGCCTTTTCGAACTATGCGCATGCCCAAGCCAGATTATAACCGCGTGACCATGGAACACATCCTTGCCAAGACCCCATCCACAACAAAAAATCAAGCTATTTGTTAAAACGATACACTGATGGTTCGCTGACGCACCTATCTGGGCCATGTCTTGCTATCAAGAAAGCTTCCAAGGTTTCACGTGCCCTTTGGCCCTTTTCTCGCCCTAACACCTTCGTTTTGTGAGACATCGGCTTACACTTCTTCGCACATGACCTACAATGAACTGACAGGTGCTTTCCGCTGCCACCTTTTAATGTGTTGGAGTGCTCCATGAAACGATTGTTAATACATGTTCCGGTTTGCCTCACATAAAACATTCCACAGGTCAGCAAAACATTCCACAGGTCAGCGGAAACTCGTACGCCACCTCTGTTCTACATGGTACATACGTGCGTCTGTGTTTTACGCCACGACCACCACTCTTGCGTTTACCTACGTTAGAACGGATGCATAAACGCGACAATTTGCAGGGCGCTGAAGAAATCACATCAACACCGAATTTCCCAGCCACCTTCTTCATCCCATGCGAAACCTAATGGACATATGACATTACGTCAAACTTTCGCTTCTCCCTTTTTTCTCCTAACTTAACCCCAGTGACGGTGGTATGGTGGCATATGGCCTTGAACAGCGACTCAGCTATGGCCTGGAGTAGGGCCTGCGGAAAACTTGCATTACGGAGACGTTTCACCTGGGAGGAAAAACTAGCTTGGACTTCATAGTGACACGACTTGGCAAGAGATGACCTCAAGCATGACACCGCAATGCCTCTCTTGACTGCTTAAAGGGCCACTAAAGGTTACCAGAAAGTCAAGTTAAAGTGTTAAAGCAATGCTCTAGAACGTCTAAGGCGTCAATATTATCGCGAACAGAGCTTTAGTAACCGAGAAATTGAGGTGAATGCATGACACGACTTGAGACCCCCCAGCGACATTCCGGTACTAGCCCGATGACGAAAGCACTCCTCATAATTTATGTCGCTAGTACTCAAAAACTCGTATTAAAAAGATCATTTCATTAGATTATAAGACGGAAGAACATGCTACTTGCCTACTTCTATTCGATTCTAGGAAAAAATAACATTTTCATGTTACCCTTGAGTAGTACGGGTGATCGAAAGGTTTCGTTTTCGCTCGACTCTGCGCGCGCTTTGGAGTTTCAGTTGTTCCTTTATCGCGCCGGGCTGCGGTGGTCCTGCTGGCTTGCGAAACTTGTATTTGGAACAAGCAGCGAGAATGCCACGTCCATGTGATGTCGTGGGATGCGCGAACGGTCCGCGGAACTTGGCCAAGGGCAGTTGAAGCGGCGAATCCAACGTTACTTATCACTGTGTGCCAACGAGTGAACCTCTCCGTTCGAAATGGTTAAGTGACGTACCTCTGCCACAGCGCGCTGGCAAAGAGCCGAAAAATCACATAGTGTGCTCGCTGCACTTTCGTCCAGAGGATTACGAGTTCAACGCCGACTTGGTGAAGTCGCGTGGAGTGCCTTTCAAAGCAGGCCGCCGGCGTAGTAGTACGCAACGACGCCGGCAGCGCGAGCCCTCAGCAGCAGGTCACGTTCATCAGGGCTTAAATCGCGGGCCAACGACCCCAGCATCGCGAGCCAATGTGTTGTTGTCAGGATCGTCCATTGCAACGAGCGTCGAAGTTGGCGTCATAAAATAAAGAACAAGCTTATCGTCGCGCGCTTTCCCTTCCGCTAGCCACCATAGTTCCGCTTTCGCGCTGCTGTCGGCTCTGTCTTGGCTCTGTTTCTGGCCGCGCGTTTTCGTTTTGCGCAGAAAAGTGGTAGCGCCGTCTGCGGGAGCCATTTTACTCACCGACGGCGCAACGTCACTATGAGACCATGACGTCAATACTCCTCGATCGGGGGGCGGGTGATTTGAGCTGCGCTAGAGCTACGCGGACGCCTCAGAACGCATTTTCTCTTAAAATAAGTCTCTTCTTCGCACGAAACAAGTGTTTCGAGGTTTCTGGGATGGTATTTCAACAGTCCACGTTGACTTAATATTAACCTTTAGTGTCCCTTTAAGAATAACATTAATGGAACGGCAGAAGTGCCTTATTTGAACGAGGCGAGTACCTTCAACATAGGTAATCCTTGTCAAAGAACAGCCTTATGTCTAAAACCTGCAGAGGAGTATTCTCGGGCAATTCTAAGGTGAAATTCAACTTGGTGCTGTGGATTTGAAAGACTGAAGAATGTGTTTTGCTACCTCTTCAAGGTCATCGTCGGAGTTAGTATTTAACAGGATTAAAAAGTCGTTCACGTATCTAAAGACACGAACTATGTAGTCATCAGTAAGCACCCGCGACAACAAGCAATCTAATTCAGCTAAAAAGATCTCAGTGAATACCGATGCAACACTTGATCCAATACATATACCTCGTTTTTGCACATAACAGTTTTCGTTAAACCTACGCTGGTTGAGCTTGAGGTCACTTTTGAAGGCCATATGCCATTATACCAACGTCACTGGGGTTGAATTGTGAGAAAAGAGGGAGAGGCGAAAGCTTGAGGTAAGGCCATATGTCCATAAGGTCTCGCATGAGATGCGAAGGGTGGCCGGAAAATTAGGTGTTGATCTGATTTTTTTCAGCACCCTGCAAGTTCTTGCATTTATGCGCCCTTTCTAACCTAGATAAACCCAAAAATGATGGCTGTGGCATAAAACACAGACTCATATATGTACCATGTAGAGCAGAGGTGGTGTACGAGTTTCTGCTGACCTGTGGAATGTTCTATGTGGGGCAAACCGGAAGATGTATTAACAATCCTTTAATGCAGCTCATTAAAAGATGGCAGCGTAAAGCACCTGCCACTTTATTGTAGGCCATGTGCGAAGAAGTGCAAGCCGAGGTTTCACAAAACGAAGGTGTTAGGGCGAGGAAAGGGCATGTGAAAACTTGGAAGCTTCCTTGATAGCAAGACACGGCACAGATAGGTGCGTCAGCCAACCGCCAGTGCATCTTTTCAAGAAAGAGCTTGATTTTTTTGTGCAGATGGGGTCTCGGCGAGGGTGTGTTCCATGGTCATGCGGTTATGATCTGGCTTGGGCATGTGCATAATTCGAAGAGGCCACATTGTGTGATTTCAGTAAACCAGTTGTTAGTCTGCGTTTGTCCTTTCTTCATGTACCTCGGTATCTCGGCCCCAGCGCAGTTTGAGTTCACACAACAATGTCTTACCAACTAGCCTCCCAACACGCTCTCCTCGAATATGTAACGTGATTGCATAAAACTGTGTCCTTCGCTTTGACTTGGCTCGTTTTTATGCGAAGCATATTACTAGAGCTCAACCCAGCTCCTCAGGCGCGGCGGTGTCGCCTTCAATACCACGTGACACCGTGACGTCATGACAGAGGAGAACCGGGGCTCCAACTCGCGCCGTCGCCTTCAAGGCTGACCACGTGACACCGTGACGTCACGACAGAGGAGAAACGGGGCTCCAACTCGCGCCGTCGCTCGCGGCGTCGCGGCGGTATATAAGCAGCTGCGCTTGTTTCTAGGTGGCTTTGGCTCAACTCTTGCAAGATGGGCTGGGTGGGAATCGAACCAGGGTCTCCGGAGTGTGAGACGGAGACGCTACCACTGAGCCACGAGTACGATGCTTCAAAGCGGTACAAAAGCGCCTCTAGTGAATGCGGTGTTGCCTTAGAAACGAGCTGTTTCTAAGGCTCAGGCGTGCGTCGCTTGCTCAGGCGCACATTTCGCTGCCGCGCCGAACGATGCGTTGCTCGACGCTCACCGCGTCCAATGCGGGGCGCGTAGTCGCTGCGCCGTAGCCCATTGTGTTACACCCCTTGGCGGGTCGACGGGAACGCTGTCGCGTTCCACTCTTGAAGGCGAAGCATAGTAACGCATGAGTTGTTTCTTCGTCTAGTCGAACCAAATATAGCCAAGCAACAGCAGTTCACCAGGCTAAACAGTGGTTCAACAACTAAAATAAAGGCTAGTATGCTTCGCATCCTGGGCTTAACCTTAGCTAAGCCACAGCCATTTTTTCACCCGTGCTGTGCCTTTTTTTCTTTTTCTTTTTTCTGAAGACTCCAATGATTCGTGGGCCTAGGAACTCGAACGCATGAAGAAGTCAGACAACACGAAGACGCTCGTTTATAAACAATGACAGCTGCACGAAAAGCACTAAGAGTACTTGACGTATCGCAGAACGTACAACACAAGTCGGTGACATAGAAAATGACACTTATGGAGATTATGCAATGGTCTCGAAGGTAAATGAATGTGTCCTGTGAACAAGGACGGGCGACTCACGCACACAGCGTTGCGAAGACCGAAGCGCCGGGCATGGAGGCGTTGAATTGCTTGCAGCCGCGTCATTCAAGCGCCAGAAGCGTCTCCAGGCAGGGAGGACAGCATCGTGGCGGACTGCGGCATCGTCCCGACGGCCTAGTCGCGCTCACGAAATCCGCAGCCCTTGCGACCCGTCAAAGCCGGCTACCAAGCGGGCCCGCCCCGACGCTGCCACCACATTACTGTTACTTTGTTCAGTGCAATTTGAAACCGAAACTTGAATATTCTTCACAAAGACCAACTCTGATGCGTGGACTACCGTAGCGAAGTGCTGCTCTCTCGAGCTTCCCTTGGGAGCCTCATTTGTGCAGGCCAAGCAATCCTACCACAGACGCATCGTTTGCTAGGTCAGTTTGTATTCTGGTGTTGAGACAAGCAGCGCGAAAAAAGAACCTTAACGAATACTGTGTCCATCTTTCTTTGCTCCATACGAAGTTTTTCTTTTTTTTCCCGAAGCTTGCCTCAACGAATATTACAATGTCCAGCATGCTTCAAGTAAGACCCAGCTAATAATCATTCATCAGCTTATGTCGAAAAGGGGTGAGATTTGAGCAACGCTTAGCCAAAGTTTGTTATTACGAGCACTGGCACCAGCTAAATGTTTGTGCCTTTCCATGCAGGAAGGGCACGCAACAGAAGCGTGGAGAATTCGTACGCGGCCGCAACAAATGTACCTTTATGTTTTCAGCGAAAAGTCATAAAATACTTTGCTGCGTAGTTCTGTGTGAAGTTTTGCCTGCATTTGTCGGAGTGGCTTAATGGGGAACCAAGAACGTGCACATGGTATTTTCCGATCCTTAGAAAGCGGCTATAGAGGAGATTGCTCATCACACATCCATAGAATTGCGTGCAGCAAGCGTTTAGTACATTTATTTTCTGATCGCGTTTTAATTTTTCCTCATGGTGCCTTTAATCCGCAACAACAGCAAACCCTTCTCCCACATATACACTCTTTTCTCCAGGTACCCGAAGCCTTCATCTAAGTGCAATTGCAGTAAGGTATTATTAGGAAACACATTGCTGCCTTTGGGAATCGGAGCTCGTGAAAGAACACGAGCCGGGTTCACGAAACTTCTTTTTCGTAAGTGCTATTAGCCATTGGCTAGCCGCTTTCGCTAATATTATTTCCAATGCCAAGATTTCCAATTGACTGAAATTTTCTCTTAAAACAACTATATATGGTGCAAAAAGGTTTTTGTGCGTACGTACGTGCGTGCGTGGGTGTGAGTCTAACACCTTATGCAATGCATCATGTCTTCCACAGCCAAGAAAGAGGAGCCTCCGCTGCTGTGTTCGTTGGACGGTCACTACAGCTTCCCCTATCCTGTACAGATGTGCTCCTACATCATCTTCCTTTCGGCCACGATTGACGTGGACAGCGGCAAAGTCAGACCACTAGCGGGAAGTAAGTTCTCTGCTGATTACCACCACCTTTCAAAAAAGAAAGAAAGAAAGAGGGAAAGAAAGAAAGGAGAAAGGAAAGGATGAAAGGACTATGGGGCACAGAATGACATGTGCCTTCAAATCGCATTTGTAAAACCTGCTTTCAAGGACCATTTATTCTCTCACTTTATCCCTATCAACCTTACTGAGTCCACTTCAGAAGATACAGACTTCTGTAGTGCTCTAATAATATCTATCATCTGCATCGAAGGCGTCAACGCACTTGTATGCTCCGTATACCATATCATTTTCCTTTCTTACCAGCTGCGTTTTTGCTTTTCCCTTTTATTCGTCATTCCCTTTTGAAGCGAAGGTTTCTTGGCGAACCTCTCCCGTACTTGTTGACCGCAGCTACTTATGCAGCTGTCAAGCCGAATAGGCGGGGGCTTCACGTCGCATGGCACGTGCACGCATGTCAGTTTCCGTTAAGTCATGACCCGCCGCGGTAGCTTAGCGGCTGTTGAGTTGCGCTGCTAAGCATGAGGTCGCGGGATCATATCCCGGCCACGGCGGCTGCATTTCGATGGGGGGGAGGGGGGGGGGGCGAAATCGAAAAACGGCCCGTGTCCCGTGCATTGAGGGCACGTTAAAGATCCCCTGGTGGAGAAAATTAACCCTACGGCATGCCTCATAATCAAATAGTGGTTTTGGCACGTAAAAGCCCACAATTCAATTGATGAAATCATGGACGCGAGCATGAAATGGGAAAAGTAATGGGCTACCATACTATAACCCTGTCTTTCGCGTCGTACTTCTCTCGGCATACATCTCTTCTCGCCACTCAACAAACTTCTCCTTTATCTTCGTGACTTCACTGCATCGACCTCTAACTGCTTGCATTCGCGTGAACTGCAGTTTGCACTTCGGTTTGTAGATTGTGAACCTTGTGTAGCATTACCATAAACATTACATCAGGTCATACGTTGCATATGATAATACGGACAATTGTACGCGCCGCACTTAGTTTATAGCATTTAATTACCGCTTTACAAACGCTTTCTTTAGGACAGCCTCCAACATCCCCGTTGGATTAGCATGAGCTTTTCATTTATTCGTTTGCCTTTCCTGCCAGATGAATTATAAAAAGAAGGCAAGAGCTCTCTTCGTACGACTTCACAATAGGACTTATGCTGCTACAACCGTCTTATAATAGTGAAAAATAATAATTCAGTATATGAATATCCCAAAACAATGAGCTTTTAATATCGAATGAAATATTCAATGTTTCCTCAAATTTCTCAAAAAAAGAGAAACCGAAAGTAAATAGCGTTGTAGAGCGTGTTCGGCGAGAAAAAGCTTGTTTGCATTATTTGATTCGTGGAATTCGGTTAGCAGCCCGACGCAAGGCCAACTGTGAGGCTTGTAATAAGGAAGAAAGAAATACGACCCTGTCTATTCCACGCTGACAATCGCAATAATGGGGAAAAAGAGAAGAGCACGTCCCTGATGCGTGTAGTAGAGTGTAATGGTCGTTGAAAGAGCCAAGGGTAAACATTTGGAGGACGCTTAAGCTTCGCCTTTAAGATTGGAACACGATAGGATAATCCCTGACTGCTTCTCACGCTTCCCGCCAACTGCAGCTTATGTAACCGTAACGTTTACCGGGAAACGCTGGCAGCGAATGCTATGCACTAAGGAAGGCTTTCTGGTACAAACGCGGCATCTTGCATGGGCCGCAGATGCGCGGTGGCGCACGCCATCTGGATGGGGGTTACGCAAGGAACCGAGCGGGGCGCACCGCTCCACGAATGATAGGAAAGCTGGAAAAGGGGTTCGTGTTTGAGCTGCCGGGTAACAGAATTATGTTTTCTCGTGTATTCAAATTACAGTCCGACGCTATCATGTCTGTAGGTTGTGTGTCAGCCACACCTTGCGATTTTTCTGACGCATTTTACTTTGTGACACTTAATTAGCTCAGCAATGCCTCTGCGACACGCAGAGGGCCAGCGTGATTCGGTATGCGTGGTTCGAAAGGATTTTTTGCTCCCAAGCCGGTCGGCTGCGGAGGCTAACGCCGGGTACCAATACCGGATCCTTTGCGAGACGGGGTCCCTAACGCTGTCGCATAAATACTGCAGCCCCACGCATCGTTTTCACTGAATCTAAACACGACGGCATTGGTCACATAAGAAATTGCTTTGTCTAAATAGAAGCAGCGAATTCTTAAGCTTGCTAAGGCTAGACATACCTACTCAACCAGTGGTGAACTATAATGCATAAGAAGCGTCCTCCATCTGTTCTAACATGGACTCGTGACGCCTCGTTCGTTCTCGTGACGCCTGCGGCAAGTTGTCTTTTCATCCACTTTAATTTCCATTAATTTATCGTTTCTTCATTCCATTTATTATGCACAAGTAATTTCCCCTACGTTGTCCTTGGCGTCAGTGTTTGTTGGCTTCTCATGATATGACTATATATATATATATATATATATATATATATATATATATATATATATATATATGTGTGTGTGTGTGTGTGTGTGTGTGTGTGTGTGTGTGTGTGTGTGTGTGTGTGTGTGTGTGTGTGTGCGCGCGCGCGCGTGTGCGCGTGTGTGCGCGTGTGCGCGTGTGTGCGTGTGCGCGTGTGTGTGTGTGTGTGTGTGTGTGTGTGTGTGTGTGTGTGTGTGTGTGTGTGTGTGTGTGTGTGTGTGTGTGTGTGTGTGTGACCGACATAAGTATGTTTCTCATGGCGCGATTGGAGCGAAAAAGATCGTTCTGCCATGCACTTTGCAGAGCGATTTTCGCTGACAGCTTTCACATGCGTTTGCGGTTGCGCGATTTCCGTAGCAGCGATGCGCAAGGTCGCCTCCTGCTCACAAAGTATCAATGCCTGCATCGTTAAGTAAAACAAGGGAACTAGTCAAATATTACAATTTTCCTATTATTATTTGACAACAGAATAGGTGCACCATTCCTTTAACGTTTAAAAGCGTTCAGACTTAACGACAGCTTGCAGATACGGTGAGTGAGGTGCTTCACAACACCGCAAGTATGAGCGCGCGGCTTTTGCGGCGTCGATGGAGTGGTTCCGTTTAGTACACTCAAGTTTCGTTGTTACTGTGGAAGCCATAACTTTTTTTGTGAATGAGTATTTTCTTTTGCAGAAAAACAAGCTACTATTGAGTGTGTATGTATAAGCAGCTGGCGCATATTGTAGCGATAAAGAGGTTGACAACGGTGGTGATCGAGTGGGTACGTGCCCTATGTTGAAACGGCGTCCTTCTACCGACCTGGATAGCGTGCAGCTTGTCCTTTTAAACGAATTGTGTAAGCGGAAGAAAAGAAAATCTTTATGAAGCTCCTAAGCCGAAAACGCTGGTGGGTACGCCCTACTAAAACATAGCTAAAGCTGGCGCGCGACATTGCGCCTCAAAGCTACCAACGCGCGGTAAAACAGTAAACCGCCTATTCTGACGACGCTTTGCTTCGTCACGCATTGCCCGTCCCGCATCGCGCCGATCGCCACGACTCAGCGACGGCGCGACCAACTTGGAATCCAGTCGCGGAGAGCCCACGACGTCGTGGCGGTCGCTAAGCGACGGAATCCGCTGTGTCGCTGGCTGAAAATTGCGCCATGTGAAACAGCCTATGCGCGACGCGCTTTTAAGTGCATGGAGGAGGGCAAACTCCATAAATCCCGCTTTCATTCGCTCCCCTTAATGTTATGTGCTGTCGTCACAGTCATGTGAACGCGGATTGGGATATCTAGCTCCTAAAAATTTGTCAAATCCTGCCAACCATATTGTGGTTGTAGTGCACTGGGTTCTCCTTTCACTGTACGGTTATGCTTCTATATTATACCGTCTAACTTAAAGAACCTGGGAGCGAACCAACAGTGTAAGGATCGCTTCTTCTCTTATTGCATTGATTTCTCCCTGTTTGCTCTTTAAACGCCAAATAAACTAAATGTCGGACTGCGTAGAAATAGTAGATAAGAGCACACCAGCAGACATAGAATTTACGAAACAGATAGAAACAAGCGCGCATGAAATACTCGATGATCTATGGAAGTCAGCGCTTGTGTCAGAAATTTGTCCGCTATAGCCCGCTGCATTTTTTTTTTTCGCATTGGATTACCAACTGGCCTGGCCACACCATGTAAAAAGCCTAGTATCAAATAGCGCATATGTATATAGAGCAGAGATGCGGAGTGGGAACTATGGAGTAAGGATTAATTTCGGGTTTGTCGCACGTTTTTCAAACTTCCGGAATGGAATGGGAATGAAATGGCGGCACCAGTGGGACAGATGGAACGGGAATAGATTGGGAGCCCGCGATTCCGCAATGTAGTTAGCATGGGAATGCTGCGAGAGCACAAAACTGGTAAATTAGCCAATTCGATCAAACTATACTTTGTCTATTTATTGATTTTTAAACATTTGGTCGATAATGGCTTTTCATGCAGCATCGGCCTATAGGTGAATACCCATGTCATCATAATTATAACAATGCATTACTCACATTGTACGCCTCTGAATTAAGGCCTGCAAGTTTTTCGTGAGTTTCGAGGTTGAAGTACTTGTATACAAACAGGAAGTTTTAATTCTCACGAATGATTTAATTTAGCAAGAGCGTACTTAACCTACTGGCCAAGAACGACTCCGCAAACGGTTGTACACTGTGCGAGCACACTGTGATTTGGAATGCGCGCCAAGTTTCTTCGTGTATTGTCAAGTGTCAATCATGGTGCGATAACAGGCGGTCAGGGAGATGTGCCGGAAGAAATTGGTGCCCGGTAATGTGCTTGCAGCTGTGAAAAACAACACAGTTATAAAAAAATTGTTTTCGCTCTACGCTAGTCCTGAAATTGGTAGAATAACCTTGCTAAATTCATGGCTTACACAACAGTGTAAGATTAGCTTCCGCTTTGCTTTACTCCGGTAAAAAAAAAGACAGAAAAAAGAGCGTCTCAGAAGAACGAACGACATTTAGAGATGGCAGGTTTCATGCAGAGGACAAGCCTTGCTTCTATAACAGAGCGCGAGGTAGTTGTGAACAGCCTAACCACGCATGTGCACAACAAAGCACGGCTAACTTCAGCGGTAACGAACGGGCCACTGTAGGCTAGTATTTGCAAATTCGGTGACTCGTGACTTAATTGTTCTTAATGTGACTTAATGAATTCGGTGACTTAATGTGTACCACGTTTGGCTGTGCAAAAAACAGGCTCAATACCAAATTATAGAAATTCTACGTAAGCACGACGAATTAAAATTTGCGTTTGAAATCCCCGATTAATATGGATTTTATATTGCATTATAATTCGAAGCAGCATAGAAATTCACCGAGATTTTGCAGTTTCCTGGTTTTTTTTTTTTTTTTTTTTTTTTGCGTAGAGACTAGAGAGGGGTTCCGAAAGACGGCATTGCATGACTGCCTAACATGCGGTGCTCTCTTCAGAGTTTGACGTGTTTGGATATATTTGTATTTTGATCGCAGGAACGAAATTATTTTACAATCACGTCGTATATTCGTGACTTTTGAACCACGCCTCTAGCGTACGCAAATACTGTTAAAGAGCAGATATTAGGTTACAGGCTACAACGTGCCGCAAAGCATATATTTAATTGTGTGGAAATGTTATATACATAACAATATATTGAACGTCGTGAAGATGTAAACGTAAGTTTTTGCTACTATGCGCGCAAGCGCAAGTATTAAGTATTATAGAAAAAATGCATTTAATTTCCTGGAATTGGGAGAACTGAATGAACCAGCTCAGCCACTACACAAGTGGGAATGGTCCAACTCTAACCTCTGCTAGGAGTTAAAAAGAGTGGACTTACAGAGATTTCCACTTTCTGGAATGGAGTCGAAATGGAATGCAGGACACCATTCCCCAACTCCAAGGTAGAGCAGTCTTCCTATAAAAGTATACATTTGAAATAGGAGTGAATGCTTCCCAAAAGGCTCGCAAAAATAGACTATTTTATGCTGAAACTGAAAAGACAAAAGAATGACCTTTATTAGCGCAGACCATCGACATGGCCTCCGAGATACGTTGCCACCCACCATTGTCCGCGGCGCAATCAAAAAAAAAAAATGACGTGCTAGTATTTATGTCATATCCGCCAATCAGCAGGTGGGCGTATTGAGTGCTTAGGTGCTATCTAGTGGCCGCTACTGAAAGAAAACTGCGCTGTTGTCAGCCCTGCAGCCTTGCCGAAATTCGCTTTAATAGTATAATTTATGTATTTCTCATCCAATTTAGCCATAGTAAAATTTTGTCGTATACATATATATAGTTGGTCGTCGTCTGCGCCCAGAGGTTAACTTTGGCGTGTCATGCGTTGCATCGACTGCCGCTCAGCGGAAGCGCAGTACTTGGCGTTCAAGGACGCGAACAAAACCGGTGAACTGAAGAAGCTGCTCTCCTTCCGCTACGATGACGTCTCATCCAGGGCCGCTGACGAAATCAACGCAGGGTTTGTCAAGGTGCGCTCCAAAGTGTTCCACGGCATCGACATTCGCATCACGGAATTTGACCCTACTTGGCTCAAGCTCCTCACGGTAAGGAAGTCGACGCGTGGGTGAAATGAGATATTCCAGTTTGTTTTGACAACTCTACGGCTGAATATTGATATATACGAAATTACAATTTAATCGCAAATATATCGTCAGTCTTTTTTTTTTATACAAAGTCAGATTATTGCAGCGTTTGTACCTAGAAATATTTTTCTTCGTTTCCCCTCCATGTCACTGATACAGGGTCCTGCGACGTAACCATATTCCAATCTCTTTTTATTCCAATCTCGTGTGATCAAATTTTTGTAAGCGCCGACGCAAACATCTGGCGGTGACCCACAGCGTTATTTGAACGGGCCAGTGAAACGCTCTCCCTCTTCAAAGGAGGTCACTTTTGCTTGTATTCAAAGAGAATATCGTTGCCTACCTTGACAGGCAATGACAGGCACTCTAATTGGCTGGCCAGAGTTGATAAGCACGGAGAATCGGAGGTAGTTTCGGTTGGGCTGTGCTAGCGCAGTGAAAATAGATAATCGGATGAGTCCCGCCTTGGCAATTGGCCGACTTCTCCTTGCCTAGCTTTCGGTGTCTGATAGAAAATAGCGACGACGTGCAACGGAAGGGTAAAAATGACACTAAAATGAATCACAGCGAAGAAAAGTTGGCAGAGCGATGTCGTTTGCGTGCCGGAAGGGCCTGACAAATTTACCTGCCACGCGAAAATTTTAATTATACCCAAATAAATTCATTTTCCCCGCCAGCACCGAGCAGTCACACGGCCAGATCGATCGGCGGGCAGCCATCTTCTAAACATTCTGGAACGAAGCAATGTCTCACTATTCCGAAAAAAATGACCCTTTTGTTTAGCATATTAAAGCATCTTTAATCCGTTCACGTCACTTTGACGTGTTGAGATTCCCCGCGTCTGTGACGTTGCGTGACAGACAGGCAAAGTGGGTGAAGGGGGACACCTCTTGACCAACAGCGGAAGTTTGATGGTGAAAAAGCCATAAAATCGAAAGTAATTAGTTTCTGTTTGGTCGGTCTAATTATGCGTAATCAGTGTGTACACATCATATCAGATTAGAAGCTTTCGCGGTTTTCGTGAAGTCGCGTGACAGACGAGGGAAGTGGAGATGGCTCAAAAACATTTTGACGAATTGTGGAGGGCTGATTGCAGAACTGGAATAGAAAAGTTTGGAAAAGCCTTACGTTGAAACACGCAGAATACCCATTCTGGTTACGGTATCATCAGCTTTTCTTGAATAAAAAGATTCATCAGTTATCATTCTACTGGTTGCACCTTCGACTATAAATGAAGAAAGAAATGTTTCGCATTGTAGGTTCGAGGAAATTTCGCTTTTGATAAACTGCATTCATAAGTATAGTCACACGGTCGTGTATGACATTACGTGAGTGAATTAGCACGTAATAAAAAGAAAGCTTTCATTAGTATTTTTTATGTATTTATTTTTATTGTTTAGCACTTGGTAGCGCAAGTGTCAGCGTAGCAAATCCTGGCGTAACGGCTGTCTTCTATGGATGGGACAGAACAGGAAAAATGTGTGCATTGTGACGAAGTTTGAAAGGAGCACAACTTTCTAGCGACTCACCGGAGGTTCACGACGCACCAGAGAAACATAAGTCACCCACCACTGGGTCAACCCACACAGTATTCAAGATTTCAGAAAGTGATGCGCAGTGAACGTGTTTTGAAACACGTCGGTACTCTCTCTTCGCTGCAAGCTGGTTGAGTCGCGATTCGAAAAGACGAAACAAAAAGACATTACAGGCTACTTCAAGCTACAGAAAATGATTTGAAGCCGTTCATTTTGATGCCGATTTCTATTTCGACCTTTCTGATATTTCGATCAAATTTTGTGGTCCCGCAACAGGAAATCAACTGGACCCGACTGCATAAAAAAATGCGCTGTAAATAACCTGCAGAAGGAAGACGCGAGGGCGAGCATTCGTCCTGTCATTTTCCTTTGTCTCCGTTTTCTTTAACGTTAATTTTTTTCGATTTATGAACATAAGTACCACGAGCTTATTTCGCTAATCTTCCTATGCGTGATGATTTCTTAATTTCATTGCAGCGACCTGTCCTCCGTCAGCATCGACTCAAATTTACCTTACGCTCAGGTCATTTTTGTTTCTTATGAACTGCCTGTTATCCTGACCGCGATAATGCAATGATTCGATTCCAATGCGATTCATTTTCGCACTTTGTCAGTGCTCTTTATCGTCATGCTAAGAGAAGAAGGTCAAGAACAATGCGCCAGCGTAATTGAAAAATAAACGCAGCTACAACAAGCTTAAAACAAAAAAAGATATCTAGCTTCATCAGTACTAGCTGGTCATCGTGCAGCTTTGTGCAGCTTTACGCAGCAACGCGCGGAACTAATGTAATCAAAGCTGCACGCTGTTCCTAATGAAAGTTGTAAGCACGAGATAAACTTTTGAACCAAGTCACTTTATTCATCGTTTGTCTTTTTATTATTATTTTTCGACAGGATCTTCGATTACTCGCTGATCAAAATGGCTACCTTATCCACGTAGTCTTCGACGTGCCCGTTGGTATGGAGATAAGGTGCGCAAACACTTTTGTTATGCTGTATTTGTTTCTAAAAAATGTACTGAGGAGACTAAATTTCCGCACATATTAGAAGATTTATTAAGATAATAATAGGGAGCGTCTTTTACAGATTCCTGATTTTCCATACCTTGCCCAAGACAGAATGGTTTTATTTTAAGAATATTTTTTTTTAATAGTCTATGAAAAAGGAACAGAGAAACTTCTTCGTAAAACGTCGTTAATGCATCGAAGTTAAATATACTGTATTGTTTATGCTGTCGTCTCCTTAATTCACTTCGTCTAAAGATAACATTGCTCGTACCGCTTTTTACGTTTCTTGTCACCAGTTACTGTAGTGAACTTATGCAAGTTGTTTTCACTGCTGCGACACGTCAATACAAATTCTAGGATGTTGATTTGCTTGTAAATGTAGTAATGAGTATTTCGCCCTGTGTTGGCTCTCCTGGCTTGTTCTCACGTGACAACGTAAACTGTCTGCAGACGAACGCGGGCCGCACATGAAGGTTGGATTTTGTAACGTACGTTTCCTTTCTTTTTAAACCGTTCTCGCATTTCGTCACTAGCCAGCAAGGCCGCGGCGTGCGGTATCTTCACCGCTAGAATCGGTCACTCTGGATGATAACAAATCAAAATAATCAATGCATGATAAGGGCTCAGCGCGCACGGGCTGCAGTGTGAAAATAACCGTAAAATTACGTTCGTGACGTGCGATACCTTTTCTAGTTGTACTGCGAAACTCTGGAAATATGATGTTAGTGCTGCTGAACAATTGTGGCAGCACAGCCGTGACCACTACACGAATGTAATAATTTTGTTTAACTAATATGTAATGACAGGAGTAACGCATATGATGCAGGAGCTGCCTCTAATTTATTTCGCAAATGCCTGTATTAAAACGGAGTTAGGAGAAGGGCTATAGGATGGGGCATCACGTCAGACAGCTCGCCCCGGCAAACCAACCTGCTCCGATTCCGCTTCTCCTTCCATTCAGGACCTATCTGCCGAGTTGCTATCGGGAAATAGGCCTTCCAAGGTTGCCACACGTTTCGAGGCATTATTTGGTTCTTGGTAGTCTTTAGTGGTGGCCCTCGTCACGACCGGCTCTCGTCACCCTCTCTCCATTCTGCTCTCCCCCATACTCAGCGTGCAGCTCCACGGCTAGAAATGACGTCTTGCCTATCACGTGACGAGCATTTTCTTTATATGCACTTTCTTTTCTTTCTTTCTTGAATATGTATCCTGCCCCTTTCCTGCAACAGCCTCATATGTGAGGCTAGCAGTATGTTCAAATATATATATATATATATATATTTATATATATATATATATATATATATATATATATATATATATATATATATATATATATATATATATATATATATATATATATATATATATATATATAGTCGTGTGATGGCTCTCTCCCGGTGCTATTCCTGCATTCACGACTGTGAACATGTCTGCTTACACGCGATCAAGTCTCACTCCGAAACATTTTCTCACTCAGCCAAGTACACATGGCCACCCTCCGGGTCTACAAGCCACTGTCACAGGGGCCGTACAGGGCGTCACCCATTCAGACCTTGACACAAATTGTGAGTTTATCTCCTCTCGTCCTTTAAAGAAAACGTTCTTCCTCGTTTCTATGCTTAACGTGGCTGCTAACGTTAGCAGTGTATCTCTCTGTACGCACCAACGTGGCATTTCATGACGCTGGCTTATACATCTAATTGTGAATATACGGTCAGTGTACGAAAGCAGCAGCTAAAAAGCTGCATGGCGCGAAGCTAGAATAAGCATTTCGTAAGCGGGTGACAGCACCTGCGCTTTACATAAACCGCTGTGTTTTCTACTACCTTTTTTATTTCAAAGCGAAGCCTTCTTTTCCTAGTTTCCTAAGTTTGGCGCGGCTGCTGTCTGATGGGTCGGCCAGTATCATAGCGGATACGTAATGTGGTTGAATTTTCAGCTCAGTTACACGCGCGCTAAACGCTTGTACCAGCGAACGAGCCCTAGTACGCTGACCGACAAATGGTGCGAGTAATAACATCTCTCTTCTGCGTAGCAAAAACATATTTTCCTTCCTAAAATCTCAACAAATCATGCCGACTCGCCGGTATCTCTAAAGCACACTGACATGTTTATCGAATGGCGCGTTATATTCAATAGATTTTTTTATATCCATGATTTTGGCTGATTTATCGATTCGACATGGGCTGCTGTGGCACAAGAGGTTCAGAATTCTTTAATGTAGTCACATACTTGTCGTACATTTCTGTGCATACACTTGCCATCGCCACTCTACCATCGGCAAGCGTCATGCATCGCCTTTGTCCTCATGTCATTGTTGCATAAGCGTCTCACCCAGTTTATCCGCCTGCTCTGGTGTTTTCGTGTTGGCGTGGTTGCCAGCTGTATAGGGCATAAACGTAAATAGCCAGCAAATCTCACGCTCTGTGGGAGTCGATGTTATGCGAAGGAGTGCGCGTGGAGCCTACCAAGTTAACGAAACGACCATGACAGCACAGGCGGCTGTTTCATGATCAACATGACAAGCATTTCGTGACATTTATGTCATCACATATCTTTTATGTTCCTCATACACTCTTCTAATACTATGCCAATTTTGGTACATACCAAGTTAACGAAACGAACATGAGAGCACCAAGACGTAGGCGACTGTTTCATGACCTACATGGCACACGTCACGATATTCATGTCGGGACCGATCATGATCGTCATACACTCTTGTCATATTATGCCACTTTTTCATTCCATTCCTTTATTTCAGCATTCATCTTTAAATGTACAAATGCTAGGACAGGAGCAAAAAGCCGCTATTGAAAACAGCTTGACAAAGACCCCTGCCCCTACAGCATTTCGCTGAAGTCAGTTTGTGAACTCTTTTCCGCAACAATACATCGATACATAACATATATTTTGAAAAACATTTCTAAGGGCATGATAGCATGGGTTTTTGAAAACATACACTATAGCCAACATTTTTTTTTTACCAACAATACACGCTTTCTCCTAGCAGAAATTACAGATTTATGTAACGTGGTGAAACAATACATTTTTCCAGGCACACAAGAATATATAAAAGCACCTTCACATACGACAAATACAAAATTATTCCATACTTAAGTTACAAGCAAGCAAAGGAAACGCAAATACAACATAACACTATTCACATGCAATCGCACGGCTAATGAAATATTCCTTCAGAATTTGACCTGAAACAGTCTTAAGATCCATGTTTTGTTTTTCAAGACTGTTCAGTAATGCCAGTATTCGGCACGGTAGCCTGTCCTTTCCATGATTAGTCGTGAAAAAGGCATGGCCCAAGTTTCTCGCTCCCGAAAGTCGTATTTGAGGTCATGAGGTTCGCTTAGATTACAAAGATCAGTAAATCCCGGGTGGCCTCGTTTTGCGCTTTCTTTATAGTTCATAGGAAGATTAAACTGATAATTGTATTGAAATGTGAAAACGTGAAACTTAGAAAAGAATCTACTTGTATAACTGCCGTAAGAAGTACAAACAACATGGCGCAATGCTGTTTTTTTAAAGAGATAACTTCTGAACACTTTTTATGACGTTGTCCCCCATACAAGACTACAATAATTTGCATGAGAAATAAGTATGGTGTTATACAGCAATAGCTGCAGTTCTAATGGAAGAACGTCTCGAAGCCTACAAAGCGTACCGCATGCTTTTGCCATACTTGTTGCCACGCGTTCTACGTGTTTCTCCCAACTTAAATGCTGATCAAAAATCACTCCCAGTGTTTTCACGTCTGCAGTGACGTCAATTCGTTCTGATCGATAGAATATGTTTAGATTATGATTTACATGTTTTTGGACGGATGCAAAAAGAACAGCTTTGGTTTTTTTAGAGTTAATCTGTAACGAATTTGCTTTACTCTATCAATATAATTTATCAAGGACGGTGTTTGCTAGTTGTGACACGTTATCAGCATTACATGATTGGAAGGCTGGTGTCGTCTTCGTATATTATATAGTGTGGTAAGTTACTGATGTTTGTTAAATCATTTATATGGATGTTGAACAGCATAGGCCCTAATGTGCTCCCTCGGGGAACGCCAACTTCTAAATTCAGGGAGTCTCAATATTCTCCTGAGATGTAAACGCATTGTTTCCTATGGGTTAAGTATGACCTTAGAATGTCCAGGGGTAATCCACGGAATCCGTAATGTTCGAGTTTCTTTAGTAGAGTAACATGATTCATCCTGTCAAAGGCTTTGGAAAAAATCGATAAATACGCCGAATGTTAATTTTTTTTTCTTCTTAGCCGTTCAAGATTAAATCCTTCTGTGTTAATAGAGCTAATCCAGTTGATCGGCCCTTACGAAACCCAAATTGATGTCGAGATAATAAGCGATATTTTTTGACAAAACGGCACAACCCTTTTACAGATAACCTTCTCTAAGCCTTTTGATATGACAGGGAGCACTGACACCAGCCGATAATTTGACATGTCATTTTTGTCCACTGATTTGAACTGAGCACTAACCTTTGCATGTTGCATTTTTATGGGGAAAACGCCAGTAGACAAGCAAACATTGAATATGTAGTGAAAGCGGGCACTAACAAGTCTATTGTAACTTTCATTGTTTCAATATGGAGACCATCAACGTCATGTGCCTTACTGTTCTTTAAGAATATAAAAGCAGAGTAAACCTCGTCAGATGTCGTAGGCTCAAAAAACGCTGTATTTACACTTGGCGCACCCGAAAAATTGAGAGCGTCTATATTGTGAGCGCTAATCACTAAATTTGTAAAGTGTTCATTGAGAAGATTTGCTAATTTTATACCCTTTAGCTGCTCCCCATTCTCTGTAATCTCCAGCTCTTCATAGCGACTTCTGTCACGACTTAGGAGCTTATTAAGAGCACGCCAAACTAGGTCGCCTTTGGTATCCGCATCACTAAATAGTTTTTCCAGATATTTTTTTCTGTATCCCGAAGAAACTTAGTTACAAAGTTTCGGTATTTCTTAAATGCAAAGAGATCATCCGAGCTTCTTGACTGCACAAAGTGAGAGCGTAATTGTTTTGTTTTTTTACGAATTAGCTTTAAACACTCTTTTGTTAACCAAGGTTTGTGTATCTTTGTAGATGTTCTTACCTTTTTTTTATTTATAAGAACTAGTGTACGTATTTTTTATGATACGCATGGGCGTATTGTAGGCCTTATCAGCATGGTTACACTCAAATACGGGTGTCCAGTTGACACTTAGAAGTTGGTTTCGAAAGTAAGTCATTGTTCTTGGATTTATTTCCTGCACGACGAAAGATTTACATTCGTCTCTTCTCGCTTTAAGTGTGTTATTTCGTTTAGAAAACTTGTGTATCACCTAGATCGGCAATAATGATACCAGCATTGATATCTTGCATTGGGCTGTTCGGAATAAATAAGTTGATAAGGGATTCAGAAAGGCATGTGGCTCGAGTGGGTGTTTCTATCACGTTCGCACAACCAAAGAGTCAAGGAGTAAGATCAGAGTGCGGGAAACTGTATTCGATCGCAGTAAGTTTATATTAC
Source organism: Dermacentor andersoni (assembly GCF_023375885.2). Taxonomy (NCBI): domain Eukaryota; kingdom Metazoa; phylum Arthropoda; class Arachnida; order Ixodida; family Ixodidae; genus Dermacentor; species Dermacentor andersoni. Next base: position 101,019,662 of record NC_092817.1, on the reverse strand, counting down.
AGTCACCGCCTTTGTTTGCGCACAGTCTATTCAATCTGGTAAGCATAACATAGTAATTGTTTTAAAGAAACTAGAAAGCTTTCACCATCATTACCATCAGGTGGTCGATACTAAACAGCGAAAATATAGGATCCACATTGTACTGTAAGCCCTTCGTAGTCTGGTGTGGTTTTTGAGAGATCTGCAATCAAGTCACATGAAAGCCTTTCTGACACCATCTGCATCACACCTAATGCCACGGTGGTTTGGTCTATTTAGAAAGAAGATTTGGTATCTGGGCAAGGAAATAACATCACCTTCTGAGTTGTACCTTGTCTCACTTATCATTATTATGTCAAGCCCGAACGTGAATTCGTTAAATGCTTCTATCTGATCGTCTTTATTACGGGCAGACTGAAAATTAAAATGTAAAAAGGTTAGAGAGCTGGCGTAACCAGGACGAACAAGGTTGCGTGCCATGATCATAGCAAAGTAAGATACAAGAACTGTTCGTTGTCAATCACCACTAGCAGATTTTAGCTAGGTCTGCTTCGCATGTAATTTTAACTACACCAGACTCTTCCGTTTCTCGCGCGAACACTTATCCGTCCCTCACGTATACAAAGCGTCATTTCATTTGCTTTTTCTTTGCCACAGTCATGCCTAGCAGTTGCTGGCATGATGTCTCTGCTGCCACACACACCAAGTTAACGAAACGACCATGAGAGCACCAAGATGTATGGCGGCTAGATAGATAGATTTTGTCAAAGTGGGAAATGTTCGCCAAGAAATGCTTCGTATTTAAGATTGCGTGAGATTAAAGTTATAAACTTTGTATTAGATCAACATAAACATTGCGTGAACTTGCACGTGGCATAGCATAAACGTAAACACAATTGTACGATTTTGGTAATATAAAGTAGTGGCAATAGTTGTTCTTGAACAATAGTCCTTTGGACGTTATGAAATGGATGTCCTAATAGCTGTTACACCTATCGATTGGGTATTGTAAGTTTAACTTTTGCTTCATTTTTTTTAAATGCGTACGCATTACTATGCTTACCCACTGAGTAAAACCGTCCGCACGTCCGTCCCTCCGCCAGTCCGTCCCGTAAAGACGATCGCTTTCAATGTAGCGCGCGCAGCAGCGAGCGACTGCGCCTTCGTTCTGCCTCTCGCTTAAGCGCGAACTAAGCGGCGAGAACACATATAGCTAACGAAGCTATCAGCGTTCGCCGCACTCTGCGCCCACTGCAGATCACTGTCAAGATAGAAACCGCGCCGCCGCGCCATACGCAGCCCCCGCCAGAGTAGAACGCCTCCGCCCCTCGTCGCGCTACCTCACCGTTCTCTTCCTTCGCGCGGCCGCGCCCACAGCGCTTTCCATAAAATTTACTAGAGGGCACTCTGGCGCTGCAGCCGTTTAGCTACCGCCGGCTGCTACGTGGATTTGACTAATCTGCGTACTTGTGTCTTTAGACGTTCTTGCGACGTTATTTGCAAAGCTCCAACTTTCTAACCACTTTGCATTCTAAACACAGTAATGCGCTTAGTACTCCCAAAGGCGTAATCACGAATCACAAATGCGTAAATATTTAAAGCTGTAGCATTTATTGTGCGATATTTTCTCTAAACATTAACCGTTTGCAATGCCGCAAAGCCGTTTGAAGCCAGACGGAAAAAGTTTCGGCCAATCTATGTACTCACCATCGTTCTCATGCTGGTTGAGCCACCATACTTGCGACATCTGTAGGCGCTAGCACCACAGCTCCCCCTTGTAATTTTCGTAGGAAGCTGTACGAGTACGATCTTAAATACGTTCGGCGACGCAGGTCTGCTGGTCCATTTGCGGACACACGAAAAGAGCATGAGTGGTCATCGCGCCCGGGTCAAATCCATTTCCCATGAAAAAAAGAGTCGGTATGCAAGGTATAATTCTCAATGAATTAGCGCTGAGCGCTGGCTGGCGCGCATCGCTCCATTTTACGTGAGCGAAAGACACACGCATATTCATGGTGCAAACTAGTCCGTTGGAGAGGATTATTGGGGAAGCGGTCGTCTCCTGGTCTTCACAATCACTCATCTGAAGTCGCGTGGCGCAACAGTCCAGAATAGTTTATTTATTTTTATTTTTATTTATTAAGTACTGCTAGCCTGAATTCCAGGCCTTAAGCATTGATAACATGATAAAACAATATTGTCACATTTATTGCAGCATTGTATACTTATAACGGGTGAGGTCATACATCCCAAAACTATAACGATGCTAGAAGAGCTGGCGTTGCGAAAGGACGCGATTCACTCGGTCGCCACCGGTGGCACACTGGGGAATTACCAGTAAAATTCAAGTTCCTGCAGATTTCTCCATAGGCCGCGAAGCTTCTAGACCTAGTTGTCGTTGTCGTGCCATTTGCCTAAACTGCGTGTGCTTTCCATGGTTTTCTTCACTCGTGATTTTTTGGTGGTGTACGGAGAGCGTCACATTGGTGGTTTTGAATCTCCGCCAAAATTCGCACGCCCGACACCTCGTCCTTATTTGTTTAGTCATTCCGTTGGATTACCTCGCACGCAGGAGCAAGCCGTGGACAAATACAGCAAGGAGGTCCTTCTTAGTGGAGCAGGACAACTGGCGTCGAGTGCCTGGCACTGCGTCGGCTTAAGTCTCGCTGCCGTTGCCTTCCAAAGCACCGGAGACCTCGAGGACGAAGCTGTAGGAATCAAGAGGCTCAGCTACTGCGATGTACGCACGCTGCAACCAAAGAAACGGGGAATGTTTACGCCGGACGGGGACAATATTTCCCGCCTACTGACGTCGGACGTGATCGCGGACGCGAGGAACATACGGTGCCCTACCGTTTTACAGCGAAGCTGTTTAAGGCTGCTTCGAAGCCGTATTTGTACGGCGCTCAAGGCCGGTGTGCGCTGCCGTGTTCGGTATCGAGCCAGCAATGTAACCTGCGTCGGAGACCCGCATTTTCCATTTGAAACATAACTATCAATAGTAATAAAATAAAATTTACCGTACGTATATCTGACTCGAATAGCAAGCTACTTCATTGCGTGTTTTTTTTTTTTTTTTAAACCTTTAATTCGTATTTTATGTTTCTCAAGTCACAGTTTAACGGACTGCATATTGGTGGTAAACTAGGAACATGTAAGGCTGCAGGGGTGAAGGGTGACGTCGTGGTCAGCATTAACTGCCTGTCGAACCTCAACTCTGTTTAATTCCGCTAGGCTACGTTACGGTACGTTACGTTTCTTTCCTTAACGTTTGGTGGGTCTGGCTTGGTTTATTTTTAGTTTGGTTGCGTTTATTTTCGGGATTATACACGTATGTGCATGACGGCGCCATATTTCATCACTCCTCAATAAACTTCCTATCTTCGAGACTATCACGTGCTGGCAATTGATTTCCTGACGTGTGCAGGGGTCTAGCTCTGCAAATTGTTGCTTGCTGTCATTTAGTTAAATGGATCGGATGATTGCTACATTCAGAGGAATGTTTCTGTACAGTTATGTTGGACCATAGCTTCCTCATTGTATATTAAACATTTCTGATTTAAGCAAATTTGTCACTGTAGAGCTTGCGTATTTTAAGATGCGCTTAAGTATGGTTAGATTATATTTGAGAACGCTTGTAATCGGTGAGCTCATGAGCTGAAAGGGTCAGCATGGCGATCGTATCATACCATATTTATTGTTTCTTCTTAAAATTTGTTTATTCACTTATTTTCATATTATTCGCATTTCTTTTTCAATCTTTTTTTGTTGTTGTTTCAGTTCAACCGCAACAACAGCAAGAAGATTCCTTTTGACGTATCATACTATACCACATCCTATAAGAACGACCTGGTTGTCTTCGAGCAGGATAAAGAATTCACCGAAAAGGTGAGCCTGAATAGAACAAGAACAAGCACACATGGTCAACATTTCCAAGGCCCTAAGCTCCCACGGGTGCTACGTTTTATTGTGCGATAAAATCGAACGATACTGCCATAATAGTGAAATAATAACGCAAAACAGGAAAGCCCAGTCAAACAAGAAATAAGAAAAACCTACTTCAGGGAAAATGGCCCAATTTATGCGGTTATAGAATGCACACATCGTCTTGTATTAGATCCTTGCAAGTACAGTTCTACCCTGTAAAACAATCTAAAAAGATATGGAAACATTTGCGTATTGATGCATGTATGTCGTTCCATTTGATCGTTACTTTTTTATCACCTTGTGCCCTTCACTGACATTCAGGAGCTCAAGAAGCTTTAATAATCAAGTTGTAATAAACAATGAAGAAGAAACTGCTTTGGCACACAGAGCACTTCGGAAGATACTTCGAAATTCTCTTTAAAACAGGGAATATGCACTAATTGGCTGATTTCCTCGTGATTACTTTAAGCACAGAGGAACACATTTTAAAATGACTGAGGAAGTAAGTAGACAAATAATTGAGAAAGTTATAGTTGTTGTTTTTTATCAATACAGCCAAGCGGTTGTCAAAAATGCAACACTTGAAGCCGGCTATCCAGCTTGAAGCGAGCGTCCTTAATAAGTCGCTATCTCACTCACTTTGTGCTCTGCCTATGGTAAGGTGTAAGCAGTCTTGTCACTGACTGGCCTCTACTAATGGGGTAACCCATCCACCGTTCAGCAATTCAGTTTCAGTATTCTGGGTGAAAGTGGGCGAGACTTATTCGGCAATAAGAAACAGCAGCAGAAATTTTGAGGGCGTCTGCAAATGGGTATGAACTCTTCAGATGACGGGTTTCAAGTCTTACGTTCCAATCGATTGCCTCGCTTTCATTGGGTACAAAATGTGTACTAATTATTGCATCTATTTGTTTAATTATAATCTCCAGTCATCTTACATAATATATGCACTTGTGGCAAAAATAATTCAGTAGAATTCATTTAATTACCCCATCTCGCTTTCTAAAACTTGTCGGTTGCATTTTCAGAACCACCTTGTACATTCAGGCGAAGTTACAGGGTTAGTGCCGCCTGTTTTGGGGAGTAAGAAACTGTCAAAAATAACGCACGTTGTTGGCCATGAAACATACCTACTGTTATAGACAAGTGAGATAAGAAATTTGCGTCGATGACCAGTAATGTAGGCAAACGGTAGATTTCCTTTATCGCAAAATATTTTAAAGTTAAATCTTACACATGTTTAGCGTACGTTCTATGGATACCTGAAACATGACGGCGCATTCGACTGGGTCGTTTTGGAGCACTCCGACAACGCTATGAAGGACGCGCAAGACAGCAGCTAAGCCTCACTCTGGGTATATTATGGTTCCACCGGTGACAGACAAGCCATGTTGTTACAGCCAGACACGCTGGTTTTCTAAGACAGCTTTGCATTCCTCTTGTATCACCGCGCGAGCGGTCTCAAACGATCGCACGGATGTGTCATTAGTTTCTATCACATGATAGAAATGTGTTTATCGGAAAGAAATAGCGTAGAAGTTGCGTTGGGTTGCAGGCATAGCCACAAGAGCTCGGTTTTGTGCGTAACTGCATGACACAGTGCAGACGAGTTGAAATTTATGCGTAATAGTGTTGGCCACTCTGATGGCAAACACCGTCTTGCGCTTTGAGGGAGAGTTCGCTCCCCCTCCTCTCATGGCGCTGCGTGTTAGAACATAATACGTCGGTTAAGCTACAACGCTCTATAAAACGCCCCTATCCCACTCTCGATTAGCACGAAATGGCAGTGGGTAGAAACTCGTCTCGCCACTCTCTCACAAGGCGTCACTGGGTCGTGTATTTATTGGAAACTAAGGGCGCGGTGCAGAAGCAAGGTTTTGTCGATAAACAGGTGCGCTTAAATTGATAATAAATATGCCTAATTTCATAGAAGCAAGCAGCGCTGTGTACCACGTACAAGGCATTTCACAGACGTCCACGACATACCCCTACATTAACCTTGCATCTGACAAGGTCGTGCGTGATAGTGTGCCCTCAAATGCTCGACGCTTATCTAAGAAACATTTATTTAATTCCTGCGAAATTTGGCCAAATAAACTCGTATTAGAACACGTTTGAAGCAGCCTCGTAAACTCAGAATGAAAATCTTGTTCGTACTGCATTTCTTTTTCGTAGGTGTAATATGAGAATGTTTGTTCAGTGCTGTATATAACTAAAGAAGTACCGAAAGTATTTTCATCTCATACCATGTTTTAAACAACCTGCAGATCGGTCCTTTCCATGTTCCTGTCTAATGCATTTTTCGTTCGCACGTCCACAAACATGTCTGAACACAGCGATCTGAACTGTGTAGCTGTTTCAGTTGTCGTCTTAACTCAAGGTAAATACCTGAACTTGTTTGCGACACTTTGAGACCATCAACCTCCTTGCCTGTGGCGTCTTATTTCTTCAGTCCCGCATCACGCAGAAATGGCTGGAGAGCCTAATGGGAAATGTGTTGCTGTTTTAATTATTGTCCTAACTGGAAGCATCATTTTTATTTCACTACTAAATGTATTCCAAGATAACGCGTAATGCCTCATTGTCAGTTTACGAGTGTTACCATTCTTCTTATGCGCAACACACAAGAACGAATAAACGGAGCCGCCTGAAACTGGGCAATCATTTCAGGTCTTATCCTGCAACCATTTTAGTTTCAGCCCGACACATTCAGCAGAAGCAGAGATAGCTTGGGATAAATTTTGTATGAACGGCCTATAGAATGGCGGTACAGGGGAAATGCGGGGCAAGCGAAAACCTTTCTGTCGTGTCATCCCTCACACCCCACCAGCATTTTTCAGGCTGCTGAATACATAGCTTAATATAGTTATTACGGCAGAATTTCTTCCATGGCTAAAGAGGACCCAAGCTTCAAGAATGAAGACTTCGGCCTCGACCCGCTAAAACCTTAAAAGAGTCAATAAAGTTTTCCATTCCATTCCATTCCATTCCGGGGCTAATTGTTACAAACTTGTGAGTGAACAGGAAATTGGCAAAACAGACACGTACACTAGCGAAGCAGTGAACAGAACGAACGCTGAACTTGCAGATATGTTTATCTTTAAAAAGTATCCCACACGCGCACAAATAAAGCAGTGCATGCGCGATAATATTTGGCACAGAAAAGAACAAAAACAGTATCGGATTGAACCATTGTCACCATAATTAGATCGTGGCATTGAATTCTCTGATATAATTATCCTAACCACGGCTCGTAGTCTCTTACCGTTATCGTTTCCTGTCTCAAATGGTGTTGCGCATGAGGTGATTCTTTCTGTGGATGTTTTTTTCTTTTGATAAACGTAGCTGTAACTCCAATGCTCGTCCTTTCCACTTCTTTCCTCGTGTGCGGGTCAGTTCTGCTGGCTTTGTGTCCGTTAACAAACAAATATATTGGAAGTACCGGTAGCGCTGTCTTCAGTTAAAGGCACAAACTCATGCGGCTGTATGACAGAAAGTACCATATTTTGCAAAATTCCGTCAGTAACTTCGTTCACTTAATTTTATCATGCACAAGAGGCCCCAATTAAACTCTCCGACTGTGGTTTTTCCTCCCGTAGACCGTATGTGCAAGCTAACGTTAGCCAAGCTTGTAGCTTAAAAATTTTTTTTTTATTGGTACATGATACGGTTACGGAACTTATGCGGGTTTTGGTCATCTGTGATCTTCCGCCACCAAGAATATTTTTTTTTGCCCTGGTGTTAGTACCCAAAACTAATAATTAAAAAGTAAGTAAATAATAGCTTGGTTAACGTTAGTTGAGACGCGCTAGTGAGCCTGCGATCATTGCTGATGCAGTGAAAGCGAATGAGTCAGGCTCCGATTCCGTAGCAGGCAGATATTATTCTCCTCTTCTTGCGCTCCTTTGCTGCTTCTAGTTTTCAGTGCGTTGGGTAGGCGTATATTGAATTTTTCTGCACTTTGACTGCACTGTTTATACACTTTCTTTTCCGCATCTCGTCAACGCCAGCTGAAGGCTATCACCAAGCTCTCCAAGTCATGCGTTCTCTTGGACCACGTGTACTACGACTACCACCATTGCGAATGCGACCAGCCCAACTTCAAACTACTGCGAGCCACACGCCGTGTCCTCTGGGGCAGCTCTGCAAGGCAGTACTGAGGGCCGAGCAGACATCAGGGGGCCGTGCTTCAAAGAACGCGCACTGCGCAGATTTTTCGAACTTTATGACACTTTATTGTACTTGTATTACAGGAACTATGAGTGCTAATAGAGTAAGAAATAATTAGTTCAATGCTACCACACATTTCGAATGGTGCTGGTGTTCGATATTTATATACAAGCTTCGTGCTATCCGTGAAAAGCCTGTATATATTTCTCATCTCCGACCTTTCAAGCATTTTGTGGCATTTTTGCTACTGTGTGTCAAATCGCCTGCTCCTAGCTTCTTTGACGTAATTTTCTGATAGCTGGAAAGGCAAGAACGTCAGTCGCTGTAAGTTCGCCAAGGCTGGGAGGCCGGTAAGAATACGATAAAATGGAATTCTTTTGCGAGTAGTTTTACTTATTAAGTCTGATGAGGAAACACGATTTGTACACAGACAATGTACGTTACAGGTACGTCTTGGTTCTGGATGATGTTGAGTGTGGTATTGCTACTTCTGCCTTCTCGGAAATGGTGACAGGTTGCCGGCGAGTCTGTGACGACGATGATCGGCACGTCCCATAGGCAGGTCCGCATGGTCCCAATAAATTTCTTTTTCCATGGAGATCACAAGTCTGCTTCTGTCGTACAAAAGACACCTGGCTCTTTCAGATCATTGCCGTGTGTTGATTATGAGAGTAATTTTTATGCAAAGGTGCATAATGCATACGCCAGCCATCTCTTAGAGATCATCGCTACGTGTTGACAATTATGATTTACGTACTATAACACATACCATCAACGGAGGTGGGCTTAAAAACGGCTACGCTTGAAGTATAACGCAGGCTAGAGCTTGCATTGACAAGGAACGCGCGGATAACACATGCGTCCGAGAGCGACAGCGAGGCTAGCTGACGTGGCGTTGCGGTGATGCTCTCTCCCCTCAAGCAACGCCTGGCGCGCTAACGCTGCAGGTGCACCCGTTCAACCGCTCTGCTCTGTCGAGGCGCGCTCGTGGCATGGCGTCCCAACCAATGGGAATTTAGGTCCCATTTCGCTGCTCCAGACGAAAGACGCCGGCTTTTTCATTCAATGGCCCATTTGACGTTTTCACATCAATAAATAAGAAAAAATGAAGAAATGCATGATAATATAAGAGTTGCCACATTGCGTAGGAGAGGTGTACGAAAGAAAATGTACACTTGCCCGTTTTCTTTATGCCCAAGAAACTGAAATGAAATGTGCAAATTTAGAGCATTTCGTGAAGCGGAGCTTCACATAAACTTCGCTTCACAACAATTCTAGCATGTGCGTTCGATCTGCATAAAGAATGAACAGAAAAAAGGAGGTCGTCGCCGTCGTCACGGCACGTCGTTGCCACAACAATCACCTTTGTCAGCCAGTTAAGGCTTTTGGCAGCAGTCAAGGAGGCCTTGGTTACCCTCTGTCTTGATTGTTTTGCTTGCCGCAAAGCTACAAAATTAATAACTCTCGTTTTCAAGGTTATCGGTCTCTCGTCTAATTCCACTTGATATCATATTCTGGATATTCTAAGGAGAATGATACTTTAATATTATTCATTTAGTATCTTTAGTATCGGCTGTTACATTTCCAATTTCTTTATCGAAAATGTCAGTGAATTCCCCCACTTTTTTGTACTGTAACAAATTGTTCTATTAGGTAACATAGAATCTGCAATTACTGTTATGTCTCATTTATGATTCCTCAATAGAAAAGGATGGATACGACTAGCATCGATTCCTACGCCTCCTTTTATTATGCCAAGGTGATTGTACAATGTGCAGAATCTCTTTGTTATAATTCTTTACTTTGTACTTGGTATGTTCAGATTTGTCATTTCTTTCTTTTATTCTTCTTTTGCGCGCTCTTAATGTAACGTAGAAAATATTTTACAATATTTAAGTAAAATTCCATTAACTTGTGTCCTCTCACATTGCTGCTCATAGATTTCCCCGTCACTGTGGCTCTTCAGTATTCTTCGGGTGACGTCCTCATTGTGGCATTCCGAGTTCAATAAATCTCCCTGAGTCACTCAGCTCCTGACCATATTATAAGTGGGCATGCGGTATAACTTGAGGTTACTATTACCAGCTTTATCAATTTAACATACAGGGACGTGCTTATTTAGCTTAAAGTATTGGAAAAAACGTTTTAGCGCTTGTCGCTAAACTGTTTTTGCTTATATTTCCCAGAACAGTCGCATTTCGGAGTCTACTTCATTCAGTGTAACACTTGGCATAGTCAACTGCCTGGATTTTAAATAAAATGAAATGTTGCGTTCATTCATAAGGATGCGAGCTGCTGCCGCAATGGCGCTAGCATAACCTTGTGTCGGCGCCTGTCGGCGGCCGCAGGCAGTCTCGGTTCAGTGACGCTTTCAAAGTGTTGTTCGCACCTCTGAAAGGCACAGCAGCCTTCCCTGAACTACTGATTTATGTAGCTGTCGGCAGGCGCTGGTACAAGTTTATGCTAGCGCCATCGCGGCAACAGGTTGCATTCGCATAAAAAGAGGCAGCTTTCCATCTTATTTCGTAAAAACCAAGCAATCAGCAGCGCCAAGTGTTACGATGAATGACTTTGACTCCAGAATTGCGATCTTCCTGCAAAATATGGACAAAATAACAGAGTATAGTAAGCGAAACATCTTTTCTTCACATCGTAAGGGAAATATGCACGTCTCTCTACATATTTTTCCCTAACGATAACTCTCTTCGAAATAATTTAATTATTGAACTGTCAGGTCATCCATCCAGCGAGGTGGGCTATGCGCAAACGCTGGCCATCGGCTCTTGCCACAAGAACTGGGAAAAGTGGAGGAAGAAAACGATAAACGCATCAGGATCCTATCCTGCAGCTCCGTTAGCCATTCGAAATTTTTTTGGTGCCGTCGTGCCGCTGTTGCGCTTGGTCATCCATCGACGCCACTGCAGTGATCATGGATGCCGAACTGGAGACGAGGGTCAACCTTCCCGTGGTGCTCATCAACCGCGAGGGCCTCTACGTTATCATCGCGGTGCTCGGCGTCTCGATCCTGGGGTGTGCGGCCGTGCTGACGTACTCCTTCAGCAACTACACTAAGCTGAAGCGGAACGCCGAAGACGTGCGCGGCTACATCGCCTCCAGGGTCAAGGCGGCCGACCGGCTCAGCGGTGCCAAGCAGGTTGCCGATGGGGCTTCCGGGGTCACCTCGGCTGATGATCGCTTGGCCACCGCGAAGGCCATGATCCCGGCGGTAGCAGCGAGTAACCACGAGGCGGACACGGGACTGCCCATCTCAGTCGGCCTTTCTGAAAGCCGCAATATGAACGATACGTTCGCTGCAATAGCCAGGCAAGAAATATCCGCAGGTGGTCTGGATTCGCGGCCTTCAGACACTGTTCAAGGCGGTGACAGCACCAACGTCACGGCTGTAACGACTGCAACCAGTGCCGTGAGCGTTACCAACCAAGGGTAAGCGCACCTTCTTACACGAGGCGCGCACTTCGGGCCTGACTTGGACATTTGCTTTAGTTCATTTGCTACACTAGTTCAGAATAAATGTATAACCTAATGCACGTGCCTATTGCTTTCATCATTTTTTTTCATCGAAAAGGCGAGGTACACGTCATCCATAGAACGCAGTGCTGACAGTTACCCAATATCGCCCTACAGTTCAACGTAAAATAAGAGAGCTGTGCAAAAGAAGATGGAGGCTTGAAGTGAACAACTGCGCTAGAACAACGAACAGCAAGGCAGCTTGTTTTCGTCAGGGTGGCAAGTGCTTTTGTTGGCAGCGTCTTTATGTAGGCGTAGCTCACTTTCCCTCACCTTCAATAGCGAAAGAGGAGGAGAATAGGCAGGTGTGCTGAGACACGCTTCAAGGTAGGTCGATGATTACACCATGGTCTAGAAAGTGCGTATAGTGAACAACCCAAAATTGGAAATTTATTATCGTAATCCTCTGGAGGCAAGGGCCAGCCCTTTGGAGGCAAAAACCAAATCTCATTGATAATTCAATAAATTGATTTCTATTTTTCTGGGGTTTTATGTGCTACAACCACGATCTTACTATTATACATGCCGTAGTGGGTGACTCCGGAATAATTTCGACCTGGTTGGGCTGTTTAACCTGCCCCCAATGTACAGTACACGGGTGTTTTCCATTTCGCCCCCACCATATCCGCTTAGCCACTGTGGCGGGTAGTCTTGTTATCCCCCAGTAAAAGTACAAGCCCACATATGCTCACGTTTATTCGCCCTAAATAGTACAGAATGAACATTAAATTCGAGCACTTTAGCTATAGAAAAAACATTGAACATTCAAGCAGCATGGTATTGGGGCCATGTTCCGACAAGGGTGGTATAGAGAACTTGTTAGAGAACAGGTGTCAAAAATTATTCCACTTGTGGACGAACCTATGAGACAGTGCACACGAAACAGCTCAAAGACTCCAGAGATACTCACGATGTCCTTAGTATCTACTTATGGTGATCTGTTACATCTTTTCTTGATAGTTTGTGACAAAGCTCGCGTCACCGCAGAAAAATATTTTTAAGTCCGTCAACTATGAGGTTGGCGCACTTTATATGCCTCTAGATGTTTACCATGCCTGTTATTTATGCTTAAGGATCATAATTGTGAAATAAATAAACGTGTAGATATTTTGTGGCTTCAGATTTGCACAATATAGTTACAGGAATGCAAGATATATATACGGTGTACTTGCAGACTGTATTGTTTGGGGTTTGAGTTCGTTTATTCAGACACGCACACGTATAGAAAATTGCATCATGCCAACCAGGTGATGAAACGGGCAAAGCGTGTTTCCATACGCGGCCTACATCCCGGGTCATGAAACAGTTCAATACAAATGCGTTAATGTACAGAAAAGTCCATCACGCAGGCGAAAAAAGCAAATGCATGCTGCGACTATAATACTAAACTAACATTGGGCATATGGTTACAACTAACACCTAGTGAAATATGCATAAGTGAATAAAACAAACATTTCAAGCAATAGGTTAAAAGTACATGCACAGAAACCATAGAAACACCTTTTGAATCTGGGTCAACAAGCAACTGCACTTTTTTTCTGAAATGAGGAACGCATCTGCTCAACTGTGCAATATCCAATAAACAAGGATAAATATTCCATATTTCTACTATTTGATGGTGAAGTGATTGAATGCCATTATTTATCGTCGGTGAATCAAGACAAGCGAGGTCATGCGCAAGTAAATAAATGTCACAATTGAGATACATGCTACTGATTGAATAAAAGTCTTGTTTAATGTGGTGATAGATAAGAACTGGTAATTTGAACTTGTAACATTGAAAACAGAGGCTAGGTTTCTATCGCTACCTGGTCTTCTCGTTAGTAGCCTCAATGCATTTTCTTTCAAGGTGATAATTTTTTGTGCGTCAGTCTTATTACACGTACTCCATGTTAAGCGGCAGTAAGTGAGGTGCGAGTGAACAAGAGAAAAGTATAACTGCTTTGTTGCAGAATATGGAAGAATATGACAGAATATGCACAAACAAAATCAATACGGCTGAGCAAAAAATTAGTGCGCCAGGCCATTCCCAAGATCGTTTTGTTTTGTTTGCCCTCTGGTAATGGCTCATGCCCATTATGGGAGATTGCCCAATATACAGATGGATTATTCTGTTCTTCGTCTGTGGGCGTCTTCTTCTTGTGTCACTCCCTAACGATATCCACTAACCGTCACAAAGCTTGTCGCGATTGCCCAGATCCCTTGGATTTTTCGCCACTATGATCGATACCCAACCACCGCTACATGACGCTACAGTTGTGGCAGGGGCAAACTGGTCAGGTGGTGCCCTATGCGTCTGTGGAGAAGGCGTGGCTAAGACTTGATAAGTCGACAGCACTTAGGATAATGGAGAAGTCTATTTTGGGCCACCTGAGCGCGTGTGTGCACTATGCGCCCTGCCCAGGCCAAGGTTAACCGCCCAGTGCCCGAGGGCGGTTGACGCAATCACCACGTTTGTAGAAATACTTTCGGGCACCTAATTGCTGATCTCATGCGGCTCTTGTTTCAAAGGTCGAATTCATAACTACCATTTCGGTACTTATTCACTACGTTAGTTAAGCACGTTAGTTGGGCACTAGCGGGGGACCTTGCAACATAGCGTTTGCGTACAAGTTTTGCCAGTAGGTTGTTGGCGGGGCTTGTGAGAACGAGAGAGCCGAATTAGAAGTGAACAAAACATACGCCCAATTAGTTGCAAAAAGTCCTTTGTACACAAAGACTGCGCCGCCCAACACAGGAACCGGCTAAAGCAGGTGTTACAGTGATGCGAAAAATAGCACAAAGAGGTCGCATCTCTAATTGTGTATCACTTATATGACTCAAAACTGAGTTTTGATAAGCGACGTCTAGTATAGAGGCAGCCACTTCACAGACGATACCATAGCAACGTTACAGCATGACCAAAAGCTTGCATAATATGAACAAGCGTTATCCCGTGACAAAAGATCCAAAACCTATGCAAGGCTCTGAGATTGTATGTCGCACATAACCAGCAACGTTTACAGCGTGTGAGCTGTTAGCGCGTAATTCACTGAGCACACAGCACTAGCTATTATATTTAAAATAGTCGTTAACAGTTTAAAGGGGACGTGTCGCCACAGACACTGTATGCGAACAACATGGAAATGTATGTCCCTTTGAAAAGTATATATAATGCACAACTCTCGCAGCTGTGTTCTCGAAATAAAGTACGATGAGCATCGAACTTCGACGTGGGCGACATGATATCAAGCACAAAGAAAGATAAGGGGTGATATTAAAAATTACACTGCAACACACTAGGCAACAAAAGCTACTCACAGTTTCAATACCTTATATATAAACGCGGAAAGAAGTCAGCGTTTTAGAAATCACGGTGGTACAGGAATGGAATAATAAATAAAGTCAAGGGAAACAAGAATGTGCCTAAACTATGGGTTTGGCGTCAGAAAAAGTCAGACACTTGGCACACGTTGCGAGGAACCATGGCCGTTCCGACGTCGCATTTGAACGCGCGGCCAAAGTCCGCTGTTGCGCGAACCGCGGCGTTGCAGCCTGGACCGTGCTCCACGCCGAGCTGCTGAGGTGCGACGCACCTGTTGTGGAAGCAAAAACCAAAGAGACACTTTTTACCCTCATTTTCGAAACTATTCTTCGCTAGAAGCTTTTCGTCGGCTCCAAACAATGGATACGGAGTCACCGTGCCCGTGTACACGCTCTTTGCCATCGAATCGAGTGCAGCACCACCTCTTGCCTAAAGAAGGTGCCACGCTTCTCAACAATTCCCGTTGAGTGTCACTGAAAACGAGGGACCACTTCAGTCGAAGGGCGGTGTTAGCAATCACTATTTTGAGTCGAGCTGGAGTTTTCAATGGAGGAACGTTGTTGAGAAGCGTGATTTCACGAGCAGGGGTCGTAAGCAACAAGTACAATAAAGTGCAAGTACAATAAATTACGACATCGAGAGTCTTGTTCATCATATATTGGCTTGCAGCACGGAGAAAAAGAGAAAGAAGCGTCAGAAAATGACGCCTACTATGTACACCACCATGCAGAAGTTCAAAAATTTGCGAATATATCTATCGTTTCTAGACTTAGTAAATGCTGAATTACAATAATAATGAATTGGTGTTTGCAAGCGCGCTATTATATTATGGTGCTTCAGTGCACGCAGAAGTGCGCGTGCTCTTCGGTCAACGAGCGCAAGTGTCAGCAGCGCTGCAACTCCGAGGATGGTTGCTAGAGCTAGTGCAGCCTCTCGCACTGCCATAATCAAAAGCGAAAATGTGCATCAGTTACAGCAGAAGGAATTAATGCAGGTACAGTCACTATGAATTCTTTCGTTTATAACCACAAGTGAAGAAGGTATTAGGGCATAATTAATGAACCTAAATAGAGCACAAGAATTGCGTTGCACTACGTTTTTTTTTCTTTCGTGTACAGTTTCGACCACGGTAGCAAAATCACTGCAAACAGCACAGCGTAGGCTTTTTTTTTTTTGTCCAAGTGAAGGTTCACGGGAATATTTCCTTAGCAACCTCTAACAGCAATAACAAAAGGCCGTTAGCTTGATTTTAATTGCACATAACTCCATCGCTTGTGGATGCTGCATACTTCGCGACATTCAATTGGCGTTTTCATCAGACGAGGTGGAAAGGCCTGCCAACCAGGACTCGGCGAGCCTTCCCTGTTTTCTGGCTTGTACGAGGCACCGCTCGGGGCGGCTTGAATGTGCTGTCGTCGCGTGGCACAGAACGATTTCGAGATAACTTGTTTTGTGAAGTAGTCACGCGATGTCCACTTTACAACGATGTCGCAGGGGAACCACTCAGTAGCATTTGGCTGCAGTAATATATACAGAAAGGGGAAGTTTCGGCTGCGCAAACATGCTGCCTGTAGCACTAGCCATGTGCAGTGCTCATGAACTGGTTTCGCTGCGTAATGTTCTGAATCAGCGGTGAGGAGCAGCGTCTTCAGATTGCCAGCGCAATGTGGGAACAAAAATTTTAACCTTATGATTGCTGAGTGCTGAAAGTAAACATAAGAATTTTCATGTACGGCCACACTCAATGAAACCCCAAAACATGAAAGCGCCAATCGTGAGCTTACTTCCGTCAGCCACCGGTGTGGCTACCACGCATTTCAAATTTACTGTGCCGGGACCTCATGAACGAGACCGATGCATGAGCATTCATTGTATGAGCGATCGCGATGGTTGATTTTAAACCACATGATGGCGCAAGCACTTATTTGCCCTACAATACAGCAGTACCGATTGGAGATCGCATTAAAAAATGTGATGGCTCTTCGTGAGGACTAAATTTCCCCAAAACGGGTCCTTGCATCGTAGAGGATGGAGAGCATATGAAGGGAAAAAATCGTCTTCACCACCCTGCAGCTTGTACGGCCCCATGCTGCTACTATAACCAAAAATATCTTATTCAGGCGAGAAACTGCATACAACAAGCCAGTCCGGGCCGGCAGTTGTCAAAGTAAACAACAGAATGACAACCACTCGGTTGTAACCAGCTCGTATGTTTATTGAACAATTTATTTCTTCTGAACCGTAGCTTATGTAAACTACAGGACGAATATTGCAATAAGGGCTAAGTGCTCTAGTTCTCCATGTGCAACTAAGGCTCGTGTATGGCCAATCCAATGCAACACCGAAACATCTAATGGCCACTAGTTATAGAATATTTGCGTCAGTTACCGGCGTCGTACTCACACATTTCAAGTCTACTATGCTGCGTCTACGTCATCCTCTTGTATGGCGTGGCGGAGCACAGTGATAACTACGGTTACTAAAATAACATTATGCATAACCTGTGCTTCTGGAGTTGCCTCGTTACCCCGTAAAACAGTAATGTTCAAAAGTATATTGTATAAAAAGAATGCGACAGATATTTTTGAGGAGTCATTTTTTTAAACGGGTGAATTCGTTGTAGAGAAATGGATGAATAAGACCGAAAAAATAAAACGGTTTTCATTGCCTGGCGACTTGTGCAGCTTCAATCGCGTTTGCATCGAGCGATAAATTCTTGCACCGAGCGAAAAATCTTCCGGAGAAAAAGAACGCGGGCTAATGCTCTAATAAGATCATTCAGGGTCATGCCTCATGCTCGGTCCTTGTGCTATAGAAAAAACAGATCTATAATCCAGCAGTTTTGCTGTTTCGGATTATCGCGCCGTCCGTGGCCAGCCACTTGACCACAAGTGTGATTCGCACTGTACGATATACTGTTATTAATAACTAAAACTATTTCATTCCTGGGCGAAAACCGCCTCCAACAAGTGAGGAAGCCGCACAGTATACCTACAGATAACGTTTTGAACGTTATCAATGTAAATATCACAACTTATTCCGTAGCACAACAGTACCCACGCTGGTACAATCGTCAGGTATGTTTTGTTACTGCTCATTGTTCTTAAACTACAGATTAGCTGCAGGGATATTCCTAAAATAAGGACACATTCATGAAACAGATTTTAAGAAATACACAATTGATCTACGTGGCTAATTGCAGGCTCAAACACGCCCGCACACAACACGCTGCGTGCTCTCCGACTGCCTCACCGGCAGCAGAATCTGCGGGCTCGCCAAGTTAAATCGCGTCAGTACGTTTCACAGAACCGTGTCAAATTAGAAGATACCCCATCATACTAAGCAGGACACGCGACCGTGAAAACAGCCACCAGCCACTGCCGCTGAGCGTATACCTGACATACTACGCGGATCGTTTACCCAAGCAAACATGGCGGCCGAAAACAGACAATTCATAGACGGCGCCACTGTGCGCGCGCGCGCTGGTACAATGTGTCCAGCTCGAACGATGGACTCGATGGAACAATGTTTCCGTGTGAGCGTGTATTAGGCGCTTCCCGTTTAAAACACTGTATAATGCTTCGCTGCTTCCAAGCACGTCAGGCTTGGAAGACGACTCTTTATCTCTGCATCTTTCCCTGTCACCAACCAGCATCGTTGCCCTACTTGCCAATTTTACTCCGCCTGCTCAAATCCTGTTTCCACTGTTGGAACGCCGCGTGCACAACAGGTAGAGGGAGAACACGTAAGCAAAGTAAGCAAACAAACAATGGCGCATATCAGATAAGCGCGTACCTGCATGTCATGATTTGCTTCTTATTGATGTTGATCATTCTTGGCCGATTCTGCAAACCAACACCGCATTCTAAACTAAGCTGTGAGAAAGAAGCAACGTAACAGTGTGTACGAGCGCACCTGCTTCGACAGTACGTCAAAAAGAACAGTTGGTCCCCGCCGTAATAGTGTTCCACACTATTGTCGTCCTTGATGGCAATCATAAATGTCTGTTTAGAATGCCGTCCATGGAGCTTCTTGTCGGATTCCTCCTCCACTTTGAGCGCCTGCCAGGCGAATCCCATAGCCAAGGCGTCACGCACGTTTGCCGTGAATTCTTCACTGCAGTTGAGATAGTCGGCCCGATCAAAAATCTCGTGCACATCTGCCAAGGACTCCGGAGCGATGTCGGTATCGAAGTCCGCTGCCTGCGTTCGTGAATGCACCGAAGAGGTATGCAATGCTTGTACGCAGTGTTTGCGTGATGCACCTTATTGCAGTTAAACTGCAAACTGCCACGGTTTACAACCGAATAGCTAAGACATGACACGTGCGCGCGCGCGCGTGTGTGCGTGTGCGTATGTGTGTGTGCGTGTGTGTGGGGGGGGGGGGGGGAGGTGCGCGCGCGCGCTGGTACAATGTGTCCAGCTCGAACGATGGACTCGATGGAACAATGTTTCCGTGTGAGCGTGTATTAGGACAACGAGAAGACGACGGTGGTTGTCGGACATGTCGACGACTACGACAAAGGTGCCGACAAAGGCGCTTCCTTCTTCAGCAGGAACACGTTTCCCGCTCGCCTCAGTACCGTGCTAGAAACGCGTGCGCACAGGTGCTCTTATTGTCTCAAAGTGGTACGTGGCATGACGCAAGTATGTACGAGTCTGATTGCGTAATACAATAGGAAACTGTTCGCTTAATAGGTAAGAGCGACGGCATGAGGTGCAGGGAGTCCTTGGTTCAATTTGCTCGACCAGGCACATATTTTACTTATTCAGAAGTTCCTGGACGACGCCAAAGCGACCACGAGAGCAAAGTGGCTGCAATAGGCAGAGAATGCTCCGCAATAAAAACCGTTGCGTGAGTTTTGCCGTCGTCTTCCATTGGTGTCGTGGGCTTTGTGTTTAGCTGCTTGCTCTAATCCATCAGGCAAAACCTAATTAGGAAGACACGCTTTTTGCGATCTTCATTATGGAAAACCATCGCGCACACACAGAGAAATTGTCCCTGGCGTATAATGCTGTCTAAAAATAGGAAAGACAGTGGCTGCTTAACCAAAGGCTGTTACCAGGCCACTCATTGGACTTCTTATGGTATCGTCAGCACATCGAATCGCTGCAAACAGAGCAGCAATGTTTTGTTGACCTTGTGTGTCAGCACAAGCGCCACAAGAAAGGCTCATTTTCTCTAGTGTATGCAACAAATTGCAACTTTTCTTGTTTAATTTAGAGAATTCCAAAATGTATGAGTATACAATAAATAATAGGTAAAGCGAAGTCTATGACAAGGGAAGTAGTTCAGCTTCTACACTTGCACTCCCATCTCTCAATTGTCCGCTCCGAGACTAAGTGGGAAGCAGCTGCAACTACGTAGGACTAACTCGACGTGTCGGCGCTGAGATCAAAAGGATAGCTAAACTATTCTGCTGTAGCATAATAATAACGGTGGTCAATTATATTGTCGTGCGTCTGCATGCAGTACAAATGAATGAATCTGATAAAAAATGCAATAATATGATAATAATGGTAATGTGAATTTCACATTAATGTGATAGTAAAAAAGCTATATGGCCTACACTGCAATTGGTGTAGATTACGAGCTAAAATAAAGAAAGGAACGGGTCGTTCATGCCCAAATGCCAAAGAATTCCCCCAAGACGCCCAATAACTTACGAGATCCTTCCGGTCACGTCATTATTTACAGCCTACGTTACGGCATGTCAATTTATGACGTGACTGTAATTATATTATTACAAACTTACGACGCACGCGTAAACTTGTAAGCAGTAGGTGAGCGTTTTCTCTAATTCAAACGAGACATGTTCTATAAAATGAATGTGCTTTTTCATGCCTGCTGTGCCACCACTCTGCAAACAGGGCTAAAGGATGGATGGATGGATGCAAAACTTTAATGAAGGTCCTGAGGTACGCGACTCAGCGCTCTGCGGGCCGCTCAAAGAAAGAAACAAACACCGGTGGCCTCGTCTGTGCACTCACCGGTAGCTCGAACATCTGCAGCACACTGAGCACGAAGGCTGATCCGAGACCGCCGAAGTTGGCCGCGCGCCGGGCGGCGCTCTTGGGATGATAGAGCAGGTTGCGCAGAGCCGCGTGAGACACGCGCAGGCGGTTGTTCCACGGCTCGTAGCGGAGGGCCTCGAATTGATGATCCTGCCACAGCAGCTGTATGCGTTCACGCTGATCGGGAGACAAATCCCAGAATTTCTTGCTGACCTGCCACCAGTAGTCCATGAGCAGGGGGCGTCGAGTTGAGTTCGTGGCTGACGATGGCGCCTCCACTGTGCTGCCTTCGGACTCGGCACTTTGTTTGCAAGTACTGCAGAAGCCCGCGTACAAGGCCGAAAGCGTAGCGTTGGATTCGTCTGCCTCGGGCGGCCACACTACAACCTATGGCGCAGCAATAAAGGAAGAAGGACGCTAACCTGTAGCGCAGTGAAACGACACAGTAGAGCCGAATGCTATTGTAATGCACCGGTGGATACTGCGAATTCGCTTCGTCATGTACGCAGCTTCACTATAATGATCAAGCACCAACTGCCCAAGTGGGGCTGTTGGAAGCGCTAACAACAATGAACTCCTCGTGCAGAGTGAAGTGTTGTCGCTCACGCCCTGAGTAATAGCACTTGGCCGCAAAAGGCCGATACGGCAAATGCACACGTTAGGCAACTCCCCAAAAAAACTGTATTCATGGAAATTCAAAATCCTAAATTTGTGAGGCCACGAGTACGTAGCCCGGGAACACAGCCTTTTCTGGTCCCAGGCACCAGAGTATACACACTTCCGCAATGTGCTTCATCACCAAAAAGAGGTAGCGCTTACACTACGCGTAGTCTTAAGCATAGTCACATAGTGCCTATTTTATTGGGCAATGTGGGACATAAGCCAACCTGAACCACCTACAAACTGTTCAACCGACAGATTTATAATGGCGTTTGTCACCTTGCCTACATGAAGCGCAAACACCTTTGCTGAACGTTACGGTGCGCGTCCTTTCAAGACATTTTAGTCCAACGTGCGGGAACGCAAACGTAAGAGACGTTAGAAAAGAGGGCGCCGTGCAGTGCCTCGTGCAAAACATATCCAGGCCAAGACAATTCATTAGCAACGATCCTGTCGTTTTTATGCGGACGTGTCTCGTTAGGCCTACGGACTTTAGTATCGCCGAGCGATCTCAGACGTTTGACGCTGTATATGTGCTCATAACCAAGGTTTCAGGTGAGTTTAAGGGAAGCGAAACCTCAGTTCAATAGTTACTAGCGATAAGCAAGAGCGTAGTCACGACGAGAATTTACAATGAAGCGGGAGCCATGGGTGGCCTCCATGTTGGACAATGCTATTTCCAAGCGTGCGTAAACATTACGAACGCTAAACACCAAATAACGCACGTTATAGCACACGTAAACTATAGTATGTTCAGAAAACCAATAACGTACTGAGTATGTGCAGGGAGGAAAACGCTGTCTCGTTACATACGTAATGTGCTTATGTTGGGCTGTAAGCGCTTGTGCTTTCTCTCCTCTGTCCGCTGTTGCGCTGTTATTATAATGTAAACGCTATTACAAAACTCATGTTGGTAATGGTTACTCGCGAGATACGTTTCAATAGCGCACCAAAAGTATGTTGTTTTTTGCTCTCACTTATCATGAAGCTGTGAACAGACGTTGAAGGTTTGAAAAAGGAGCACAGTCATGTTCTTTGATTTGTTGCACACAACAAAATCGTGCAGGAAACGCGACAACCACGGACATCTTGCATAGATAAGCATTACCACCTCTCAGGCGACAGAGCTTAGATGAGAAAGTGGTGATGTTTCAAAAGAAGAGATATTATCGGCCCTTCCTACAAGGCGCGCTGTGCATACATTAAGAGTATACATTTCACTGTGCGTGTGGGTTATCGTCTGTCACTACTTCTCTACTAATGACTGTTTACTTTGGTTGTGCATACCTCGAGGTCCTGCAGCATTCTTGAGGCGCTGTCTTTGGCTTCTGCGCTCAGCCAAGGCGCCTTAGCGGCAGCGCTTGCCAGCAGCGTGAGAATGTCCATGAAGAAAACCGTCACCTCTTGCCGCGACTTATGGTCGAAGAGCTTCAGTGCGCTCTCCGAAGCCATCAGCAGGCCGAACCTGTCGGCCATTATTCGATAGCACTCCAACTTTACTTCACTCCGAGCGGCCTGCAAATGGGTGGAGTAGAAAAACAAAATTTTTTCAAATAAAAAAATTCAACCAAATTTTTATTCTTACTATATGAAAAGCATTTGAGCCAACGCTTTGTGCGTCTGATGGTTTGTGCGCGTGCGCGTGCGTGAATATTTGTATGTGTTGTGTGCGCGTGTGTTTGTGTTTTTGTTTGTGCGTGTGTATTTGCGGGTGGAAGTGTGTTCTTTCTTTTTTCAAATTCTTACCTAGCAAAATTTTCAGGCCAGCAGAGGCATTTGCTGTCGCAAGGGGAAGAAGCTTCTAGTGTAATGAGTCGCTGTGCAGCTCACAAAGTTTTCTGCATACTGAAACTTTTATATTGACGCCATGTGCACAGGCTACGAAAGCAATTTTTGGGGGGGTCAAATACAACGTCCCTTGAACTTTTGTGGTTGATTGCACTCTACAAGAGACATGATTTGATTAGTATTTACCTTGTCGCAGCCGCTTTAGATCGAGCGCCTTTCAACAGCATAACCATCGAAGGACTCTACCACAGTCCATTCGTTACGACGGGGGAGCTGAAAACATTCCCGGGAACAACATAGAATGCATTATATCTGTCCTTTTACACCAGTATAGGAGGTCTAAATTGAAGACAATATAGAGAAATCCAGGTCGTGTAAATCGATAAAGTGATACAGAAGTGACAATGGCAACAAGTAACAGTTCTTGGAATTAATAAATTGTACAAGGAAATACAATTGCCTATATCCTACATCTGTGCAGCACCTTTGAATGTAATCGCTAGAGCAGCTTGCATCCGTAAAAACCTAGCAAGACTATTGCGCAAATGAATCAGTGTTCTCTGTAGCTACTATTGGTATCTGTGACATTGCGTTCACCATGCAAAGCCTCTGCTACAGAAAGCATCTACCTGGAAGCTCCGTTGATGGTATACTCGCTTCTGCCATCCAACAGCAATCATGCTACTAGAGATGCCGGTTTCTTTAGATGCACTTAACATTAATAGAAGGCCTACAAACAATTCTAATCGCCGACTTCGAAACTGTACACAACGGGCAACCTGTCTAGTAATGCTTTTTGTGATACGAGTAACAGACTTGATGCCTATTCTATTTCGCTATATCCTGAGTGCATTATTGAAATTCTGTGGCGGGTTATCTATGAAGTATTCATAGTAAAAATTGTCCGCATCCCAGTCACTGTTAAAATCGACGTTATGCGAGGCATTTTGCAAGCAGCTGACTATGCATTACTGTTTGGGGTTCCGCAAAGTGTTACCAGGCTGACCAATGTGTTTGTGTGAATCCAGCACTTGTGTTTGTGACGCGAGCGCAGTGAACAAGAACTAACGTGAGTACGTGTGTGTGGTGATAGCAGCAAGACGACGACGAGGGTAACGATGTTTGCACGATTCCTACGAACTACCAAATTGATGCGAACGATTGACATGGAGGTGCGAGGTGGGTAAGAAACGCAGAGACTAAAGGCTCACTGATAACAGCATGTGGTAGCACATAGAGGACGCAAATGGGTAACTTCAAGGCAGTACGGTGACACCGTAGCACAACCTAAAGCCGGTGTCCTTTTATAGTCATTCGGATGAGTGGCGTCGTGCAGCTGCTCTTCTTGGCCGAGCCGTGATGACACTGCCATATCGATGCAGCGTTGTCTTACTTGTACAATAGGGCACCAGTAAAGAGCCCGCCTCGATGTTTGAGTGGCCTGCTAACGACAAGAAGGACCGTGAAAGTCCAGTAGGAGTTTTGGGAGGAACGAGGACGAGGCGCGTTGCTGTCCAGCACTCGGATATCAACCCTGCTGGAAAACTCCCTTTTCATTTGCTGCTTGAAAGGATACAAACACAACCTGGTACCCTGATGCCGAAGTTGGAACGACGATGCAACGAACATCACGGCATCCCAAACTAGAGGATATTGTCATCAACACAAGCAAGTAGACAACCTGGTCCACTGAGTCGGCATGTTTTTGTCATATCATACTAATTCTTGTTATGCATGTCATGATATTGATGGGAATGTTGTCATGGCTTGACATACAGACCATGGCATTCGTGGCAGTGATTTTATGACATGCGTGGCATGATATATCACTAATTTCAGACATGCATTCACGCATCTACAGAATATATCCAATAGGTGCATGTCATTTCATTCAATCCACTACAGCCGTCTCATTTATGACATTGATGTCACGATTTGCATGGCATGTCATTCACGTAATGACATGATTGTCAGTTCCATTTTCTAACAAGCTATATATCGGGATATCGGTGACATTAATTAAGTGACATGATATGCATGACATGAAGTGACTGTCATGAATGACGTAAATGAGATGATGACATCGTGGTCATTTCATTAACTGGATATGTATTAGGATATATGTGGCGAAACATGCGTGCACGACATAACAAGAATGCAATTCGTGGCATGTTGTGTCACGTCATTCATATCAGGTCATGCACGCATGTCATGTCATTCATATTCAGATATATAATGAGTTAAGAAAATGACCACAACAGCATCATGTCTTTCATACTATTTGTATCATGACATACATGCCATGACAAGCTTGTGATCTCATTGATGCCATGGTGTATGAGCATGTATGTCTCGTCATTCATGTCACTACACTTATATATTGTCATGTCATTCATGTCAGGTCGTGCATGCATTTCATTCATATCCTGATGTATACTGAGTTAAAGAAACTACCATGACACCATCATGCCATTCATGGCATTGATGCAAGGCATACATGCTATAACAAATGTGTCATGTCATTGATCTCATGACATGTAAGTCATGTTATATATGCATGCATGTCATGCCGCATGATGCCTATTCTGATATATATCCAGTTGAAGAAACAACATCACGACGTAGGAGGATCTAGATAGATAGATAGATAGATAGATAGATAGATAGATAGATAGATAGATAGATAGATAGATAGATAGATAGATAGATAGATAGATAGATAGATAGATAGATAGATAGATAGATAGATAGATAGATAGATAGATAGATAGATAGATAGATAGATAGATAGATAGATAGATAGATAGATAGATAGATAGATAGATAGATAGATAGATAGATAGATAGATAGATAGATAGATAGATAGATAGATAGATAGATAGATAGATAGATAGATAGATAGATAGATAGATAGATAGATAGATAGATAGATAGATAGATAGATAGATAGATTCATAACGCCTTACGCTCGCAAATAATGCTCTGCAGTAAGATAAACATTTGCAGACGCAACTTGCACTTTGTGTTCATTTTCGGCCTCACTGCTCAAGTGTCCTGTCATTCTTCAGTGTGTATTTGAATATGTAGGCTGAAATGACTTTCTTTTTCAACACGGCCAACAAATTGCTTTGTGCAATAAACCAGTTAATTTACAGAGTGTCAGTTGTTTAACGCATTAGTTTTGCTGCAGCTTTTCTGTCACTCGTCAGTATTCCATAATAAGGAACTTGTGTGTGCTTTCATTGTAGTTGGTAGGTAGGACGTTCATAGCAAACTTGCTTTCATCTTCTGTATATTGTAGGACCCTAAAAATTTAAAATTATTGCCAGGAAAGAGCAGTAAGTAAACACTTTTCTATTACGTGATTCGGGTGTGTTGATAGACATATTACACGATGTTCCAAATGCATTTTAGAACATAGTTTGCCAATCGGATGGTGGTAATTATCCGCTTCTTCATTCATTTATTTTGAGGGGATACTGCCAGTCTCATCAGAGATCCCAGCAGGGGTGGCGCATAAAATGTGTGTTGATACATGTTGATTATACATTGTGAAACATAATAATGTACAGTCATATTAGAACATTATAATATTTTTTTATATTTACAAAGATTAACATATCAAGTTATATGCAACGCGAGAAAAAGAAACAAAACAACAACAAAACATCTCGACAGTTCTAACAAAAGGATAGGTGCATGACTCAGAAAAACAATTTTTTTTAAAAATCGTACCATACAATATAAAAACATGAATGTCTTTACAAAACAAGCCGAGAAAATAAAAGCAAGAAATAATGAAAATACAGTACATCTGCGCACTATCAAAAGAAAAAACAATTGGTTATAATTGAAAAACTAAATTAGCGGTTCTACGACGACAATCAGGCTATCTTAAAGCCAGCAATTTATTTTCCATCATGGCAAGAAACTTGCTCAATGATTATTTGTTAGTAATAGTTGGATTAAGTGAGTTCCAGTCTCCAATTGCGTAAGGGAAAAATGAATATTTGATACACTTACTGTCAAAGTAGTCGGTTAGTGCGCGAGAACACTTACAACGTGTTGGCCTCGCTTACGAGTAAGATACAAATCTGGAGGCGTCAATCTTTATTACGTTATGAAGCAGCCGGAACATCAGTTTTAGTCGTGCTAGTTTTGTTCTGTTTTGTAGAGTAAGGATACCGGTGTGATTAAGTAGATCTGATGGTGAGTATGCAAGTTTATACTTATTGAAAGTAAACCTACTGCTTTTCATGGTGCTGCTTCTATTTTGCTCACATGTGGCGGCGTAATGGGAAACCAGAGAGATCCAGCATATTCTAATACAGATCGCATGACTGCTGTATAATCTGTTAGTTTGGCACCTGACGGTGCAGGCCGAAGACGTGTTTTAGCTACAAACAGTCTTTTGAGGGTTGTGTAAGTGATAGATGTGAGCCTCCCATCTCAGATCGTTTGAGTTTCTTACATCCAAATACTTCTTTATATTTACTGTAGTCAAGAAGGCAAGGTTGTCAATAGAGTAAGGAAACTTCGGCCTGTGATTTTTGTCAGTGTTTGCCAAGGAAGTGCATTTATCAATTTTGAGAAACATTTGCCAATCTTTACACCGCCTGATCATGGACTCCAATCCATTGTTAATAATTGGTGCTCTGCAAATGTATTAATTTCTTGATAAATGATGCATTCACCTGAAAAAAGCCAGAGTTTTACATTATTCGAGAGGTTCAAATTATTGTTAACCAATATGAATAAAATAGGGGCTAGAGCACAAGAAAGATTAGTTGTACAACTGATGTGACTGGTGCTAATCTAGATGCAGTGTCACGCATTTGTACAAATTGTGAGCAGTTCCTCAAGCTATTTTTAATCCAATGAACCATGGAACCTGCTCTGATTGACCAACTCTAATTTTCTTAGTTTTTTTTATGTGAAACTCGGTTGAATGTTTTAGAGACACAAAAAAGAAATGAGTTCAATTTACTTCTGGTTATCAATTGCCTAGGCTGTATTGGGTATTAATTCTAGAGCTTTTGTAATTGCTGAAAGGCCCTTACGGAATACATGCTGGCAGAAGACAGGATATGTTGTTTTTCCAGGTATATAGTTGTGTGTTTTGGTGTTACATGTTTTAATGATTTACATACAGGGCAAGATAGCAATATCGGTCTGTAATTTAGAACCTTGTGTTTAGGTATTATCTTTGCGGTTTCCCATTTTGGGCGAACAATGTACATTTATAGGGAGTTAATAATATTGGCCATAAGTACTTAGCTACTGACTCCGCATAACTCTTAAGAAATATGTTTAGCACTCTGTCAAGCCAGTGACCTTTTTTGTATCAATGTTTATAAGAGGTAAAGCACACCGTTTTCGGTGACTTAGTCATTCTAGGTGTGTATGGTGGAACGGTTATATGAATGGTAAAAAAATGATTGGAAGTAAACATTGAAGGCGTTCACGAGAACACCGTTGTCTTAAAAGGAATGCGTGTGCTCGTCACTTTTCTTATCATTCAGGTACTGGCAAAATTCATTTGGAGTCTTTTTCAAATATTTGGGAAAAATCTTCGCAAAGTAATTCGTTTTCGCATTCCTTTTGTTTTGCGTTCTTTACTTACCTCATATGATTAACGGTTGCTGTGAGCTCATCTCTAGTTAGACTTCCTGATGCCGTGTTTATGTTTTTTCTATTGCGATAGCAATTATATGGACTCTGCAGGAGCATTTGTGCCGTCGGCGTCACCGTGAGGTTCCGTATAAAGTCCAAGGGCGATAAAACCGTCGTCTCACGCCCAATGCTGTATGTGCGAGTCAAAGCGTGGGAGGGTGAACCGGCAAACGAAGTTCACTGTCGCGTGCCCGAGTGAGGAATGCGGGCCGGAAGCGTGGCATCTCCAGTCGCGCGCGAGGCAGGAGGGTCAGGCGAGAAAGGATGGGCGTTCTTCCCCGGCGGCTGCTAGAGTTTCTCGGTGTCCTCCTCACCCGCCGCTGCGTACAGAGGGGAGACAACCGCGGAGTTGTCTCCACTCTACGGCGTTTGGTGCGCGAATGGCGGGCACCTTAGTAGACTCCTTTGGTGGACGCCGTAGGGACGCGTTGCCGGCGCTCGTGTGTCGTGAAAGAAATCCGCGACGTGGACAAAGTGCGCGCCGCACGAACCTCATCTTCAAAGCGATCGTTTGCAGAGTGCGCGTAGTGCCGGTAACTTCGTATGCGCTGTGCTTTCGACGTTCCGTTGGCGTTGAAACGAGAGATGCACCAAGGTCAATTCGCTCGCCGCTGCCGCGAATCCTTACTACAGCATTTTGACAGCGAGTTTCCGCGCTCATCGAGCGAGATGTGTTCATGTTAACCTGTGCGCGCGTGACAGAGTGCTTGTTAATTTAGTTCAAACACCTTGGCAGGCTACTTGGTAAGCGCAACTGAACAAGGAGGTAGAAAGAAGCAGACACACAAAGACAGTGCTGTATCTGTGTGTCTGTGTCTTCCCTACGTCCTCGTTCAATCACGCTTACGCATTGTATCAGTGGTAATTTAGTTAGTAAGTGAATGTTTACAAGTTCATACGGCCGATAAATCTACTGTACTTCGTACAGCTACCCACTAATTTGCTGTCACAATCGATGCTTCTCCTTTCGGGCGAAACTGCAAATTTTATTTTAATCGCTTTACTTTTCGTTTCGCGTGTTTGATGTCACAAGTTATGCATCGGTTTAGTCTTCTTGTTCCTTTTTTTTAATTGGTTTTCATTTATTTCTACTAAAAATAACTGAAATGAAATGAAAGATAGTCGATTATGCTTGTATCCTCGGCATGGCTGAATTCATGACATGAGATTGATATTTCCCGATGGAAGTCCTCATCACACACAAGTACGATGCACAAGACCAGCTGGTGTTCCAAGATGCCTGGAATAGTTCACTGTAGCCTAACATTAGAGAGTGACACTTGCTATTTGTTTTATAGAATTGCCTCGTTTATTGGTTTAAACTGCTTTTCGTCTCCATTCTTTAGCTACAGTGACTTATATACTTCAAATAAGGACTAACACGCTTTAACCTTGACATCAAGTGCAGCTTTAGTTTGATTTTAAGCAACCCTTTTCAGTGTTTTCAAGTTTTCTTGCTTCAGAATAATATTGTAACTAGTAAACTCTAAAGTTGCTGGTAGGTAGTAAACCAGGAAGTACATGCAGCAAAGGTAATGAAGGACGCTTTCCGAATAAACGGGATTATCTAATAATGAAGAATAATGTGTGCAGCCGGTACGCTTTTAGCGAAAAGCACAGTTCGAGAATTACGGAGAAACTTCAGAACTGTTTTATATATGATGGCATGTCATTGTGGTGCCGTGAAATGAAATTACAGAAGCCAGTATTTTTTTACGGGATATTGGCGTCAAAATGAAGGCCTGTTATGGCGCTGCCACGAAATGAAATGAAAGACTTCTACATTTTATTGCCGTAAATTCCTGAAAACTGGACGGCGTGTGCTCGCGTTGCCGTGGAATGAAATGAGGGGGCGCCTTTACATTTTGCTGGAAATAGGTGGCAGCCGATACTGCGAGGAATAGTCCAGTAAAGACAACGGCGTATTTTGGACAGCGTAGCGTACAATATGCTTGTAAAAAAAGTTCATTGTGCGTGCAGACCTTACGGATATCAGGAAAGTTCCAGTAGCCAACTAACCTCTTGACTTCCAGCAATCACGTCGTACCCTTGGGGCCAGCCGACCACCGTGAGAATCTGCACTAGCCACCAGGACAGGTGCCGCATCAGAGCGTTCGCAGTATGTACCTTCACGAGGCGCTGGATGGCATGCAGGACGCGCACGTCTTGCACGGCCGCCATCGTCGTGGCGTCCACCAAACTGCCGCCAGGCGCGGCGACGACAGGGTCGAGCCAGTTCTCCAAGGTTGTGTTCGCAACGGCGTCCGCGATCTTGGCGATGGTGGCGACAACAGTCCTCGGGCCGGTTCCAAGTGACCGTGCGGCGTCCACGATGGTAAGCACGTCTCTCTCAACGACCAGCTCCCTCATGATGTAGTAAGATTCGGGTGGCGTTGCATTGTATCGCGCGTAAAGTAGCCTGTAGTACTTCTCCCGGCTGTCGGTCGACGCGAGAGTCCGAATGAAGTTGAGCCACGACGAGGCCTGCGCACCCGCCTGTAGAAAACACGCGGGAAGAGACATATGACACCACCTGCAAGGCGCTTAGTGCTCAGCGCTAGTATATATATAACATAAATGCTTACGCGGCACTCGAATTATTCCTCTTGATCGGTGCCGCCAAGGGTGTCCCATTGAATTTGAACATGAGTCCTCGTTACGTAGCTGTGAGTAATCAGACGAAGGTGAATATGCCGATAATTTTGATTCGAAAGCATTATATGACTCATGAAGCGCAAAATCCGGCGGCGTGGCCGGAGATCATACAAGAAGTCACGTGGTCACAGAGGCGCGCTCTCGTGCCACTGCTCGCGCGTTCGTCGTCGTCTTCTTCCACAGCTGGTTCCGATGCGGCTTATCATGCCAGCATTCCCATACTGCCCCTCCCTCTGAGAAGGCACTGACGGCAGTGGCCCACTGCCAGTCGGTGCGGTGATTTAGCTTAGTTCTGTCGTGGGGAACCTTGGACCGAGATGGTACAAAAGGTCACGTGGTCACATAGACGGATCGCGCCGGTAACCGATCTATATATAGCGCCGCGCGTCGCGGCGCTGCCTGTCGGTGTGGCGGTTTCGGCGAGTTCTGTCTTGCGCTAGGATGGACGAACCTTCGATTTCGACTTCTCAATCAGCATCGGCGCCCGGCTCATTTGGACGACCACGTAAGTACACGAACGAGGCCGAGGCACATGATGCGATAAATCATACAAGGCAACGTGAAAACCATACCATTACGTTTCGTAAAACGAGTTGTCATCAGGAAGACGTCTCAATGCTTTCGAATTGACCCACGTAGGGATACGTAAGTGCCCTTGACATCTTTAGTTACTTATTGGCAATGCTGGGAGCTTTGCCTTCATTGGCAAACTTAACTATACTTCCAGACAACCCCCTGTGGAAATGAACGGAAAGCTACATGATGCTACGACACCATGTAGTTCGGCAGTGCTGGAAAATGCTTTTGGTGTTGTCTCCTTTTTTTTTTTCTAAGCGGATGCTGGAATCGTCGTACATCTTCCACGGGCAGCGGTTTCGCATTTGCCCAAACGCAAAAATGAAAAGCAGAAGAAATAAAACCAAACTTATCCCTCAGTTATGCGTTTCGTCTTACTTTGCTATAGTAATAAAGATTTGATTATTTTCTCTTCCCCAGCCTAAACTAAAGAAAATAAATACTTCGAGCTTCTTTTTTTTTTTTTCAAGAGCGGCATTACTTGCGCGCACTCTGCCTCTGTAGCTTTTCCCTTCATTGCTACATAAATTTATCCCCAAAGCATACTTAACGAGCTGCGAACACTGAACATGCGATAGGTACAGCTTCATGACGATGTCTTGGTTGCACCCAGAATGAAGTGTAGTGGTAGAACCTTCACTGCTCAGTTTGCTTGCTGGCTTGATTGATTGACTGATTGAGCCTAACGTTCCAAATATGAGACGGGACAGCACATTGCTAGTGGAATATTTCGGTATAAATGTCAATACCCCGCCACGTTTAACGGTAACTCGAAAGCAACGTACGCTAAGTGCATTTAGACCCCCTCGAGAAGCGACTGAAGTGGCCGGTCACAGAACCCCCCACGTCATACTCAGCGGCCGCATTTCCGCTGCCAGTAAGCCTTGGCAGAGTGTAACAAATCTTCGTTGAAGCTGTTTTAATTTTACGAGAACACGAACTTGCCGGCAAGCATGCACTTATCGTCGTATCCTTGTTTATCTTTTTTAAACCGGAAGGCATTACACGGACATAATCACTTTTTAGGTCACTTATTAATTACCGGCTAGCACGCTATAAAAACTTTTTTTTTCTCGTTATACACTTCTTGGCTTAAATACAAATGATGAAGCTTTACCATCGCGTGTTAGGTTGGCATATTGGCTGCATGATCAGGCTTAGTGACAACAAGACTTTTACACGTTACCGAAAAAATGCAGACGATTTCAATTACAATATACTTCATTCAAAAGTAAGTGATTAAGCTTACAAATTACAGGCCCCCAAAGTATTTTAGCAGTTACTACAATGTAATCATTACAATAACGTTCCTTTCATCCCAATCTTTATAAACATTGCACAAATACTGTAAATAGAACGAACTGGCCTGGCTCTTTCAGTGTGCTCTGGAGACCTTCACACGTTGTTTATCTCTGCTTTTCATTGTTTTGCTTGGTAATCGTCCTCGTTATTTCGTGAAGACACATATTGTGAAGGCAGTGACACTGAAAGCTCGCTTAACGTGTAAGACGGGAGAGAAGGGCTGTGCAGTGAACTACGAGCATCTTGCTCAAACGATTGTGGCTGCTCAATGCCGCGATGCTCGCGTCTCGGTTCTCCATAAGGAACAGCGCCTTATTACAGCGAAGCTGTTTGCCTCTAGTTGGTCGGGATCTCTTATGGCGCGTCCTCACATAAAAAAGAATACCTTCAGTGATAAAAATGTAGAACGAAAAAAGAATCAAAACCTTAATTGATTGAAGCGAGAAGTGCATATATTCTTCGGTATCACGCGTACAACATACAGCACAGCATTCGTTTAAATAAAGAACAAGCACAAAACAAGCATCCAAACCACATAATCGATGATAAGGCGCTCCTGATAACAATGCGAAGCACCTAGTCTTCCTCTCATGGGTTTCCCGGTAAAGATTACGTTTGCGCAAGCTGCGGCGGCGACGGCAGCTTGCGACGCGGGAAGTGACGTCACCAGTCTTTCATATATAAAAGAACCAGCTTCGCAACTGATTTTTTTCTTTTAGCCGCCCCACCATGGGCAGGCAACGCATAGCGGTCTCCCGAGGAGTAGCGTGAATATGAGGTCTGTCAAACTAAAAAGAAAAGGCAATATACGACCAGCTGCAGCGTCCTGCCAAGGTTATCATTACTACCATTACTCTAAAGCAATGGTACACTGCATGCCCCGTCACCATTCGTAGTGGTGGTTTTCCAACAGCTTCGCTGGACATCCGCTTACGCAGGGCCGGCATGGTGAGTCAATATTTTGTGGACTTGGCTAGGGGAACGCGTTCGCGACATAACCAGTGAAAACCTGAAAAATTGTGTAAAGTGAATCAAAGGTATCAACGCCCAAGTGGCCAGGCTATCGAGCCATAGAGGTGCCCTCTAATAGAGGAGGAACATCTGATATTCTTCGTTTCTGCGCTGCCCTTCACTCGTCAGTCACTGAGACTTAAACGACTAATTGCAACGCGCGCCAGAAAACCTTCACGTTGATTGAAAATGATGTGGTTTACATTGACAAGAATACGCGTTCATGAGTCACGTAAGATCAAACAGACCGAAACATTTGAGTTCAGCTGCCAGGAAGCTTCTGGCTCTATCAGAGAGGTCATAGAGTGCACTCAGCGAAGAATTGAGCAGCAGCTCGTACTGCCTGTAAAGGTCGCCTATAAGTGCTTCCATTAGACAGGGAGTTAAATTTATTGCAAGAGAAAAGCTGAGGAGTCACAGCGCCAAAAGAAACGTGCAAATCTGCAAGCCTTCCACGTTCAGGTAATCCAGGCGTAGATGGAGGATGCTGATCTTGGGAAAGAGGTAACCCATGTGCATGTTTTTAACCTCTTTCGACTCTGTAGCTCCCGCCATATATAAGTACTCAGAGCTGCGTCACGTATCAGAGCTTGTTTCTGAAAAATTGTAAATGGTTAGAAAAAATTGGCTGCTAAAAAAGGTTATCGAATTACAGTGAGCCTAACCAAGAAACAAAGTAAATATTAAATTATCAAATAGGAAAAGTGTAATGGATTAGAAGTAATTATTTACGGGTAATTCGTTAGGCGCAAGCCTAATGTCAACTCGCGGCATACGAAAATAACTTCACGGGTGCATTTCCTCGCCTGTGACGACGCAACGACCGAGATCAAGTTGGTGTAAATTTTCTAGAAAGCCGTCGGCAAGAGTTTAATGACACCTCCTCTATGCAGTCCTGCATGCAGGTGAATTTGTTTAGACGATGCCCATTTTACGCATTCACTTCCAAGGTAACCTTGAAAAGGACTGAATTTAATGCGCATTATAACGTACAATGAGGTTTCACGGGACACATCGTTAAAAAGCGAACTTTCTATAACACTTTTCCGTGCTCCACTTGCCTCGATGAACAACGCTGGCAAGTGGCTGAAGTTGGAAGCCTGTCGAAGGCGACCAACCGTGTGGACATAGGCTCGGAACCAGGTGTCGACGCCCCACTTGAGAGTGAGTCCGAGGACTGCCTCCAAGGGGTGGACCTCCGCGCTGCGGGCTGGTGGGTCGAAAGGCCACGGCACTGACGCCTCCGCGAAAAACTCGCGGAAGCTTTCGACGGACGGTGGAGCCTCGTACCAGCCGTGGATGCACTCATGCAAGAACTCGGCCACCATTCTGCATGGAGAAAGCATCTTAATTTAGATGTATTATGAATAATAATAATAATAATAATAATAATAATAATAATAATAATAATAATAATAATAATAATAATGATGATGATGATGATGATGATGATGATGATTCATTTTCCGTACCGAGGAACAGCCCTAAGGTCTGAATGCTGGTCAATGAGTACATTCAAAACAAAACAAAAAAGAGGACAATATAAGTAAAAAGGAGCGAAAATATAAACCAAAAGTGAGATCAAGGCATAATACGAGAGCACAAACACAATTAATAAAAAAGGACCATTATAAAAAGGACGTGCAATATGCATACAACAAGACGCAAGCTAAAATCAAAAGAAAAAGGAGGAGAAAGGCAAAGAAGCAATGTGTGAAACCACGCAATAACAACACAAAGCTCGGAAAAAGTAATGGCGGCAAGTTATGAGAAATAGCGAGATGAAGACGATAAGCATTACGAAGACTTCGTATTCTGTTGACGGATTGGGCGTTGGTTATGACAGGCAGGCCGACGTTATGCTCGACTCCAGTTAATTGTTCATCGGTAAAGAAGCACTTAAGCTACCAGATTCAGTTTGGAACTTTTGTTGTTCCAAAATGGACAATTAGTTTTGCTGAAATAGTGATCCATCAGCGCTACAACTAGACACGGACGAGAAAGAGACAAGTGCCTCTTCTTTCTCTCCGTGTCTGGTTATTGCGCTGGTAGATCATGAACACATTCAAACTCTCCTAGTTGCATATCGCTACTTTTGCTTTGCTGAAAGTTTCATGAACTGCTTTATGCCATTCTCATCAGTCATCAGAGTTTCCGATTACAAAGTGATGCGTTTTTGTGATGCGTGCTTGATGACCTTAAATTGTCGTGCAGAGGATGTCGTACAGTCCTACAGAGGATGGGCCCTGGACCTATTTCCGCGCGACCCGCAGAGTGATTTGGCCAATCAGCGACAGAAGAGTGATCACTGTGGCATCGTCGATTTTTACGCGCAAGCGTAAGTAGCCCACCAGTAATATCTGCGATAGGTAGTGTAAAACCGCGAAGAAAGTTGGGGGCGAAGTCGCCTGGAGGTGGAGAAGAGCATCGCGCGCTGTAGAAAATACAAAGTAGCGCTCTGAGCTGGCGGCAAAGCACCGCCACCTAGAAGAAAGTCTAGCTGGCGTTGAGCGCACCGGCAAGGATACAAGCGCCGAAGCTTCGCGGGGAAGGAGGATAGATGGAGGCGCGCTGGGTTGACCTCTAGTAGTTGCTACGGGTGCTGTAACGGACGTACGGGGTTCGTCTCTCTATTGCGCCGTATGCTGTATATGGAAGTGAAAGCGTGCGACGCTGAGCCGAATTTGGCGGCTCAATGTCGAGCACGTAAAGGAGGAAAGCGGGGAGGAAACGCGCCGTCTGTTTCATCGGCGGGTGCGGAGAAGGAGGCGTTTTACTCCGGCGCTTGCTGCTTATGGCGCGGCCGCGCGAGTCCCATCTTGAAAGCGATCTGCGATGCGGACAGTCTATAGGTGGAGAGGTGCTCCGAGGGCCGATAGATTCATGTGCTCTATCGCACGCATACGCCTGCGCGTAACCCCCGTTAACGAAGTGAAACGTCACTAACTTTTAGAGCGCAGTTTTAAGGTACCCGTTACTGCGGCGAGCGTCGGCTTGACTCGACGTCGTTCTCGGCGTAACCGAGCGAACGCGGTGCGCAGCGGGGGATGAAAAAAGCAGCGAGAGCGAAGAGGCGGGAGGAGGAAAGCGGAGAGGAAGTTGCAACGGGGCCTTTCACTTTAACTTTATTCATCTTAAGGGCCCCCTGAGGGATATTGCATAAGGAGTGGGTTAATATATTCAACAAATAAATAAAAGTCACAGCTCTATAATATGCGAGGTTACAGCATTTGTGTATGACAGTTGGCACGTAATGGCGACTACATCGGTGGCGAGGGCGTTCCAGTCCACAACAGTGCGGAGAAAAAAGGATCCTGAAACAGTGGTAGTTCGAAAAAGAGGCCGGGTAATCTAAGACAGATATGCAGTGCGGTGAGATATGCGGGTCGGGTGAGTAACGCTGATTTAGAGTACTATGGTAAAACTTGTGGAGTCTCTCGTAAAGAGTTGAAGATGTATTTCGTTAACCTATAACATATATATTCATGTATAACGATGCATATAAATGACCATGTTTTTCTTTTTTGCCTTTTTGTTTTATTTGTACAAAAATGTCTTGTTGTTTCTTACATATCCTTTCATAAGCATGTATCTGAGTTTTCAATTTTATGTTTTAGTAAACTTCTGCTTAAGTTTTTTTGTACCAGAAAGGTTACTGTTATCGCGCTGCCATGTATAACGCCTCCTGGGTCCAGTCAAGCTGCTGACGGCAGCTTTTAGCCCGGGAGGACGTTTCTAGTCTGTACTAGAAGAAGAATAAAACTTGAACTTGAACTTGAGTAAACAGAGGCTGGCGATGCGGCGGCGAGCTTCGGGGCTTTCGAGACCGGAGTTTGTCTTTAGGGATGAAACGTTGATGTTATACGCATATGAGGAATGGATGAAGCGAATGGTGTTGTTTTGAACAGACTCGAGTGTATTTCTTAGGTATATTTGGTTAATTAGGTAATTTTAGGGCTGATGAGGGTTTTGTATGCCAGCAGCTTCACGTGTTGCGGTGCATGACGAAGATGACGTTTTATGAATCCTAGAGATCTGTTGGCAGATGATATGATCGCGGTAATGTGTGTTCGCCAAGAAAGGTCACTGCAGAGGGTGATACCAAGATACTTGAATGACTGGACGCATTCTATAGGTGAGTTAGCAACTGCATAGGAAAAAAATAATGTGGTTGTGTTGACGATGAAATAAGACCAGTGTGCATTTGTGAGCATTTAGCGTCATTAATCAGAGGCCACACAATTCATGGATGCGGTCAAGGTCATCTCAAAGGGCAGCTTGATCCGAAGTGTTAGTAATAGTACGATAAATTACACAGTCGTTGGCAAAGATACGCATTTTACATGATACTTGGAGTGCCAGATGATTATATATATGAGGAACAAAAGCGGGCCGAGTACAGATCCCTGCGGTACGCCCTATGTTACAGGGAGAGTGCTGGAGCTGTGATTAATAATAGAAACGAACTGAGAGCGGTTAGTTAGGAATCCTTTAATCCATGCTAGAATATTAGGGTGCAAATTTAAAACGGCGAGTTGTAGTAATCGGCGTTGGTGTGGTACCTTGTCAAATGCAGTTGCGAAATCTAAAACAATGCATCGGTCTGCAGGTTATGGTCAAGGTTAGAATGTAGGTCGAAGGTGAAGAATGTCAATTGTGTTTCGCAAGAGAGT
The DNA here is from genome assembly GCF_023375885.2 of Dermacentor andersoni. Classification (NCBI taxonomy): domain Eukaryota; kingdom Metazoa; phylum Arthropoda; class Arachnida; order Ixodida; family Ixodidae; genus Dermacentor; species Dermacentor andersoni. The sequence goes on along the minus strand of NC_092817.1, from coordinate 100,980,401 downwards.
CCTGTACGAAACCCCTGCTGAGCCAGATGAAGGAAATTGTTGAAATCTAGAAAGGCAATGATATGTGAATAAACGACATGTTCCATGAGTTTGCAAGGCACGCTGGTTAAGGAGGTGGGAAGATAGTTTAACGGAGAATCTTTTATACCTGATTTCTGAGCCGGAATGACCCTGCCCAGCTTGCAGTCGTCTGGTAGGATTCCTGTTGAAAGCGACTGAAAAAACAGTAATGAAAGATATATGGCTAAACTATGTTTTGTGTTTTTAGTATTCTTTAGTTGATTTCGTTGACTCCAGCGGCTGATGCGAATTTAATTCTGTCGATAAGTTTTATGATGCCTTACGAAGTGAATTCGATTGATGTCATTGCTGAAAGTGTTACGCAAAGCGGAGCGGTCAATGATGAGTCAGTTTCGTCTGTGAAAACGGAAACAAACGCGCGGTTAAACATGTCTGCACATTCATTATCAGTGGCTTCCTAGCCTGCGGTGTTCGTGAGAGCCATGGCGCACAGTTCTTGCGGGTTTATTATTTACCAGAACCTCCTGCGGTTATTCGTTAGTATTTTCGGCAGGTCAGTTTGAAAGAAAGCGTGTTTAGCGCAGCGAATTGCGTTATAATACGAATACTCGGCTGAATATTATTTATCTCATACGTCTGCACATAGGTTCCGTTTCGCTGCACTGTAAAGACGTTTTTTTCTCCTTTCTAATCTTTTCAGATTGTCTGAGAACCACGGTTTTCGGCGGGTTGCATTAAATCTGATACGGAGAATAATTTTTTTTTTAGTTCGTTCAGCTTGTTTTTGAAAACTGTCCAGTTGTCAATGACAGATCGGTGATGAAATGCAGATTGAAAAGACGGCAGAAAAGCTTCTAGTTCGTTGTTAATTGCTTCGTAATTTCCTCTGTCATACAGGCGGGTGATTTTCTTGAACGTTTGGCGGGGAGTGGAGGTAAATTCTAAAATGGCATGAATAACCTCACGCATGTAATAATTTCACGCATGTAAGTAATCGATGATAAGCTTTCGGGTTTGTTGGTTAGAAATCGAGTATTTGATGATCTGTGCATAACGCCAATCGGTTCGAGCCCCATTTGCCTCAGGTTAAAGTTCAAACACACGTCAACAAAGGGCCTTGCTTCAGAGTTACCGGCAGTTAGAGGGCCTAGGGTTTGCCAGTTTATACGTGGGTAGGTAAAATCCCCCAAGAAAAAAATTTGCGCATTGGGATGTTTGCTAGTAATCGGGAGAAGTGCGTCGTTAAGTTAATGCTCGAATTTTGGGTTACTGTTCGGAGCCCTGTAGCAGACGCTAACCAGAATGGGTTCCGGCGGGGCGCTGCATTTTAACCATACTATTTCTAGGTCTGGAGTAACGTTAAAAAATGAATATAGAATATCGGTGTTAATATCAATAAGGGCACCTTCCACGGGTGTGCCTTGACGATCATTACGGTAAACGTTAAAATTTGGTAAGTCATCCAAAACCTCATTATCTGTGACGTCGCTTGTTAGCCACGTTTCAGTTAAGATTAGTATGCTGCTGACAGAAGGCGAGAGGAGATTATACAAGACTTCGCACTTAGGAAGGAAACTGCGTACATTGGTGTAGATAATGGAAAAGGAAAGAATAACTCGACGGTTAGTCCTCGGCTACTTGCGCGTTTTCCGACGACGAAACGATTCCTACGTGATTTCCTTGACTGGCTGTGTTTCTTGGTCAAAGATACGCCGTTTAGGTCGCGTGTTCAGCGTTTTGTACCGGACGGAAAAAGGTTCATACTTGGTCCTGGCGAAAGCCACAGGGTGCTTTCGTGCATTTCGAACTGGTCGAGAAAAATCTTCGCCAATACTAAAACCTGTGTTTTTAAGCTGAGGGCCTTTTGAAAGTATGATCCCTTTCGTTTTGAAAGTCAATTTCACTATTACTGGCCTTTGGAGGTCTGTGTGCTGTGGTAGACGGTGAGCGCGCTCGATGGCTTTAGGTGCAATTACTAGGTTCAGACGATCAAGGCAGTGCTCGATGATAATTTTCCCTGATTGTTCCTAAGATTCGTAAGATTCTCAGAAAGCGGGGCAAAGTATGGCAAAAGGGTGAGGAGGAAAGCGGAGTGCCGTCAGCGGCCAGGCATGTGGCGAACGCGGTAACAAATCGCTGGCGTGGGCGTCGGACCCACTGCGCATGCGCGACGTCGCCTGCGGCCCCGCATCCGCGAGACAGTACGCTCCGCGCGAAGCCACGCGTTCCCGCGTTCACGCTTTCTTTCTGAACAATGAGCGATGGAACCGGGGAAAATGCTTGGTCTGTCGCTGCTGCTAAACGAGCTGCCCGAGCAGAAGCTCAGCGCCGCCACCGAGAGCACCCTGTTGTTCAGAATCAAATATTTCGCCACAAGATATCGCGAATTTAAAACACGTAAACAGCTGCGCTCAAAATTCGCTATACGAAGTATCGTAATCGTCAGCGAATTTTTTTTTTTTAACTGACTCTAATCACCGGCAGCCTCACCGCCGCTAATTGCTCGGCGGCTTCGACATCGTCGCCAGGCTTTTTACGGTTCACTTCGAAGTTACAGCCGACGGCGCTTCGGAACGAACGACAGACGCTCACTACCCGCCATAGTTTGTTACCCCTGTTGCGCCGCTTTACCGTCTCCTCCAAATTATTTTCGCACAACGAAACTAATACGCCGACATTCGTGGCATCGCCACCTGCGATGCGAACACAGCCGAGCCGGTTCGCAATGCACCGTCGGTAGCAGTGCGGGTCAGCTGAGCTCGACAAGTATCGCGCTTCTTTTCATAAAATAAAAAATTTTGGATCACTTTATCTAACGAAAATTAGTTTGCTTGGAGTAGCAGCGGCAGCCAATGCTTGCGTGGTGGAGGAAACGTGCTGGAGCCGCCTGTTATAGCATGCAGCTTCGCAGTCGTCGACTGGAACGCCGGTCGTGATAGCTGTTTGACAGCGGTCTTGGCATGTCACAATATATATAATTTAGATAGCACTTTATTTCAGTGGCCATTATTTTGCTTGTCAAATAAATTTTGGTAGAGGTTTCTGTCACGTGGTGGCGGTGATGCGCTTACACTGGTCGGCCGCGTAGTGAAACTTATTTACCGCGGCGAATTCATTACCCTTGGGGTTAAACGAAACTCTCGAGCTCTGTACAGTCTTTAAAAATCTTTACTACATGCTTCTTTATAATACTTTTAAATTAGAAAGTATTAGTGTTGCAGTAAATCAGCAAGTACTAAAGAAACTGAGTACAGCTCTTTCTCCAAAAATATAGATGAGTGCTCCCCACTGAGTCGCTGATTTCTGTGTGATGTTAGAAGTATTTAGGTGTTTATACATCAATAATTAAGCAGGAGCTGTGTGTAATCTTCTCAGCATTTTATGTGATGACTATTTCCTTCTAAGTGGTCATTGCAAACCTTTTTTTTTAAATATGGGGTTTTACGTGCCAAAACCACTTTCTGATTATGAGGCACACCGCCGTAGTGGAGGACTCCGGTAATTTCGACCACCTGGAGGTCTTTAACGTGCACCTAAATACAAGTACACAGATGTTTTCACATTTCGCCCCCATCGAAATGCGGCCGCCGTGGCCGGAAATCGATCCCGCAACCTCGTGCTCAGCAGTCTAACACCATAGCCACTGAGCAACCACGGCGGTTCATTGCAAACTTGAGAGTAAAATTAATTCGCTGTAGAGATTATAGTACGTTGCTGATGGCTCGTCGGAAGCATGTGAAGATCTATACAGAAACTCAACGACCATTTTTGTAAAGGCGACAAGGAAATGTTTATGTTCCTTGATGATCTTGCATGCGAGGATACGAAACATGATGCAGCTGTGGAGTTCGGGACAGGTGAGGATACTCTTAGGAATGGCCGGACGGGGTGGCGACGTGCCAGCTATTTCAGCCCGCTGCACGTGTTCCAATCCAACCGGGACGGGGCGCACTTCAGAGAACTGCGGATAACCGGCAACCACGTGGCGCGGGGTCAGCTCAGGGGAGTTCTCGAGGGGAGATAATTGGCGGAACCTCCCCATGAGCTTTTCGAGACACCAGACAATGTGCTACCCGGCCGCGCCACCCGGGACGGCTCAGAGTTCTACGAAGCCCCTCTGACGTCGGCTCCGGATCATTACACCTGTGTGTGTGTGTGCGGCACGTGTATGTGAGCCCTCATCCTCCTCCAAAAGGGCGGGTCATCTTCAATGACGTCGAACTGTGACGCCAAGCAGAGTACTTATAAGCAGCGATTGTCGGCTGCTAGAGTGTGCTCGTTGTCGTACTAGAAATGTACTCGTGAGCTGCGTGCTCGTTGTCGTGCTTGAAATGTACTCGTGAGCTGTGTGCTCGTAAGCTGTTTGCTGTATGTTTAGTCTTGCGGGCTCCATTTGGGAGTCACGCTAGACTGTCGATGTATGTCTTGTCTAAGATGTAAATAATGTAAATAAATCCTGTTCACCTAGTTCCTCCCAAGTTCATCCCTACAGCTACGACTGCCAAATCTTACATCTGAATGGCAGCGGTTAGATCGGCCTACAGCTCGTAGATCGTCCGACAACTCTAGAACAAGTGGTGGCAGCGGTGAGATCGTCCGACGAATCTTACAATACCATGACGAAGTTTGAAAAGAAACAGGTAAGTGCGATTACAGGTCGGCCGCGAATCGATGGTGTGAATCGTTTGTAGTGACTATAATCGAACAGTGCTAGAACAAGGTCCAGTATCGGTGCTGGCACAGCAGTGAGGATATATGCGTAGAAACTTCTTTTTGGACCCCTTCTCGGTTGTCTTGTTACATCTAGAAATGTAATTGGGTTCAGGAAGACCAATTGTTGTGTAGAACTTGTGGCAGTGCGGTGGAGAATTGAATTCGTTTCAAAGCCCGCAAACAGAACCTACGGCGCGTATGCCCTGCCTCACCACGCGTTTAGTGTGAGATGAAAAGTGTGAGGTTTTACCAAAGGATACATCGATACCATTACCCAAATTTACACATACATTACACATAGGACACTTACAGAAGGGCACAGAATCTACAGAATAAGAACTAGAAATCCTTGCTGTTTGGAGAGAGATAGACATGATTTTTGTCTTAGCATAATTCGAACTGAGATTATTGTTTTAGCGTCATTTATAAAAGGAAATTAGATCAGACAAGAGGATGCGAGGCCATCAACACCATCAGTTTCCTTGAAACTGCTCATGTCATCGGCAGATAGGCGGAAAGAAGAAATTCGAATAGCCGAAGAAACGTCCTTGCCAGAAAAGTTTAAAAAATGAAGTGCTTCTAATACTGATCCTTGAGGTACGCCGCTAGTTGCTATGTGCAAAAAAGACGTTCGCCCATTGACGCGTTAATAACATAACATTGTCTACCAAGAAGGCAACTCAGCAGGAGACTGACAACTAACGAGTCAACGTCAATTTTCGTAAGGTTAATCCTGCAATGCCCAAACACTGATTCACGTCATGTTAAATCGGAACAACTGGTTTACTTTTATTTCTGGCCGCGAAGTGTACGTCAGGAGAAAAGAAAGAGCTGCTACGAAGTGTTATTTTAGTTACAACGTAATAATTATTGCAATTAATTACTAATTGGCTTGTCGAACTATTCACTACAGCTTATCAAAAACACAGTTGTAGGCTCCGTGCTTACTTTCCTGCGTCTTACTTTCCTTCAGACTTTTGAAGTATAAAACTCAGTGCAGCGTATATTGATACGTGTACTTATCTTTATCGGGCGACCACGTTTCGCCGCTTAACAAATGCAATCGCACAGCGCGGGACGCGCCTGCATGTATCCGACGTTTCTGGAAAGTTATCGATGCTTCTACCCGGCTGTCTGTTGTCGCCGAACCTTGTGCTATCTGATTTCATCGCGTAGCGCGAATGGTGTAGAACTTTGTGGAAAGCTCGCGGGTCCAAACGATTAGTCTGGAACATTCGACGACTGCTCTATAAAAGCCGACGCGCTTGACCCGCTGAGCAGATTTTCGACGATCGCCGAGCGTGTTCGCCGCTATCGTTGCGCTATAAGTGTAGCCTGTTTTGTGGGCACAGATTCGCCCAATAAAAGTTAGTTTTCTTGTTCACAGTATTGCTACTGTGTTCTTTCTTCAACGTCACCACCACGTGACATCTGGTGGAGGTGCTTGTGCGTTCATGTACCGAACGCCCCCGCAAAGCCGCGATCCAAGCCCGAAGCCCGAGGACAAAACCGACACCGCCCAAGACCAGCGTGCTAGCCGCAGACTGCAAGGCCTGTCCCCAGAGCACGGACTTCTACCTGAGGCGACAAAGAAGATCGTGGTCAAGACAACCTCAATGGCTGCCCCAGCGTCCCCCGTTATCCTACAACAACCCCGGGACCCACCGACCTTCCATGGAGCAGCGACTGAAGACCCGGAATCTTGGCTGGAGACCTACGAGCGAATCGCGACATTCAACAACTGGGACTCCGACGACAAGCTGCGGCATGTCTACTTCGCCTTAGAAGACGCCGCCAGAACGTGGTTTGAGAACAGGGAGTCGACCTTGACTACGTGAGACCTGTTCCGTAGCGGCTTCCTGTGCACCTTTACAAGTGTCGTGCGCAAGGAAAGGGCCGAAGCTATGCTGGACGCCCGAGTGCAGCTACCAAACGAGAACGTTGCCATCTTTACGGAAGAAATGACCCGTCTGTTCCGCCACGCCGACCCGGATATGGCCGAGGAAAAGAAAGTTCGCCTACTCATGCGTGGTGTGAAGGAGGAACTTTTCGCCGGGATGGTAAGAAGCCCACCGAAGACCATCGAAGAGTTTCTTCGTGAGGCGACGAACATCGAGAAGACACTCGAAATGCGGAACCGGCAATTCAACCGCCGTACAAGCTCTACCCCCTACGCAAGAATTCAATCACTGGCCACGGACGATCTGCGCGAGACCATCAGGGCCATTGTGCGCGAAGAACTGCGCAAGGTCTTGCCTTCGTCGCAGCCTCAAGTGGCTTCGATCGCCGACATCGTAAAAGAAGAGGTGCACCGATCGCTTGGAGTTCCTGAGGTGCAACCAGAACCACCGCAGCCTCAGCCGCAAGCGATGAGCTACGCCGCCGTCGCCCGCCGTCAAGGTCCCTTTCCACTACCGCGCCAGGGCCCCGTAACGCCGCAATTCCGTCGACCACCACCGCCGCCGCCAGCACGCCCACCCGTCGCCCAGCGCAGCTACCCGAGGAAGACTGACGTTTGGCGCGCTCCTGACCACCGCCCGCTCTGCTACCACTGCGGAGAGGCAGGTCACGTCTACCGACGATGCCCATACCGAGAGATGGGACTGCGAGGTTTCGCCGTTAACGCGCCGCGTCCACAGCTTGGAGAGCGCCCACGTGACATCGCCGACTACCTCGCCGCTACTCAATGGAGCTCTCGACGACCGTCGCGTTCGCCATCACCAGGCCGCTACCTGTCGCCGCAGCGCCGACCATACAGTGGCCCAGCCCGGGGCCGGTCAGCGAGCCCATATCCGGAAAACTAAAAGCAGCAACCGATGGAGGTGCGGTTGCTGTTCGTCGAACTGACGAAGATCCTCCGCCGCCGACGAAAGCGCCGAAGAAACCATCTCGACGACCATCTGACGACGCGCCACCGTCCCGAGGAAGTCAGGAAGCCAAGACTGCACCGACGAAAGACGACTTCACGACGCGACGTACTAGCTTCAATTCAACACGACGCAGCCGTGATCCGACGCCAAGACCCAACTGCAACGCAAGACAAAGAACCACCGACCTCGACGTGCTTCTAGACGGCCACGCAGTCACCGCCTTAATCGACACAGGCGCCGATTTCTCAGTCATGAGTGGACACATCGCCGTCCAGATGAAGAAGGTTAAGACTGCATGGGAAGGCCCTCAAATTCGGACCGCTGGAGGACACCTGATTACGCCGACAGGAATGTGCACGGCAAGAATTACCATTCACGACCGGACTTACCCTGTCACCTTCGTTATCCTCCAACAGTGTTCACGAGACGTCATTCTCGGTATGGACTTCCTGGACCAACACGGCGCAATCATCAACCTGAAGTCGAAGTCAATAACGCTGTCGGAAGATAAAGCGATACCGCCGGAGAGCCCTCGTAGTCACCACGCCTTGAATGTGCTCGAAGACCAAGTGAGCATCCCGCCCCGCTCCAGCATTGTTATTTCGGTCGGCACCGAAATACCCGCTGACGTAGAAGGCGTCATCGAAGGCGACCAACGTCTACTGCTAGACCGTGAAATTTGCGTCGCAAGAGGGATCGCTCGACTGCATGGAGGGAAAACTGAAGTGTTGCTGACAAACTTCAGCCAGGAGTTCAAGCACCTCAACAAGGGCACGACGATCGCGTACATCGAGGAAATTCTGGAAACAAGTAATGCGTTTGTCCTCTCGGATTCCGCCGCATCTACCCCGACGACCATGGTTCCCGAACCAGACTACGACATTAATCCAAGTCTCCCAGTGATTAAGCAACAGCAGCTCAGAAGTCTGCTCCGACGATACAAAAGCTGCTTTTCGACGACATCGAGGATTCGACAAATACCAGTCGCCAAGCATCGCATAATCACCGAGGAGTACGCTCGACCACTCCGCCAAAGCCCTTACCGAGTTTCGCCGCGAGAACGCGAAGCTATAAGAGAACAAGTCGACGAAATGCTGCGCGACGACATCATCCAGCCGTCGAAAAGCCCATGGGCATCCCCTGTTGTCCTGGTGAAGAAAAAGGACGGAACCCTACGTTTCTGCGTCGATTATCGTCGTCTGAACAAGATCACGAAGAAGGACGTATACCCCCTTCCACGGATAGACGACGCATTGGATCGGCTCTGCAACGCTAAGTACTTCTCCTCGATGGACCTCAAGTCTGGCTATTGGCAAATAGAAGTCGACGAAAGAGATCGCGAAAAGACCGCCTTCATCACCCCAGACGGCCTCTACGAGTTCAAGGTTATGCCATTTGGACTGTGCTCGGCGCCTGCAACGTTCCAGCGCGTGATGGACACGGTTTTAGCGGGATTGAAATGACAGACCTGTCTTGTTTACTTGGATGACGTCGTTGTATTCGCCGGAAATTTCGACGATCACCTTAGGCGGCTTGCCACAGTACTAGAGGCCATCAAGTCATCAGGGCTCACTCTGAAGCCAGAAAAATGCCGCTTCGCTTACGACGAGCTTCTGTTCCTAGGCCACGTCATCAGTAAATCCGGAGTACGCCCCGACCCCCAGAAAACAGCTGCCATCGCAAAGTTCCCGCAGCCCACCGACAAGAAGGCAGTGCGTAGATTCCTTGGCATGTGTGCCTACTACAGGCGCTTTGTCAAGGACTTTTCACGCATCGCCGAGCCGTTGACACGTCTAACTAAATGTGATGTTGAGTTCAAGTGGGAAACGCCGCAGGCCGACGCATTTGAAGAACTCAAACGACGCATGCAGTCGCCGCCGGTACTTGCGCACTTCGACGAGTACGCCGATACAGAAATCCATACTGACGCCAGTAGCCTAGGCCTCGGTGCCGTTCTAGTCCAGAGGAGAAACGGAGTCGAACAGGTGATAGCTTACGCTAGCCGGTCGCTGTCAAAAGCGGAAGGCAACTATTCTACAACCGAAAAGGAATGCCTCGCCATCGTTTGGGCTACAGCTAAATTTCGCCCTTATCTTTATGGCAGGCCATTCAAAGTCGTCAGTGACCATCACGCGTTGTGTTGGCTAGCGAGTATAAAGGATCCTTCAGGACGACTGGCACGGTGGAGCCTCAGACTACAGGAATACGACATCACTGTAACCTACAAGTCAGGACGAAAACACTCCGATGCCGATTGCCTATCACGCGCCCCCATTGACCCGCCGCCGCAAGATGACGAAGATGACGCCTTCCTTGGCATGATAAGCGCGGAAGACTTCGCTGAACAGCAACGGGCAGACCCGGAGCTAAAAGGCCTGGTGGAATATTTGGAAGGGCACACCGATGTTGTCCCCAGGGCATTTAAGCGCGGATTATCTTCCTTCACGCTTCAAAACAATCTCCTCGTGAAGAAGAACTTTTCACCAGTCCGCGCCAACTACCTTCTTGTTGTCCCGTTAGGACTTCGTCCAGAAGTATTGCACGCCCTACATGACGATCCGACCGCTGGACACCTCGGTTTTTCCCGGACACTATCGAGGATACAAGAAAAGTATTATTGGCCGCGCCTGACCGCCGACGTCGCCCGTTATGTCAGAACATGCCGAGACTGTCAGCGACGCAAGACACCGCCGACAAGGCCAGCCGGATTACTACAGCCAATCGAGCCTCCTTGCCGACCATTCCAGCAGATCGGGATGGACTTGCTGGGACCCTTTCCGACGTCAACAACCGGAAATAAGTGGATCGTCGTGGCGACAGACTACCTCACCCGCTTCGCTGAAACAAAAGCACTGCCGAAAGGTAGCGCAGCCGAAGTGGCGAAATTCTTTGTCGAAAACATCCTGCTTCGACATGGCGCCCCAGAAGTCCTCATCACCGACAGAGGAACGGCCTTTACAGCGGAGCTCACCCAAGCCATTCTGAAATACAGTCAGACAAGGCACAGGAGAACCACGGCCTACCACCCGCAGACGAATGGTCTTACGGAGCGGCTGAATAAGACCCTCGCCGACATGCTAGCGATGTACGTCGACGTCGAACACAAGACCTGGGATGCCGTCCTGCCGTACGTAACATTCGCTTACAACACGGCGGTGCAAGAAACAACACAGATCACGCCGTTTAAGCTGGTTTACGGCAGGAACCCGACGACGACGCTCGACGCCATGCTGCCCCACGTCACTGACGAAGAGAATGTTGACGTCGCTAGCTATCTCCAGCGAGCCGAAGAAGCCCGACAGCTCGCCCGCCTACGGATCAAGAACCAACAGAGGACCGACAGCCGACACTACAACCTCCGACGACGCTTTGTTGAGTACCAGCCCGGCGACCGTGTTTGGGTTTGGACCCCGATACGCCGACGAGGACTCAGTGAGAAACTACTCCGACGCTATTTCGGACCCTACAAGGTCATCCGACGTATTGGCGCTCTGGACTATGAGGTCGTGCCAGACGGCATTTCGCATTCACAGCGGCGCCGCGCACGATCTGAAGTGGTCCACGTGGTGCGCCTTAAACCCTTTTACGGACGCTGACGAACTTCGTCATTTTGTTCTTTTCTTTGCTACGAGTGCTTTTGTTTATTACCTTCGTTTGTTTGCAGCATCGGGTCGATGCTTTTTAAGAGGGGGGTATTGATACGTGTACTTATCTTTATCGGGCGACCACGTTTCGCCGCTTAACAAATGCAATCGCACAGCGCGGGACGCGCCTGCATGTATCCGACGTTTCTGGAAAGTTATCGATGCTTCTACCCGGCTGTCTGTTGTCGCCGAACCTTGTGCTATCTGATTTCATCGCGTAGCGCGAATGGTGTAGAACTTTGTGGAAAGCTCGCGGGTCCAAACGATTAGTCTGGAACATTCGACGACTGCTCTATAAAAGCCGACGCGCTTGACCCGCTGAGCAGATTTTCGACGATCGCCGAGCGTGTTCGCCGCTATCGTTGCGCTATAAGTGTAGCCTGTTTTGTGGGCACAGGTTCGCCCAATAAAAGTTAGTTTTCTTGTTCACAGTATTGCTACTGTGTTCTTTCTTCAACGTCACCACCACGTGACAATATGATACATTTGGCACGACACCGTCAACAATCTAATGTAATTAATAACAGTTCCTTTGACCCGGTTTCTTTCTTCCTTCTCCTTTTTTTCAAAATTTGAAGCGCGAACCTCCACATGTCCTGCTTTCTGAGAAAACCTGCAGGCACACTACATTGGTAGTGCCTGCTGATACCCGCACTTCCTGTTCCATTTCGGAATTTTCGATCTCTACTTCTAAGAACCCAACATCAGTATGCCGCCTGTTCTCTTTTCCACCAAATCACCAAGCCCTAACTTCTTCCCCACCCCTCTCCACTTTGCTTTCAATATTTCTTTCGTAGTTTGACTTCAGTTAACATTATCCACTTACGGGCCTATCCTCCTAGTCCTATGCTATTGAGGATAAGGAGAGTGAGCTACGCATACGCGAACGCCACTGTGGAAATCTCTTGGCGAAGACAAGCGAAGTCTTCTTGTCGAAACATTGGCTCCAGCAATGTAATTCATTGCTCTAGCACTGTACATCGCTATTTATGGAGATCAATCGCAGGATCATTTTACGTGTAAGAGACCGCACCTGTCAACGAAGCTGAAGGTTGAGTAGTTCAGTTTGTTCGCGTTCATGGCGGAAAACCTTAATGGAGGAAAGCATCTTGAGAGAAAGCAATAAAGATGAAAGCTCAGCAAAATCTACTCTTGTTTATCTCTATCCCTGAGTCGTGTGCTTCTTTTACAATGGCGAATCTCATTCTCATGCAACTTCGATACGTGACAAAATTTTCAAGATTTCTTTCACACAGTACAATTTTCACTCGGCGGTGCGCGCCTAGCTTGTCGCGTCGTGGCGGAGTTGTATTGATCGGCGGAATTGTGGGCAGGATGGCAAGCGCCATTAAAATATTAGCTTTAATGCTGACTTTTACTTTATTGCCGTATATTGCCACACCGGCGCTCTTTTGCACCTCAGCTCCGGTCTAAGCAATCCTGAATGCTCGACATTTTTCAACACCACAGAGCAAACTTATCCTACTTTACCATAACACAGGAAATTCCGATATTTTACTAGTTCCAGCGTTTTTCTATTTTTCTACCGATACAGCTGCGAATAATCTGTGAGCAGGTGGAAACCTCGGCCATCGCTCCGACGAAAATCGCGCCATCGCCGGTGCATCTGCATCGATTATTATATTTTTTTTTTTCGCTTCAACTCACCGGCATGTGAAAAAGCATTTAGCCGTACACTTGTCGCGATTGACAAACTTACGCTGACGCCGTGAAAGTGGTTTCGCCACCCACGAACAGATTGACCATCTGCAGTTCGTAGTCCCGGATGACCTGCTCGATGACGCTCTGCGCCCCGCGGCCTCCGCTACTGGCTCCGTAACCGCGGCGCAGGCCTTTCGAGCAGACGAATGCGTCCAGGTCATCGCACGGGTCTACGCTGTAGTTGAGCACGCCGTGGAATGCCGCCGAGAGTTCTGCGCATGCAGGTGACACGCAGAGGCCTTGCATGGCGTGCTGAAATCTCCTGTCCATTAACCACAACAGGAGCGTCACAACGCACACGAACACCGCCGCGAACAGAAGCAGGAACGCAAGGTTGTACTTCAGCTCTTTTTCAGTCAGCGACTGTCTGACCGGGCCCAAATGCACCGGCGTCGTGTAGGTCTTTAGCGAAGTCGCCTGCAAGAGGTTGAGAAAGCCAGCGCTGCAGCTTTATGTACATACTTGGAGGCTGGCTTATCAGCTTTCGTCAAGTTTCAGCTGTGGTGCCGGGTGTGAAGCAACTTCAAGAAATCGGCCAAGGGTGCTAATACCTCTCCTTCGAAGCAGATATGCGGTGCATAAATATCCATTTACGTGCACGTGTGTGTTTATCAACAGTGATTAAACAAAGAATGTCACTGTAGCCGATGTTACTACAAGCCCTGACGAAAGCGAGATCCCTTGTCGAAACTTTTGTTATGCGGCTACCTTGCCAGGTGAAACATTGTTCGCGCTTTTAAGACCCCACACTGCTGTAGATTTCTGTCATGTTTTTGCGTATTTATGTGAGTGAGCGCTTGTGTGTGTGCTCCCAAAGGTCTGTCTTGGTCTGCGCCCCTTAGTGCGCCCGAGATACAGAGCACCATGCAGCGTCGATATTCGCAAGTATCTAACCGCGGAGGAAACAAAGTACTACAAGAAGTGAATCCGATAATCCTATACAATGTAGAACAGTTGCACCCTTTAGAGTGTATATTTGCCACACAAGAATAATAATCTGTCTTGCTTGAGTTTCCTTTCTTGAAAACGCCGCGCTCGTTTCTACCCTGTCGAGAAAGCTGTCATGCTGATAACGCGCATGCCATTCGTGACTTGGAAGTACCGGGCTCGCTGCGTTAAAGAAAGAAAATGTGGTCAAGATAGGTGACGATTATTGTTGTGTGGCAGATACGCACCCCAAAGGGTACAATTTTGTTTAAGAGTGTAGTGTTTCTCCTCCGACTGCAGTTGACAGCTCCAGATAGATTTACTCTGTTCCATCGGTCTGTCCCATCCTTTATAAACGTCATACGCCGTCGTTCGTCGTGCCACCGCCAACGCCATCGTCGTCGTCATTGTGTCTTCAAGCCACGTTTTCATTCCTCAGCTTCAAACTTACCTGACAGCGAAAAAAATATGCATGTCTGCCTACGAAAGTCGCCAGAAAGCAGCCATGCACATTTGGGAGCCTGACCCATTGAGCTGTCGCGCAGCGTCGGTGGCGGCACTGCGTGACCCATTTCCAAGGCCACAGCCGGTAGTGCCGCAACGGACCACGTCGACCTTGCGCGTATCGCGAAGGTTGTTCTTGAAAATATAATTGTGTGTGTGATAAGAGCCTGTTGCTGCAATGCAAGGACCCCTGAAATCCGCTTGATTGCCTGTTTGTTTCTTTATTGCGATAGCAATTATATGGACACTTCAAGCGCATTTCTGTCGTCGCCGTCGCCGTGAGGTTCCGTATAAAGCTCAAGGGTGATAACACTGTCACCGCGTGCCCTACGCTGTATGTGCGAGTGAAAGCGTGCAAGGGGAGACGGCGATTGCGGCTCAACCTCGCCCGCGCGAGAGGGATGGAAGCGGAGAGGAAGCGCGCCGTCTTCCGTGGCGCGTGAGGCACCCAACGTTGCGAGGCACCGGCGAAAAGTGACGGAAGGGGGCGATATTCCACTCCTGCTGCAACTGCGCATGTGGCGGCTGCATGCGGTCGCGCGGCCGTGTCTTGAGAGCGACCTGCAATGGGGTCAGTCTAGTTGCGTCGGTGACTCGTACCTTTGTGCGTTCTGTGTGTTCTCGGCGCTCACGTTGCGTTGCAGCGATAGAGAGCACGCAGATCACTCGCTGCTCCTGCCGCGTTTCCTCACGCATACGTTTTAACAATGAGTGTCCGTGGTCATCGAGTGTGATGTGTATGTCCGTGTTTGTTGTGCGTGCTGACACTATGCTTGTTAATTTAGCTAGCTAATGTTTACAAGCTGATACAGCCAATAAAAGCACGATCCTTACTTCGTATGATTGTCTGCTAATTGGCTAGCACAATTGATGCTTCGCCTTTCGGACGAAACGGCAACTTTCCTTGTTGATTTTTTTTTTTTTGCAGCTTTCTGCTTTTGTCAAACGCGTCAGGCTTAACTATGTGTCTGTGGAAATCTGTGTCGCGGAGCAACCCGGTTCTACGACACATTGTTAGAACAGCCAGCTTGCTGTTAAACTGTTAAAGTGAATTGTTTCATTGCACTCAATGTAACGAGCTAAAACAGGAGGATCCGACGGGAGTCTCATTTTTATCAACGTACATTTGCATTTCCTTCCTCTGCACTTCAAATTAAAAAAAGCCAGTTAAATTCCCCTAAGCTTTTCTTACCTTTATTGTCGGTTATGTACGGGCAGTTTAACTAGACTGCAATGTTTTCTTTTCCACTTTCCTTACCTGTACACCCCACCAATCACCTTTTAAAATTCACCATAGATTCATTGACCATTCCGCAAGAATCTTTCTTATTCGAGGCCTCGATTGCAGATTAACTATGTTTAATTTTACCTATTTGTGGATATTTCGATGTGTACTTCTGATTATAATTATTATCATTTCTAATTGCGTGTCTAAATCATGGTGGCGACAAATAGTCACCTAGTGTTTGTAGAACCTACTTACGAGTAAAGATACTGTTATCTAGCACTCTGCCTAGCTGTTTTATCTCGTAAATTTATCTGAGCCCTGGACGATTCTGCTTGTAAGAGATGGAGCTCCGTTTTGTAGCGGGGAGCTGCAATTAAGCATGACCATCTCTTCGGAATAACAAACACAGTCGGTATAGAGCTTGTGCAGTCATATTGACTGTGCGGCTGCGGTGTAACCGGGATGCATGGAGGAATCTTTTTATCTTAACTGCATACGGCTTTCCTTGTTCCACCATAAACCGTAAAGCCCTTGAACTAATCACAGTCTTAGGTTCTTCCACTTACCAGGTCATGGAGCGAAGAGTACGTGTACGCAGAGCGCAGTTCCGAGACTGACTTTCTCTTGCCGTGGCGCTCGGCGACAGTTCCCTCGCTGAGACCAGACGCTGCGCTAGATATTTGCACTGCTTCGCTGCCACGTCTCCACTTACTGTAAGGCGCCTGTTCTGCAGGCGGAGGTGAGCGCACCGTGACTGTGCCGCGAGATTTGCTGGACTTGTTGCTCTCCGTTTTGCCGCAAGCTCCGGTTTCTACTTGGGTTTTGGACCCTCTTACAGTGGTGTGTGCTGTGTCCACAGCGCCTGCGTCTGTTCTGGCAGCACGATCCACGCGATCTGCATTGCTTACTGATTCTTGAGACAGGACGTTCTGCCTCACGTCAGAACTTTCGCTTCCTTCCTTCTGCTCATCTTCGTCGTCACGGCCAATACCGACAACTTCTATAGGCTGTCGCTCTTCGTCCGCCGGAATACCAGCTCCAGCGGCGGTTGGCTTCGATTTGCGTCGTTTGGCACGACGCTTCTTTCTGGGCGAAGAGATATCGAGTTGGATCAGCGAACCTTCTCTTGACCTACCCCGAGTGCGCTTTTTTTGGCGGCGTCGCTGAGGCCGACCTGAGACTGTCGCGACCAGAGCATGGACAGTTGCGCCCACGCGTTCTTTGGCTCCATCTTTGGGAACCTCCGACTGCCGCTCAGCCGCTGGATTACGAGGCTCGTGTCGCGGACTTCCAACTTGAGTTGCAGAGCTTCTATTGGCTGCAAATGTAGACACGTTGTTGTTCAGGGTCAATGGTGGCGCTTTATGCTTCACGGGTGGCGTAAAAACAGGGAGAGACGCTGCCAGTGCCAAAGGAACTGCAGCTTCGTCTGCTTTGGCCACTTCGTCAGTAGATATTCTGCCTGCCGAAGATCTTTGGCGCGGGTGGTCGGACGGCTTCACTGGCTTCGATTTGCTGTCCATGGTTAAGGGAAGCAGACTGCGACCTCAACTTCCACTTGCGCTGCTCTTGGCTCGACGATTGGCCTCGCTGTTTGCCGCGAATTTCTCTCCTACAAAGAGGAGAAAGACAAACGGTCCCCTGTAACTCACGAAAATATTCTCTTGTACTGCACGCTTAAGTTGGCGGTCATTGTGTAATGGACGTCTATATCATTTATTATTAGACGTCCCGACTCCCAGCATTTCATACTAGAACGTAAAAAATTGAGAGGCGCTAAAGAAACAGCTAATTTCCAGGGTTTCAACAAGTTAAAAACCTATTAGAAGTATGTATGAAAATTTTGTGTTATTGCTGTTGACGGAACTCGTTGACCTTCCGTTAGCAAAAACGATAATTGCCAAAGACGTTCAACGTTTCAAATTCAGTAATTTTTAGCGGTTGGCCTAGTTACAATAAAGTCCCTATTTCTGTCAACCAGTAACATCACTGCAGTAGTTGGTATATACTGCACGCCTAGTTGTCGATTTCTGCACTGAAAAAGAAATGGCTATGTAGGCAGATTTTTCGGCCAGCTGCGGAGCTAGAATAATCCGCCATGAAAGCAACCAGAGAATAAGAGTAATCAAGTGCAAACGGGCTGAATACATCAGAGAAATGTAAGGGTTAACCTGCATACATGCACTGAGCACTATGCGCAGTCATTTAGGACGTCATCAAGCTTCCATAGACTTGTAACTGCGTCGAGGTAACACTTGCTACTGACCTCTTCTTGCTTGCTTTGTCCGAGTTTCGCCTTTGTGCAGGGGTCGTCTTCGAATCAACCTGTTTTGCGGAGCAAGGGACAAACGCCTTGGGACGATGCGCGCGCTCTTCTTCTTCTCATTTCACGTGGACTCCCTCATGGTCGTCTTTGGCTTCTCTTGTGAAACGGAAGAAAGAAACCAGAAAAGAACTACGAAAAGTCAAAACTAAACGAAACAAAGCGGGAAGGAAAGTGCGCGTCATCGAATAAAACATGCTGAGAACCAGACGTTCTCATCCCAGAAGGAAACAAAAACAGATGCCGACCGAGATGACAAAAATTATCGAAGGAGTGATGCATCGGGCGTAACACAGGAGCCTTCAATTTGCGGGTCTGCCGCGGAACAATGAACAAGCTCCCATTTGGGGGCCGAAATCTCAAAATTTCAACATTTTTTTTTAATCATGGTCGGGGGTCTGTTATGATTTCCTTCGTGAATCCTCCCGGCCCGACGAGATTTCGCCGGGTTCCCTATATACTTTATTCTGAACCAATAAGTCCGCCCAGCACCACCGAGACACCGGGGACTCGTGATGGGTCGACATTTTTCAGAGCATAGAAGATACAAAGAGCAGGGGCAATAGAGACAGCGGCAATTCGCCTGCAAAGGCTGATTGTGCCAGCTACTGCAGCATCCTAATTTCCCCTACCTTCATTGCCAAAGGACACATTCATGGCTTTAAGTTTCCATAGCGTGTGGAAACGAAAAATGCTTTGGAGGCATGCGTAAATTGAAGTAAGATCGACGTGCCAGAAAGCTGGGCCGTTCTTCACAAAATAATCGGCACTCGGCAGTGGTTTCTGAGAACAGGTGGCGACCTACGTTGGCGAACGTAGAACTGCTGATGCAGTCAGGTGAATAACAAACAGTGAAAGGAAAATATTCTGTGTTCGACATTCCATATGTTCCCAACTTTCAGCTGCAGCATGATGCCCAAGCAAATTAAGAGCAAGCTACAGAGCGACTAGGAAATGTCTTCATGGCATCGCAGATCGACCAGCGTTAATTTTTCGACGTTAGTCATCTATGGGAAACATTCTTGTGGACAATTTCAATGATTTAGAAAGCAGCTCATGAAAGGGTGCTCTCTTGCACGGGAAAGATCAAATATGTCTTCGAAATTTGTCCCAATACAGCAATAAATTTGGTAACGAGAAACTCGGCTCTATAATGAACAAATCAGGCACACTAGCTATACCGAGCAATTCTATTAAGGGTATGTGCCATGTTGAAGGACTCAACTTACGCATCAAGTTTTGTGCACGAACTTTAGCCCGCACTAGGCTTTTGCCAGTGTACTCAAAGTGAGAAGGGTCAATATTGTCACGAGAGCTACAAATTATAATGCTTTAGCATTCCTTCGGAACTTTACCCAGTTTCGGATATGTAAAGAAATTATGGCATTTCACCTGTCGAAATCACTATCTAATTATGAGGCACGCAGTAGTGGAGGACTATGGAATAATTTGGACCACCTGGGGTTGTTTAACACGCACCTACATCAAGTACACCGGTGTTTTCGTTTTTCACCCCCATCGAAATGCCACCGCCGTGGCCAGCGTTTCATCCCGTGACCTCGTGCTTACCAGCCCAGCACCACAGCCACGAAACAACCACGGCGGGTTTTGTCGTTATGTATGTATGTATGTATGTATGTATGTATGTATGTATGTATGTATGTATGTATGTATGTATGTATGTATGTATGTATGTATGTATGTATGTATGTATGTATGTATGTATGTATGTATGTATGTATGTATGTATGTATGTATGTATGTATGTATGTATGTATGTATGTATGTATGTATGTATGTATGTATGTATGTATGTATGTATGTATGTATGTATGTATGTATGTATGTATGTATGTATGTATGTATGTATGTATGTATGTATGTATGTATGTATGTATGTATGTATGTATGTATGTATGTATGTATGTATGTATGTATGTATGTATGTATGTATGTATGTATGTATGTATGTATGTATGTATGTATGTATGTATGTATGTATGTATGTATGTATGTATGTATGTATGTATGTATGTATGTATGTATGTATGTATGTATGTATGTATGTATGTATGTATGTATGTATGTATGTATGTATGTATGTATGTATGTATGTATGTATGTATGTATGTATGTATGTATGTATGTATGTATGTATGTATGTATGTATGTATGTATGTCAGCACCAACGAGGCAACGCACCGAAATATAAGACAGCTGCTACGCCTTGTGCGTTTCACCGCGTTCACCCCGAACGCCCACAGTGTCCTCTGACGGCGGCTCGGCAAGTACGGCCTTATCGTCAACAAGCAAACAGTATAAGTTCGGCATGCCTAATCTTGACTTTCTTGGACACCACGTTGACTTCATGGCATTCGGCCGCTCCCTAAAAAAGTGCGAGTAATTCGCGACTGTCCTCAGCGCACTTCCGTACGTAAAACGCGAGTTCCTGTGGCTGATAAATTTCTATCGGCGTTTCATGCACCGCTGTGCTCACCTGATTCGTCCGCTTAGTGATCTACTCCATGAAAACAAGACGAACTCTAATCCCATTACATGGTCTGATAAAGCGTCCAGCTCTTTTCAGGCTATTAGGACATAGCTTGCAGACGTCACCCTTCTTGTTCACGCAATACCTGACGCTCCGCGCTCTTTCATGACAGGCGCGTCAGATTCGGCAGTTGGCACCACCTTACAATAGTGCGTTGACGGATCGTGGCAACCGCTAGCGTTCTTTTCGCGCAAGCTCTCCTCCACCAAAAGCAATTACAGCACTTTCGACTGCTTACTCCTAGCTGCCGACATGGCTGTGTGTCACTTCAGGCATTTGCTCAAAGCTCGAAGTTACTTCATCCCCATAGACCAAAAGCCATTGACTTTTGCGATCAAATCTGTCAGTAGCAAGTTTTCGCCCCGTAAAAATCATCACCTCGCTCATATCGCGGAGTTCACGATTGATGTCCGGCACGGGCAACGATCTGCGTACGCTGCCGCCGATTCGTTCTCTCGCCTACCACTGTCCGCATCTTGTGCCGCATCACCAACAATTGTCGATTTCACCGCCCTGGCTTCGGCGCAAGCACAAGATGCAGAAATCGCTAAACTTCGCCCGGCCACTGGAACGCTCGATTTTCGTGAAGTGGCCCTTCCGTCTTCCGCTGTTACCATTCTCTGCGACATGTCTATTGGCAATCCTGAACTCTCGTTCCCAGTGATTTTCGTCGCGCTGTTTTCGACTCTCCACACGGCTCTCCCATCCTGACATCCGCGCCACGCCGGGCATCAACAAGGACATCCGTGGGTACACTCGCAGTTGTTTGGATTGTCAGTAATCCAATGTCTATCGTCGTACTTTGTCTCCGTACGGTTCCGTCCCACCCCCTTCGGAGTGTTTCGACAAGGTCCATGTTGATATTGTAGGACCATGGCCTCCATCGGATGGAAACAGCTATCGGCTGACGTGCATTGACCGCTTTACTCGGTGGCCCGAGGCGTTTCCCATTCCCGACATCAAAGGTGAAACCATCGCTAAAGCTTTCCTTTTGGGATGAATGTCAAGTTTTGGCGTTCCATCTACCACCACAACCGATCAAAGTCAAAAGTTCGAGTCTTCTTTTTTGAAAAAGCTCATGACCTTGCTAGGAAGTTCGCAGATTCCCACCACAGCATACTACCCCATCGAAAATGGCATGGTCGAACGTTTAGACCGGACGCTGTAGGTATTCTTGAAGGCGCGACCCGACACGCTAAGCTGGAGTTTCACTGCCTCTTGTTTTGCTTAGCCTTAGAGCAACGTTGAAGCAGGAAATCAAGTTTACACCTGCTGATGTATCTATGGAATTCGTCACTCCGTCTTCCCGGAGAACTGTTCGACCGTACATCCACCTCGCCTTGTCCTGAGCTGTCAGAGTATGTGGTGCAGTTGTGCTCCGCTCTGCGCAATATTTGTGCCCGCATTCTCACTCACAATACCGTGATCCCCTCTGCATACCTCCTGACGGAGACGGCGGCACGTGTGTTTGTCCGTCGGTACGCAGTCTGAAAGCCTTTGCAGCGCCCTTACGATAACCCTTATCGCATCATCAAGCGCAGTGACAAGTTCTATACGCTTGATTTAGATGGTCGCCACAATTCCGTGTCTACTGACCGCCTAAAATCAGCCATCATGGAAGACCCCTTGCCCCTAGTTGCATTCTCCGATCCCTTTCACTGCTACAACCAAAGAGCGTTCTTCTGTATCATTCATACTCCCGAATTTCCCAAGGCTTCTGCACTATCCGGGGACCTATGTAGCAGCACCAATGAGGCAACGCACCGAAAGGTAAGACAGAGCTACTGCCGACGCCGTCCGCGTTTCCCCGCGTTCACGCCGAACGCGCGCAGTGTCCTCTGATAGCGGCTCGGCAAGTTTCGACATTTGAAGAATGGTTGGACTCACTTGTCGTGTAGCGTCAAAAGTCTCTGCCTCTTCTCGCCTCGCAACGTTTCCCATACAAGTCCCTGGCGTAGGTCTGTGTGTACTTATGTTTACGCACTTCATGTGCTTACATCACGTAAGCACATGATCGCTACATCTACATTATGTATGTATGTATGTATGTATGTATGTATGTATGTATGTATGTATGTATGTATGTATGTATGTATGTATGTATGTATGTATGTATGTATGTATGTATGTATGTATGTACGCACTCACTCACGCACGCACGCACGCATGTACGGGTCATGGGTCAGCATGGGTCAGCGCCCAACCTCTTTTCAGCCCACTTGGGTCACTGTGTAGCCCAGGGTCAAATCAGTCATTGGGCTGCTGTGCTGAACGAACGCGGTTCAAACCCAGCCGTTGGACTAACTTCGGTCATTAGATAGGTAACAGTGGATATGTGATGCTCTTCGATGATCCCCTTTGACGAGCCCTTTGACGAGAACTTAGGACACTGGGTATGTGCTGCTTTTTAGTTACTTGTTTGACAACTTTGGTCTCTGGGTATAGGAAGTTATGCCGCGAAATTTTTTTTTCAGCGCTGTGTCGTCGTTTTATACTTTCCTTTTGTCCGTGTCTTCTGTTGCTCTCTAACGAACCTTACAATGAATCCTAACCAACTGGCCCAACTTGCCGTCTTGATACCTCAGCCAAATGTCCCACATCTCCATAAATGCGAGCCATGAGGGACATAATACGCCTATCAACCCATCTCGGTGATCGTAAAAAAAATTTGAATCTAACAAAACACCATCATCATCATCAGCCTGGCTACGCCCACTGCAGGGCAAAAGCCTCTCCCATACTTCTTCAACTACCGCGGTCATGTGCTAATTGTGGCCGTGTTGTCCTGGCAAACTTCTTAATCTCATCCGCCCACCTAACTTTCTGCCGGCCCCTGCTGCGTTTCCCTTCTCTTGGAATCCAGTCGTAACCCTTAATGACTATCGGTTGTCTTCCCTCCTCATTACATGCCCTGCCTATGGCCATTTATTTTTCTTGATTTCAACTAAGATGTCATTAACTCGCGTTTGTTCCCTCACCAAATCTGCTCTCTTCTTAACGTTACACCCATCATTCTTCTTTCCATGACTCGTTGCGTCGTCTTCAATTTAAGTAGAACCCTTTTCGTAAGCCTCCAGGTTTCTGCCCCTAAGTAACTGGTAAGAAACAGCTGTTATACACTTTTCTCTTGAGGGATAATGACAACCTGCAGTTCATGATCTCAGAATGCCTGCCAAAGGAACCCCAGCCCATTCTTATTCTTCTGATTATTTTAGTGTCATGGTCCGGGTCCAGGGTCACTAGCTGCCCTAAGGAGATGTATTCCCTTGCAAATTCTAGTGCCTCGCTACCTATCGTAAACTGCTGTTCTCTTCTGAGACTGTTAAATATTACTTTAGTTTTCTGCAGATTAATTTTTAGCCCCACCCTTCTACTTTGCCTGTCCAGGTCAGTGAACATGCATTGCAATTTGTCCCCCAAGTTACTAGACAAGGCAATATCATCAGCGAATTACAAGTTATTACGGTAATCTCCATTAACTCTTATCTCCAATTCTTCCCAATCCAGGTCTCTGAATACCTCCTGCGAACACGCTGTGAATAGCATTGGAGAGATCGTATCTCACTGCCTGATGCCCTTCTTTATTGAGATTTTGTTGCTTTCTTTATGGAGGACTACGGTGGCTGTGGAGCCGCTATAGAAATATTTCAGTATTTTTACATACGGCTCGTCTACACCCTGATTCCGTAATGGCTGCACGACTGCTGAGGTTTCGACTGAATCAAAAGCTTTCTTGTAATAAATGAAAGCTATATATAAGGGTTGGTTATATTCCACACATTTCTCTATCACCTGATTGATAGTGTGAATATAGTCTATTGTTGAGTAGCCTTTGCGGAATCCTGCCTGGTCCTTTGGTTGACAGAAGTCTAAGGTGTTCCTGATTCTGTTTGCGATTACCTCAGTAAATACTTTGTAGGCAACGGACAGTAAACTGACCCGTCCATAATTTTTCAAGTCTTTGGCGTCCCCTTTCTTATAGATTAAGATTATGTTGGTGTTCTGCCAATATTCTGGTACGCTCGAGATCATGAGGCATTGCGTATACAGGGTGGCCAGTTTTTCTGAAAGAATCTGCCCACTATCAAGAAATCTGCGGTGACCTGGTCCTCCCCAGCTGCCTTCACCCTTTGCATAGCTCCCAAGGCTTTCTTTACTTCTTCCGGCGTTACTTGTGGGATGTCAAATTCCTCTAGACTATTCCCTCTTCCATTATCGTCGTGGGTGCTACTGGTACTGTATAAATCACTATAGCCGCCACCAATTCGAATTTGATTGATATAAGAAAACGACCTATTTAAGGACGTTTTCCTCAAAATTCAGCTACGTTGTAACAAAGGTGTAGGTTCCTAGGCAGTTTGTTAATCTCAATGTTAATCTTAATTTTATTCTCACGTGACACATATTCCACGTATCTTATAATTTGATATGAGACATATGTGCTGATATGAGACTGAATATGCGGTATATGAGCCATGCGAAATTCTTATATAGAGGGGGATCATGTCCTGTTGAGGTAAACAAACTCAACAGGGATCCACAAGTTTCTTACAACACAGCAGAAAAAATAATGAAGACGTCCTCAAATAAGTGGCTGTCATAGTCAAATCCTAATAATTAACAGCGGCTGCTGGTTACATTCTTTCTTTTTTTCAATCATGCTATTCATACAGTAACGCAGCGCCGAACGAACGACTGCCGACAGAGGGCGTCTCGCGCCTCTACGCGGTCCTCATGTCACCGCCTTGCTGGCCTCGCAAACTTTCTTTCCACGTGGTTGCAAGCCGTGCAAAGTGCTGATGGGAGTTGCTACGCTAATTGCATATGATCCTCCCGTTCCGCAGAGCGGGCTGCGATCGCAAACCGAGCGAATGCACCAAGGTCTGCTTTAGCAAAAATGACAGTATGCTAAAAAGAAAACAACGAGGAAGACGGGAAGCGAAAACATTTTCTGCAAGAGAGAGCAGAGATGAGAAAACATTTCTTGCGATAACGGGACCGAAACCCTGTCCAGACTGTCCAATGCGTGTAAGATACGCCAAGGAAATGTTTCTTCCGCGCAGACAGTCGCCGGCATCACTCTCCGCGTTTGCGGAATTCTGCGTCATTTCGTTAAGGGTGCGGTTGTTTCGAAACTTAATATATCGAGACATAATATTCAACTCAAGGCCTCTAGTCTTATTGGTTTATCTATAGATTCATTCTTCAGGTATCACCACTTGGCGTCGCCTCATGGGCAGCCGAGAAACGAGACACATTGTCAAACCTTCGGTGCCCTCTTTTATTTATTTATTTTTCCACCCAGTACATTACCTGTGCAAGTAAGTTATAGAAAAAAATGTAATCCTTTAACGCACTGGAAAGGAAACGAAGGCTTCGTTCGAGAATGCGCCACGTCTGCGCTGTTCTCATTTGGCGGTGTATAGGCAAGTGATGTCCGAAACTGGAGACACGCCTGTGAAACGGCCCAGAAAGGCATGCAGCAAGGAAACAGGAGGGAGCATACCGCAACGCGATTAAAGCCCAAATGTGTTGCGCCAGTGGTGGCCCAGCACGTGATCGCGCGTGAAAGCGCGTAAAAGTGCTGTAACTTTTTTTAACAGATACTTTCATATTCTACAGCGCTATGTCTCCAGAAATTCTGAAATTTTATTCTTCATTATAAATTGGAATATACCACCCACGTCTCGGCGTATCCCCCGTAGTGGGTCGGAGCCACACGCTCGATAGGAAACAGCAAAGACAGGAACGAGATGTACGCGCAAGGCTGAGCCGCTATCGTCGGCTCACCCTCACACGCTTTCACTCGCACTTATAGCATACGCTGCGCGGCGGCGATGTTATCGCCCTTGGACTTCAGACGGAACATCACGGCGACGGCGACGACAGAAATGCGCCTGGAGTGTCCATATCATTATTATCCCAATGAAAATTACCAAAAACTTGTGCGTCGCATCTAATAAATTTACCGTGCGCCGGTGTCGCGTTGATACAGCCGCCGCTCCTCCATCAATTTTTGCACCATGGTGTCACATTTGCATCGTCGTGTTACATTAGCGTAAAGATTGCTGCGTATTCGCGTCTTTAGCACTACGTATGCGTAAAATTGTATTTGCGTCCCCAAAGCTGCGCTCAAGTTTCGCAATAGAGAGTATGGTAATCCTCGAACTTCCTTTTTTTTTTTTGAAACCAAACGAGGAAGACAATGGGGTAGGCTCTCGCCCACACGTGCGACCGTGTAGCGCGTGCCAAGCGCAAGCTCGCCGTATTCCTCTGACGACTCGCTCTGCGACCTACGTTTCGCTGCCCTGTTCCTTTCATTCGCTATCATCGCAGGATTCTACGCATATCAAGGTATGAGCAGCGAGGCATTTTTTTTCATCCGATACAAATGCGATGATCCTTACCACCTGGCTGCAGAGTCTCCTCTGTGTAAGACAAACTGTAACAACGCGTCACTCTAGTTTGCTATAACGCACCGTCAGTTTGAAACACCCCGTTTGTTAACAATTTTATTTGGGATATGTGTCAATAGGTGTATACCTCTACTATTATCGCTACCGCAACTGCATCTGCTCGCTGTAAATGCAGGGTGACCTGTCTGGAATGCGTGGCAGTATTCAATGGTCTAGACGCGGTTTCGTGCACATCACTTCCCTGCCTCACTATTGTTGTATCGGGGTTTCAAAACTGACACCATATCTGACCCGCCCCCAGGGGGCGCTTACGTACCGACGCCCAGCCTGTTTAAGGCGTGAACACTTGCAATGAACTCTTTCTGCCTCGGCTTCCGTCTGCGTCTCTGTGCGTCTCTACGGCCGCAGTCCCGGCGTGCCCAACGTGCCTGGCGTGGCGTTCATGGCGGCCACGCCGACGTAACAACTACCTCCAAGACAGTTTTCTAAGTTGTACTAAACGCATGTTGCTGTTAGTTTAGTCATACCTCGACGCCCAGCTGGCAGGCATCAATGTAACCGGTCGTTAGGGCAGAAATTATTACGTAAGCTCTGAAGGGTAACACCATTGTTTGTTCGACATAGCCACGCTGGTCTCGAGCAAGGCCAGAAGGCACGCTCATATGCATGGAAACGTAGGCTCTAAAAATAGTGAGTCCTGCCATCCTCATTCTACAGGAGTAATTATTTTCCTTCAAGTATATATATTTTCGGTAAGCTTTATCGACCCTGTATATTTGTGCGTGCTCAGAGTGAATGTACTCGTTAAAATTTCTTGCTTGCCTGGTTGTTCATAACTGGCTTCATGCATATTAACATAATAAGTTACAACAGACGTGCAAGAAGAGGTGCGTATCTTGCCTTGCAAGAAGAAGCGTCTCTTGCCTTTTATTGTGTTAGAATGTGTCAAGTGAACGTGTTCCACTGGAATTTGCCGGAAAGCCTGAAAGGAGGCATGTATACAAGCAGTTACTGCGCTAAAAATACTTACCAACTGTCTTTGTTATTACTAGTATTGATTAATTTTAACTTCCAAGACATACATCGGGTCTGGGAAAGACACCGTGTTGAAGAGCTTCAGAATAAATTCGACCACCGGTGGGTCTTCAACGTGGAACCACAACGCGTCACACAGCCATTTTACGATTCCTCACCCTTAAGAAAGGCATAGAACCCACTATCTCATTTTCTGCAACAATATGCTTGCCAACGCGCTCAGGCAGCTGCTCTTGGAGAGTATAGCACCAAGATGATATTAACAGAGACATTGGTAGTACAGCAACCACACTACAGTGCTTCTTCACAAGCGTGCTATTCCATCACAGGCTGACCTGCTATCTGCCTTTTAGAAACGGATCATGCGTGATTCCGGGCTCGTGAAGACGCTCCTGAGGTCGTGGCAACTCGTCTACATTGTAGCCGTGCCCCTGCTGCTGCTACCACTACCACTGTACATGAGGAGTAAGGTGAGGCTCGCATTTTTTGAACCTCGTGAGACAACGCCATGTGACGAGGCCTGGTCACGGTGCGTGGCGGAACGAAGGCACTCGCCATCACATAATAAATAATGTTTCTGCGCGAGAGGTGACAGTAGGGTGTCGTATTCGCGAAACGTTCCGAATAGAATGTACCGCTAGCACTACCCGGACCGTAGCGTACGGGCCGAACAGGTTAACAAATTTTCGCAGAGCGACTGAAATTACTCAAAGTATATCGAAGAAATAGGAGCACTGCAATTTTCTAATAGAAACGCCATCGAGGCAACCTCTGGCCGAGAACATGGATTTCCGTACCCACTAAAAAGAAGCGCCTAATGTTCAATAAAATCGAAGCGTTCAGCACACCCCATTTAAGGGTGCTGGCGGTGCACTATTCTTTTCTGCCTGCTCCTTACATTTCTGTCAGTAGGATAAATCGCATGTGCTGGTAGAGGGTGAAGTTGTTTCCGCATGTCACTGATGTGGCTCGTAAAGTAGAAAGTTAACGTAGAATGAACGCGCAAAGTGCACAGTACTGTGCAAGCCACCAGGCCTATACCAGAGTGTACAGACGCAGGTCAGGGTTGTGGCCATTCCCACGATAACGGGAGAATGGCGAAGAATCCCGCAGTTGCTGATTATTTCGACAATGTCTTGAAAGTTATTTTCTGTTTCCATCGTTCAGTACTACAATCTACTTGCCCAGAGTATCGGCCACGTGGCATATGAAATGACCTCGAAACGTAAAGTTTTCTTAGAGCATCTGTGAGATACAGTGCTTGTGCAAATCAGTTCTTAAGTCGTCATTATGAGGCGGTTCTTTCTGTAAAGGCCAGCTGCAGCGAAATTTGGGGACACGTGGTAAGCCTAGCTTAGGATAACGTAGATATAGAGGAGCTTCCACGCAACATCCTAAGCTTTAAATACTAGCGGAAGTGTGACGAAAGCTTCGCTAAAATATATTTTCTGATGCCGGAACTGGAAACAGAACGCCGGCATTATCGCTCCCCTGAAGTAACGCATGACCTAACGCAAGCGTTACCTCCGATTAAAGCCCCCCCCCCCCCCCCCCCCCCCCCATAACACGCACACGCTTCCTATTAATAATGCTTCAAAATGCACAATCTCGATTTGTCTATACTATGCGTCGGTGAGCCGGTCCCTATCACGTAGCACGGCCGGACTGAAGCACACGATCCCGAGCTCCTACTTCAGTGGTTGGGCGTTGATGCCTCTGCATGCATCTGCTGCTTAGCGTAGATGCCGCAGTCACTGCAGGGTCCCTCGACGAGCCAGCTCACTGTCGAGACGCTCGGACAGCTGCCTGCACCGATTTGTCTCTTTGGATGATATAGCTCCAGGTGCGTTTCTACGCGAGCCAGCCCGAGTGCCCGGCACCCGCGGATGTCCGCGACGTAATGAAAAATCTCGGAGGCAGCGTGTTTGGACTTAAGTCGTAACGACGAACACCTGGTGAATGCATCGTAGGGTTAGGTGATGTTTTAAGGCTGCTAGCAGGAAAACTATACAATTACCAGCCCTGCGACATCGCCGAGATTGGTTAGATGCTTCAATATATAATTCACTAATAATAAACTTAGCCAAACTGAAATTTCGTTGCAGTTGGGCTTCTGGCTTTGTAGGCTCTGAGTTATCTTATAATTCTCTGCAGTAGATTATCGAGTCAAAACTTCTTGAATTAATCTCCCGATCAGATTGATCAACTGTCAATAATATTCGAGGGACAGCTTCTTTTTGCTGTACACTTCAAAGGCTTATACTGAACTGGGCAGTTCACGATCGAGAATCGCGCAAGGTACTTTGTAAAATCTATCCTTCTTATTGTTGCAACATCGCTGTTATAGGCACGGCGGCGATGCTCCTGACGTTGCTTTCCCCGGTGTTCTGTATATATATATATATATATATATATATATATATATATATATATATATATATATATATATATATATATATATATATATATATATATGTGTGTGTGTGTGTGTGTGTGTGTGTGTCCCTATCTGTGCGCACGTGCCGCTGACGAGCATGACGACAAAGAATGGCAAGCAAACACACCGTTAGCTACCCTATGCGATGTTTACAATGCGGTCCCTCGTAGACTATGGTATTGCCTCTTTAGGCCTCCAAAACACATGCACCGGTGCCAGCGGTCTCCGAGGGTGTGTGTACAGCAACAACCCGTACTCACTTCCAAGCACTGTTGCACGCGATAGCTAAGGAGCTTTCTTGCGCGCTGAAACACTGTTTGCGTGCTTATGAAAGTTCTATAGCCATAGCATAAGGGTTGGCGAGGCCAACTGACATGTGCAAATTTCTATAGTACCTTTAATTCGAACCCCAGTCGCTGTGCGCAAAGTTTTCTTCTTCTTCGCTGTATGACTCATGACGGAAAGACAACTTTATGATGACAAAATAACGTCGAAGGAAAGGATGGTCACCGTCATCGTAACGGGTTGACGAGAAAAGAAAGTTTCGCGCATTTTAATGCTTTGGGAGCTCAATCAATTCGGCTCTTAGTACGCAATATTCACAAGGACAGGCGCCAACGCAGTCCAGAGATCGCAAACTTCGCGTCTTAGTCAAGCTTGATGGCAAGTGTCTCTCAGTACGCTGCAGGATAAATTGAAGAAAAAGCTACCATCCAGCAATATGTATCGCAAGATGCGTTTTCCAACGCCAACAGAACCCCCGCTTGGCTTTCAGTCATAAAAAAAAATATTACTTCGAGCACTTGAAACTCTAATGCATGACGGCCTTATTGAAGCAGGGTCACTGATGGCATCGCTCGAATGCACATTTGCTTCCCCTCGCGCGCACAATGTGGCCCTGTGCAAGTGGCAAAACGTTCTCCTTCGCAGGCCGGCCTGAGTGCGTACGCGATGCTCTGGATGGCGTTCTACTGGACGGCAGAGCCCATTCCGCTTCCGGTCACGGGGCTTATGCCGCTCGTGCTGTTTCCACTGTTCGGCATCCTCACTACTGCCCAAACAACCAAGATGTATTTCAACGTGAGTAAACATACATTGTGCCTGCAGCGGCTGGTCAGTGTTGATGACCGCGAGTATGAGCTGACGAGCTGATGAGCATATAGAACTTACGAATGAAGCACACTTCGTAAACTTCAATATATTAACGCTTTCTCCATGCAAGAGCGACGCACCTCTTGCGGCAATAAAGCAGGCTGAAAATACAGCAGAGCACCTGGAAATGCTTCAGCCTAGGATGCCGAAGACAGCCGACGGAGAAAGATCGGAGATAGCTACAATACATTGCAGCGTTAACGCATGCTTGCCAAATCGTACTTTAATCGAACACTGGCACTGAGATAAATAAGAAACGGGATAATGTAACTTCTGCGCTTTAATTCGTTTTCATATGCTAAGCTTGAAGCACCTCGTATAATCCACAAGTTAACATCATCATTGTGGTTACAGAATTTAGGGATGTGTTTAAATCTTTCCCATGGCTCGCAATAGCTTCGAATAATCACTACTGCTCGCGAAACGTAAAAGACCAAGCATAGACGGAATGCACTTTGCGGTCCACGTTTGAGTTATTCAACACTGGTTTATTGCCTTCGTTATTCGAATAATTTAAATTCTGCTAATGTTACGTTAAGGTAGATTGGCTAAGGACAACAAGCTTATAGGCCTATAGCTACAGAGGCTTATTCAGCCTAAACTTCGCTTTTTCCTTCTCTCTGGCGTATGCGGCGTTGTTCCAGAACATCGGCTTCGTCATGTTCGGATCGCTAATCGTGGCAGCAGCTGTGGAAGTAAGCCACTTACACCAGCGCCTCGCCATTGGGTCACTTCTGACTGTAGGGACCAGCAACCGCAGGTAAATAGGAGCAAATTTCTGTTGTTACTAATTCTACAGCATTCTACAAAAACCGTAGCGGTGTTTCGAATGTAGGGTATGCCCTATGTCAGGAAATCCGCATCCCCCAAGCCTTAAGAGATGGTGAGTGTGCTTTGTTTGAGAAGAGGGGGAGGAAGTTACTAGAAGAGGAATACAGTGGTAACTGTCTTATACCCCTGGCACACGGGCGAACTAAAGGACTTTGAATAAAGCTCCTTTACTTTTCGCTCGAGGAGCCCCTGACGAAAAGAGCTTTGCTGGGGACGCAGTCTCCTTTATTTATTTTTTTTTTTCGAAAGTGCTGCACTAAACAAAATGGGCTGCTTGGTTAAACTTAAGCTAACAAAATATCGAAAATATTTGCATCCGGTCCACGAAAAATGAACAAAAAGAAATAATGGTCCACAAAAGGCCTGCCGCAGTATTATAGTGTTTATATTCGTTATTATCAGTGTGGCTTTTCGTTATTGTTAATGTAATCAACGTTAACGTTATCTTCGAATTAAAATTTTGTTCAATATCAACGGGCAATGAGCCAGTGCACTGCTAGTGCTGTAGCGCGGCCGCTCTGGAACGCGCGTCAGGCCTCGGACCAGACGCGCGCTCAAGACCGGCCGTAGGTAGAGCTACGGTTTGTAAGTAGCTTTCAGTAGTTAGTGACGCCAACATTGCCGCTACGAGCACCACGTCGCGTTACAGGCGCATTAATTCTCGGCGTGCATCAGTCCATTCACTGCCCACATATTCTACGAGGGCGAATCAGAAAGTATTTTCCTGTATTTCTTTAGCCAGATTACTGCGGTAAATGCGAAGTCAACATGTACATTCTCAGCGCTGGACCTTTCTTGGACTTTCCCGACCTTATCTGCCCGTAGTTCCGCGGCACGGCGCTGCTGTCAGTTGTTGAAGATGGCGGTTGTGCTTCACACGTCCACGGCGTACGAACAACAATGTGTGAGGCGTTTTCTATGGAGTAAAAGACGAACGCCCATCGAAATCTACTGGGAAATGCAGCCCACGTATGGGGAAAGGTGTCTCGCTTTGAGAAATTTGAGCTGGTGGTGTTGTGAGTTCGCAAAACGCTGTAAAGGCTTGCCTGACAATGAGCGTTCGGGGAGGCCACGTGCGTCGCTGACCCCCACAGGGGCATTTCAAATTTTGTGCTGCGATGTGACAAATGTCTGAACCGGTTTGGGGACTATGTGGAAAAAAGAAGTGCAAGGTACGTAGAATAGTACGTATATTTGTAATTACCTGTATGTACCTTATTTTGGCTAATAAAATATATGCCCAAAGATTTCCGGGTTCGGCCTCGTAGTTCACTGCATGCAAGGCTGTGCCGACGAAACTGGAAGGCTGGAAAACATGCGGACGAAGCTGCGCGAGGCGAGTGCTGCGGGTAGAGTGTACTCTACTGAGAGTACGGTGATGCGATGGTGGCGACATCTGCAACGGGGCCAGTTGCCTGCGTCTGCATGTTTCGGGAAGTTTCTCGAAAGTCATCGATGGTTCTATCCGCTGTCTGTCGTCGCTGAACCTTGCGTAATCTGATTTCATCGCGTGACGCAAATGATGTAGAACTTTCTGGCAGACGCGCGGGCACCAGCGATTACTCTGGAACCTTCGATGACTAATGTATAAAAGCCGACACGCTTGACCCGCAGATCAGATTTCTACGATCACCGACTGTGTTCGCCGCTATCGTTGTGCTTTGAGTGCAGCCTGTTATTGTGGGCGCAAGTTCGCCCAGTAAAGGTTAGTTTCGTCTTTCACAGTATTGATACTGTGTTATTTACCGTCACTACCACGTGACAATATTGCATGCCTCCTCCAGGCTCTCGTTTTTCCCCTTCCCTGTAAATAAACCTGTGTTCTTCATTATCTTCCAGGCTCCTACTGGGTTTTATGCTGGTCACCATGTTTATGTCGATGTGGATTCCCAATACTGCGTCTGCATCGATCATGGTCCCCATCGTCATGGCTGTGTTGGATCAGATACAAGTTATCACCAAGGAGGCCGAAGGTGACTGCCTTTTCATTACACAATTCTTGACTTCCGTCTCCTTCAGCATTAGACAAAATAAAAACTAATATTAAGGTTAGGAGACCCGTAATGAATAAATACAAGCGACTTGGCTGTGCGCATGTTTTCCTAATACTGCAAGCTAATGAGTACAGACATGCGTATTTATCAGGACGCATGATCAACTCGTTCAAGTTTACCTGACGCAAATGCACTACTCTCGCCAATAATTCGGCAGAGGTAAGGGTGAACTGCGCATTAAACTTACAAGCAGGTTATGCATAGCGTTAAAATGAAGGAACGCAGTCATTCAGCACAACATCGTACGCACGTGTCTTCTTCTAAACCGCTGGTTGTGACGACGACGTGGAATTGCGTATTTGAGAGTACTTTATTTGCGGAGTCTGAGAATGATTTGGGCTTTATCATTTCCGTCCGCGTACATCAATAAATTTAATGGCAAAAGGGGGATTAACTGGTAGGTGATTCATGAAGGATGGGTGATTAATGTGTTCGCTCATTGGAAGGCTATTGCGTTGTCTACCCTGTATTCGGTTCGAGGTTCGATCACTAGTGAGAACAGCCGCATTGGATTTGCAGCTCAGAGCAAGTAACTATCATGTGCCGCTGTTTTACATGGGAGTTGATAAAACAGCTATCGATACGTTTGAAGATAGCACATATAGTCTGAGAGGCCTGGGGAAATGCACAACGGAAGTGCAACAGATAGCGACCCGCGATGTTAATTTCCGTATTATTGTGAAATTCACCGTCACGTCAGTTCTGATCGCTCAAAGGACTGCACCGGTCTTTTATGATTGACTCAGAACCCCAAAAGGGCGTGATTTTGACGCTCTCTGATATGGAACTCTCGGTCAGGGTGTGCCTTTACATACCGGCGCGTAGCCGCCTATAAGCAGATGGTCCCAAAGAGAACGCAGTCAAATGGGACCTGTGTGTGTATCATGGTAACGGCAGGTATCCGTTCAGCTTTGTGTGCGTTGTGAGGGGAAGTCAGACGTAAGTTAAGATTGCAAATTAACTCGCATTGAAGGGGTCAGGCAATAATGAATCCCAACTTCGAAACTTCAGCTAATCAACATCTATACAATATCCGTAACACACGAACACACACGTACTATTCTAAAATTGCAGTTTCGCTCACACCTAGGAGCTTTGGCAGCCATAGCGTCATAACTCCGGAGACTCGTTGTCAAATTGTAAATCTTCGTCTTTCGTTTCTTTAGTTGAATTGATGCTTCAAACGTGTTTCAGCTTCATCAGCCTCCGAGTATTTTATTTGTCTAAGCGCTTGTTCGGTAGGTTACGCCCACACGATGATGGTAACTTCCCAAGAAAGTCGGTAGATTTAGCACATATTTTGTCGCCTTAGTGACACCATTGCGTTTGTGCACTCTTATGGATATTTACTGATAGTAATCTTTCTGGAAATATACTCCCAAGAGACTTTAGCGACGTGCAATGCCTTGCCTCCCATTTATTTCAAAGAGGGATATATACTCCTCCATTTGTCTCTACTTAAGAGTCTTATATGTGAGGGATCTCGGTATTATGAAAGTTCCTTATCTACACAAAGCACAATCTTGAGATCTAATACCATTCTAGAAAATAGGCGGCTATTTTTCAATTCCGATTATTGAAACGCTACCACACTAGGTAAACGAAAATTATAGCGTAAAAAAAAGAAAAGAATGTGTAGGAACAATTCAGACGTAAAAAAAACGACAAGCCTACGAGCAACTAATCATCAGCGTCCGTCCACCGTCATCGTCAGCACTTACCAGCTAATCGCTAAAAAAAGAATGTTTTGAGTCGAGATCTGCTGACATTGCCAAAAAATATTACCAGCACTGCTTCGAGCTTAGTGTTCCCAGGAGTAGTTCATCAGCACTCCATCGGCAGTTGGGTGATGGGAGGTGTTTCCGTCGTAGTTAACGATGTGAATTGATTTCTTTGCGTATAGTAAAAATCTTGCCTGGCAGTATAACGTTGCCGAGCCCTTTCGGCACGTGTACGACATTGCTTTACTAACTCTTCTTCGCCGAGGACACGTTTTAGTAGCATTTTTGACACCCTATTACACGCCAATTGTGGACGAGCCACCGCAAGCTTAGGAAGGAGAAGCGGAAAGGCGGAGACGCCCGGCACAACTCTCCTCACCCGGTTATCTACTTTCACCGGTCTAGCTCGGCGCCATCGAAACTTTCTCCTCTTCTGTACGCTTCTCGCCTTTCGTGTGCCAATTAGTAGGAGGAAATATGTCTGAGTAGGCAATGCTAATTGCTTTGAAGCCAAGCGAAATCGCTTCCTATAAAGGAGGAGAGCGCTTGATTGGGCTCTAGAAAAACCTTGGGTGCCACCGCCCGTGCATTCTAAGAAAAATCCACGCTTATCTAAGGGTGCTTTGGCAGTTTTTTTTACACGCTTAACCTAAGCGTGATTATTCTCCACGCTTACCGATCACGCCTGCTAGGAATGATCAGCAACCCCTCTTCACGCTGTCGAGGACCCCTGTTCGCACGCTTATTATGGCGTGACCAATCTCCACGCTCAGAGCGGGTTCCCGAGGGGGAATAGGGGGGTGGAGTGGGGAGCATGCCCCGTCCTCCCTCGCCCCTTCTCTGCATGCGTTGGAAGCAACGAAAAAGCACTGGCCCTGTCGGATTGGGCGCTTGTATCTCTTCACTGAAGCGAGCTTTGCTCACCAAGCTCTTCGCATTCCTCTTCTTTAACTTCTTCGCCGGCGCAGAATGTGATGGACCAAGACGCTATGACAGTGGCAGCATGCCAGCGAAGTAGAGGCTGAGTATGCTGCGGAGAGAGTGCGCAAGACGCATCGGCCGGTGACACTGAAAGTAGTCCACTAAGAAGGGGCTTTACAAAGCTTCCTCTCTCTAAAGCCCAAAATAGATAGATAGATAGACTAGATAGATACCCTAATTCAGAGTGGAATTGAGGTTGCAAATGGAGTAGCACGTGTGGTTACAATCTCGCATGCAGTGCTCAGGATATGCTGGTTACTGTCAGTTGACAAAGAGCTCACAAAATTATGAATTTTCACTTTATAGGCAAAGGTATACTATTAGCGGGATGCGCAGCAACTGCAAGGCATACACGCCATACCACATTTATGCGCCACTAACAGAGTTTTCATTCGTTAGAAGGATTAAGCAGGGCGCAAAATGCCGTGTAGCAACTCCCAGCTCGCCACTGTTGCCCGAGGAAAAATGGCAGTGGGAACAGAGAACGGTGAGCTGGCAAACATAAAATAACAACAGAAATGGTACTTCAGCACAATAAACTGAACAATTTAGAGGAGTTCAACAGCCCGGTGTTAAAACTTGTTAAAAAAGCACGAGGCTGACTGCCCTCTATTTCGATCAACGTTACTGCTCTCATAAAAGATTCTCGCTTTCCAATAAATGTACCATTACGTCAAATTTTGCACCACACATCATGCAACCACGTACAGGAAATCATGACGAATTCACAGTTAGCCGCTATTTAATAAAAGCGAACCATAACTAATATACTTATCTGTATATTTCAATCGTCCATGAATAGCAGGTGAGGCACCGCAACGCATCCATTATAGACATGGAAATGCTGCTCTGGACCCGTTAGGCAGCGATGGATTCTCTCTCGTAAACTCGGCACAGTGCACAATGTATGCATACACCACCCCGTTTTACGCCATGAATGTCTGTAGAAGTTATCATGACGACACACACCAACTTTCACAATTAGACCGGAAGCTCTGTGTTGCAACGAACGAACGTCGATCGTGGCAGTCCCCCGGAACATCCACACCAAAAATGGCCGATCGCAGTTATCAAAACACGACGGTCTCCTACAGCCTCCCCAAGAAAAGTTTCGCCTTCCCCGCATGGCAGTGAAAAGACGCAGAGCGTTGTTCTCCCTCGCCCAGGGTCCGCGCAGATCACGTCATATATCAAGGATTCCGTATTTGTATTTTTATAAGCGTGATGAACTGTTCCCGCGCGAGCGCTCCGCGGGACGTTAAGCGTGTGTTTTGTGTTTCACACGCGCACGCGGCTCGCTCACGCTCGCAGACTGAACCATGGCAGGCAGTCTTGCCCTCACGCTTACATGACGGAACGTCACGCTTATTTTCGGTCACGTGGTGCTTGAAACGTCATCCACGCCTTATTTACATGTGTGTCCTGCTTAAACCTACAGTTTAGCGTGAAATTAACCGCGGATTTTTATAGTGTACTTGCGTCGGTGGCAGACTTGTACACGTTGAAGAAAAAAAGTAACCCATTACAATGACAATTACTTCGTCCAAAAATGTAATTAATTAAAGTTACCTATTACTGCCCTAGGAAAGTAATTGAGGAATTACTGCATAGTAATAGATTACTTCTACCTTACCTTCCTATGAACTTTTATCATCATTACACAGACACAGTAACTGGAACAAGCTGATCAGATAATTTCAGTGCGTCCTCTGTAGCCCTTAATAGAGCTTATCTGTGCTCTCAATTTAATAAAAAAAATTCGTTGGTCATTGTTCATTTTTTTTTTTCTCTTTTCTCTCTTTCTTCTTTTTTTGTTCCGAAGACATCAAGGCATCAGCACCGACATTGAAAACTTGTTCGAGGAATAAAAAAGGGAGGGAAAGACAGGCAGGTTAACCAGTTGTCTCGATTTCGCGCTGGGAGGTAGGGTGTATTTATTTATTTATTTACTTATTTACAAATACTGCAGGCCCTATTCGGGCCCAAACAGGAGTGGTTACATCAGTAGTAAGAAACAAGGCTGGAAATCGAAAATAGAACACCGAACTATAATAATATAAAAAGGTATAACATACAGGGATATCAGCCTTTGCAATTTAGAATTAACAACAATAAATACGGTTTAGGAATAATAGTTGTAATTTGCAACTCAACAACAAAGTAGTGATAAACCATGTACACACAACAGATCACTCAATTCAGCATTCTTACCTAATTTTAGTACAAAGCACAAACGATAATTGAATAATTTCCTTCCCTATGTGCAGGATGCTATTAATCGAAAGAAAAACCATTCACAGAAGAAAAACGATGTATTGTAACGTATACGGATCTAGCGCACACGATTGTGGTTACTCAACATCTGAGTTCTCAGTGAAGCGCAGCACTCTATTTTTGTTGAGAATTGGAGAAGACGGTTTCTGTCTGGCCAATAAAAAGATGAGAAACTGGCCCATGTGTGATTTCCTACCATTATCTCCCTATAGTGGCCTTCCCTATTGAGGCATACCATCACCGGATTAGTTCGTCGGTCAATGTCTGGATGGAGCGTTAGGATTTGAAAACGAACCCTGAGCCCCGGTCGGCCTCTCTGAACATGCGCATTCGCGAGGCTGCTGCCTGGCACGATGTCAGGTGTTGTGCGGCGTTTTTCGCGAAATTCTACTTCTCAAAATTGCCTCGCTCGTCACAGCTTCTCTCGTCAATAAAGTAACGGGTTGCATGTTTTGGGGCGCTGGAAAAAAGTAATTAAACTGCTGGGACCTTTACCGATTAAACAATATAATCGTTAAATTTCAATATTTCTGAACGATATCATTGATTACAAGTACTTCATTGCGTACTGTTCTGGTCAGCGGTTACGGAAGTTTGACGTCAGGAGATTGGAATAAAGGCAGAATGGAATAACTTTGCCGCTCGACTGTCCGCTCGAGGCACTTTGTGTGTATGCGTGGGTTTCTCTCGTGCTTGGACAAACACTTTTACGTAGCATGTTTTCAACAATAGAAAACTAGTTATCTAGGACCAATTAATGCATCCAACTAACTAAAACTAATTATGTGATTAGGCGGAATGCAAAAAATATATAATTTCAGTATCTCCAAGCCACGGCAAACACCGCTGCCTGGGTTCTGTCCAGCTAAGTGGCGTTTGAATATGTTTAATGATTGGCTCGAGTTACGTGGGACACCGGGTAGGCTTCACCCCTAAACGCTCCTTCGCTTTACCCCTAAACTTCGCTTTACCCCTTCGCTTTACCCTAAACGCTCCAGCGTGGTAATGTGCTATAGTTACGGACCCCGACACCCTCTCACATCCACCTCTCCCTCCATGTGACCGCTCCAGTGACGCTTGTCAGTCCCATGAAGTCCCCAGATCGCCCTGCTGGCCAGGTCGTTGAAGAGGCGCTTCGGTAAGTTCCCCACCCATTTCTTGCAGTATCGTTCTGTATCACTACAGTGGGCCTGTTTGCGACAACCTCATTATGTGTATCTAATGACTCTCACTTCTGCCCGTACGTTAGCGCACTTAGATCGTTCATCACACTTCGCGGATTTTTTGAAGCACCATCTGTTCTAGACGTTGGAGATTTGTAGCGCGCCGCATTGTGGCGTATATATGGGACAACCAACACCGTACATTGCGTATAGAAACCAACGGATCACCGCAATGCGTCGTATGGTTCGGCCAGCATGGTATATTATATATAAGACGTCACAGTTGGCGCTTTGCCCCGTTTACATTTCTTCGCCGCCACCGGAAAAAGCATGGACGACGAGTCTAATACGCCTATATATAGTGAGCTCAAAAAATACCACAAATGCAAGAATCATGCACTAGGCGTGAGCTCGCGCGTTAATCGTAACTCCCTGCGCGGGAATTTCAAGAACACACGCAACGATCTTCATCTACTCTGCCTAACATTGCATAGAATGCATACTTATTTTAGCTATTGTCCACATTCACCGAAAACAGTCTTTCAATGATTGAAAACCGTCGAACAACCCCTTGAACACTGAAACGGTTAAGTTCCTTAAATATAGGTCTGAGCTCACGTCCGCGCTTCTTTTAGCTGAGCCGGAAGTTCTGTTAGCTGAGCCGGAAATTATTAGCTGAGCCAGAAGTTCTTACAGCCTCTAAGCGTTAAACACTCTTGCGCAGACTTCGTGGAAATGCCTGGTCACAGGTGTAGCGTTGGCCCCGGCCGCACATGCACGCGCGCCCGCTTATACTTTAGGCTCTTAAGCTCAAAGTGTACTACAGAGAATAATTTAAGCTGTGTCCGCAAAAATGGCTTTCTACAATACCGCAAAAGCCTTTCTTCTTGCCATAACAAGCTTGGTATAAGCCCAGAAAAGTTACAAAAACAAAACATCTTTGGCGACTTGGCTTTGAAGTTTTCGCACCAGTTGCCATGACGTCATGGATTTCGGCGGTGACTTTAAGGGCAATCTTCTTAGACATACTTTAGTTTCACAGCTCACATTGACCGAAATGGTGGCCACGAGAACTAGTGGCGCTGCGATTGTGTCTTTCGTCACTTCTACCACTTCTGGTTTCGCTTCTGTTTTTATTTCTGTTTTCATTTCGTTGGTGCTGCTTTGTCCGTCGCTACCGCGGTCATGATTTTGGTGTCACGTGATGTGCGGTGGTTTCACCCGGTGAAAAGTTTCGCGCAGACGCGTTTCTACGTCTCATCACAGGAAGAAGCTTCCTGTGCAGTTCTGCTTTTACCACGGCTGCTAGAGTGGCCAGATGCAACGTGATGCTGGTAGTCACTTTTTTTCGCACCGTGACGATAGCAGAGAGTTCTATATATGGAAACACATGCTGCACCGAAAGAAAGAATGCCCCACAGATAATCCCGACGTGTGCGAAGCGTCATGTTGAGGACGACGATCAATATTTTAACTCTTGAGAACAAATATATATTGATTCCTCACTGGAAACATGGACGCTCGTTCACGGCGCAATTCCACGACTCAGTTATTCCAAGTCTTCACGTACGCATCTCGAAGCCAAGAAATGTGATGCAAAAGCGAAGTTCACCAACAGAAGCAGCTCGAGAGTTGACAGGCACTTCAACGGGACCTTGCAGGGATGCACTTCATGCAGGTTTCAAACCAAATGTACTTGGAGTATTGTTGTGCTTGCCTTCGAAATATGCGCGCCTGACTGGGATCAACAACCTGTCGACCGTGATTTTGCCTTCTGTACTCTGAAAGGGTGAATTTATTGAAAGCGATGCCACGCAGGAAGCGATATGTGAATCGTTTTGCATGAAGCAGCTCGTAGATGGAATCGTTTCAGTTATGGAAAGTGTTGTCCGTGAAGAGTATCGCACCTAATTTGCTGCATGAAAAGCTGCAAAAAAATCCACAATATGCTATTTTGAGCGGCTAAGCTACCCTCAAAGGCACAACTCAAATCGTCCTCAGGGAAACACGCGGCTTGACAATTAAGCACGACCGGATGTGCATAACATCAAGCCAAAGTAAAACTGCGACATACGAGATCATATGTGTGCCACAAACAGTGTAGTGCAGTACTTGCGAAAGGTTATGAACGTTATCTCTTGCTGTCGAGGCAACTTTGTTTGAGCAAAGCCTCCGAGCACAACCCTTAAGCGACTACAGAAACATAAGTATGGGTAATACGATGAAGAAAAATGCCTGTGGCTTAAATGCACGTGATTCTGTACCCCCACAAGCCTCTTTATTCGCAGAGATATGAGGTCGTTCAAAACAATCTTGGCATATTCACCGTTAATGAAGGCGTACAGAATTAAAGATTAATTCATCACACTTTAGTGAATCCTGCTTCCGGCGATTTATTCTGCAACACCCCAGTCAGGCTGGAGAAACCATCCGCGAGTGCCTGCATTTGGATGGGAAGATTTGTAATGGTTGACATGACTAGTAGTTTTGTGTGATCATGCGTATTCACTTGACAAAAAAGAAAAGAAACAAAGTTATATAAAACGACTGGTTACAGGGCACGTGGACGTGACGCGCCACTAAAAAAAATGCAAGATTACATTGAAAAAAATTGTTTCAGTAAATAAAAGACTTCACAACGTTAGTTGCCAATTTCGTTCGTAGAAAATGAAATAATCCTTTGACCTATGAATGCTCAGTTGTCGAGCCGGTTCTTGCCACTTCCGCCGATCAGAGTGAACATACATATTTTAGATGCGCGAGGGAAATGTAAAAGGGCATGCACAAATTAGGTTTGTTAGACAAGGAACAGATGGCGGGCGGAGAAATTGGCACCAAGCACATTCCGTTTGCAGATAGGAGTTTCGTTTGTTTATTCTTTATAGCTTGTACAGAAGCCAATTATCGACATTCACACTTTAACGAATTAATGTACGTCTTGACTTCGCAAATGACGCATTTTTCTGTCGATACAAGGCATTACACTTTTCGCGACACAGAATTTGCAAGAGGTACTCGCCAAAGAATCGTTGTGCATCAAAATAATGAGAGGCGGTTCGCTTACCAGCAGAGGAGTAGCATTTGGTGCACCTTGCAATCTGGAGATGCGCGCGATTCGTTCTTAATACCG
The DNA here is from genome assembly GCF_023375885.2 of Dermacentor andersoni. Lineage (NCBI taxonomy): Eukaryota > Metazoa > Arthropoda > Arachnida > Ixodida > Ixodidae > Dermacentor > Dermacentor andersoni. Next base: position 100,936,704 of record NC_092817.1, on the reverse strand, counting down.
CTGCAGATTATATACAGGCGCTGGTCTTTATTACACGTGGTATGAATACGCTGCTAGAAGAAAGCACAGAGCAGGTTAGTGTGGCGCTACTGACTGGGAAGAGTTGGTCAGAAAACCGTGTCGTCACGCCCGGCCGTTCATTTGCCCCGTACAGCTACAGCCTCGATGCGCCAGCCACACGTGCATTCCGAGGTCGGCACAGAGAAATTTCGTTTTTAGCGTTAACCTTGGCATTAACATTTCAGTGGGCTGCTAAACCACATTCACTAACGAGAAAGCGGTATACAGGTAGGGTGGGGCAAACGACGCGTCGCACCAATCATAGTAGAGGCAGCACCATGCGTGAAGATACGCGACTGCACGACACATTGACACAGATACACCGACACAGTAAAGTCGCTGTTACTTAAGCGCGACATGTCTGTCACAAAACTCAGAGTGCGTATCTAGACTACATTTACCGAGAGATAAGCTCTACAGGCCACCGCAGCCAGGTCGGCCAGTGGGCTTGCATAGGGAGCTGCGAAACTGAAGTATGTCTAAGAACGTTGTTTTGGGGCGTAGTAAGTTATTTATTAAAACTTCTTTCTGGGCGAGTTGGTGCATACTTGACATAAAAATTGTTACAGCGCAATCACATGCAACCACAAGTATGAAGGACGGAACACAAGCGCTTGTGTTCCGTCCTTCATACTTGTGGTTGCATGTAATTGCGCTGTAACAAATTTTATCTCAAGTAAGTTATTTGTGGGTAAAAATCAGCATTACATTATAAAAGAGACAATAGGTCAAATTGACAAGTGTTTGAAAGTGTTATAGAGGCATAGCAGCTCAAATAGAAAAATATCTATATTAGAAAGGCATAACGGAAATTAGACCTCCATTTTCCATTATAATAATTACCCTATAATGATAAAATTAGGGAAAGTGAGTTCTGAAAGAGTGTTTTACCAGTGTAAATAGATTCAGTGTTACTTTAGCACTTATAACTTACAAATTTGATTTCAGTGCTTGATTATACGCGTAGCGGCGCTTCAGCATACGCGTGCAGATCTTTTCAAGGAGAAATGTCTAGCCATTTCAAAAAAGCAAGAATTTCAATATTTTTATTCACTGCTCGAAGATGTCCCTTGCTAGTTCTAAAAGTGTTCAAGTTTTATGATGTACACTTTTGCTATTGTTTTTCTGTCAAAGTACGCACGTATCTACAAACTTATATCTCATACTTTATGTTATAGTTCAGAAATGGCAAACTAGTTCGTCCACCGGCACACATCAATAAAGGCACTCATTAGCTCAATGTTTGTCATTTTTATGCCTATAAAGCTTTTTTTTGTAGTGCTAAAACAACTGGCTGTTGCATTCCTCACAAAACTTCGAGGTGCAAGGAACAGCACGAATATCCAGAACGCTTTCCAATATCCCGGACTCACTTTTTTCTTCACCAACTCATTACTCTTTGCATTCCCAACATCCCCTCAACATTTCTAGCACTTGCGGTTATTGTGTCTAGCTTCAATTTGATAGATGTGAAAAGAAAGGTTTTACGGAAGTGCTTCACCAAAAAAAAAAAAAAAAAAAGACTGTTTCATGCCAGTGAGCGCCTCTCCATCGTGGTGAGTAGAGATAAGAACATGCAGAATAGGGGATAATGTACCCTGTTTGTTCGCGTTGCGAGCAGCATAAGTACTTTTGTTTTTTAACGAAGCACCGCCCCCGTCCATCTCTGCGTCTCCGCCCCCCCCCTTTCCAACCCACCCACCCCCACTTTTTTTTTTTTTTTTTTTGAAGCCATGCTGCCTGTCTCTGCGTACGACTGCAGTGAACTCTCTCCCTTGCAGACATGACAACGAGCTGCATATAACCCAGATGCGCAAGGTGATGCTGCTGTCGGTCGCCTACGCCGCCAACATCGGCGGCACAGGATCGGTGATCGGCACGCCACCCAATCTGATCTTGCAGGCGATGTACGCTAAGTGAGTAACAAAACACTAAGCAGCCACGGACTAACATCATGGGAACAATAGAGGTTTCAGCATAAAGCCAGCGTTTTGACATGGAAACTATACTGCACTTCGTAGATAGCACCCGTTGGTATTGGCGTCGGTCACCGCTAACTGCGAGCTGTCTTTCCTGAGTGAAACGCGAAGCCAATGCAGTGCGCAGCACCATTGAGGAGGAGGGCATTGAACAGAGCTAACGTGGTTTCGCGTCGTCCTCTTCAAAGGGTGTTAGTTGTCTGCATCGCGTTCGGCTTTAGCGCTTTTGGAGAACGTCGGAGACACAGCGGCTTGCGTTGTTTTTCTTTTTTTTTTTTGATCGTTCAAATAATTTTGAAGAATTACCCGTGACATGTAGCACAATTCTACTGCATCACATGGATTACTCTCTGAGGTGGACATTATTAATGCGAAACCATTATAAGGCTCATGAGGCGGAAAATCTGGCGTACTCGTCTTCGTTGGAGGGACCACGTATGGTCCAAAAAGTCGTCGAACCCTCGACCTTTGGTGGGAGTCGAACCCATGGCCATTGGTAGGAATTGAACAAACAACCTTTGGTGCTAATAAGGTACGATTAATGAAAGCACAGTTAATTAAGGTAGCGTTAAGGCACTCGAACCCATTACCATGCGTTGTCAGCACCTTGTGACGAACACCGTTGGTCACGTCACGGCGCTTCTACTGACGAGGCAGATCGAGTCACGTGACTTCGCCAGTGGCGCCACCGGACGTCGCCACGCGTTTGCTGACGTGGTCGCAATAATTTCGTATTCATCCCCGAAGGGTCGAGTAAATGCCTCTTGAATTTTCTAGCACTAGAAATGAAAAGGAATACTTGACTAATTACCCAGGCCTACCTAATTAACTTTTAAATTAATTGCAGTATGGCCCATATTGCAATTTACGAATTGTATCCGATGACTTCCAAAGTCATATTCGCTGGGAATAAATTCCATGGATGACGCCAGTTCTGAGATATGCGTTCCCAAAGCTTGCCGCAGTATGCATTATTGTTGTAGGGAAAATAGGGGGAAGGCGATGGTGTGGGGGGGGGGGGGGGGGAATTCAAGCAAACCGGACAACAAGGTGAAAGCAGGGGCCAACGTTTCGACAAGTGGACTTGTCTTCTTCAAGGCGGCATATGCTTTCCTCAGCACAGTATGTGTAGGTGGGGTTCTTCTAAAGGGGAGAGGGTGTAAGGCGCGTAGGTGCGGCAGCAAGCGAAGGTGTGTTATCGGCGAGGGTGTCGAATTGAGAATGAACGAGTGCCGTGCACTCCTTAATTCTGTTGTTGTTTAGTTGTTGTTGTAACTATGAAGCTTCAATGCACAAAATGGCGTTTTGTGAAACGAGTAGGACGAATAACTGCATTTTCGCCGCACATTTAACTGTGCTAATCAAAAACCTGGTACTACTATCAATATTTGTTCAAGTAGATGTGCCCTGTGAAATCAATCGCTTCAATTCGTGCTTTGCAATGTGTGCTAAAGTAATTCGTTAAAATGTGATTAGTGAAATGCTCTTAATTAGTCAATTATGCCTTTCTAGTTTTCTTCTAATAATTCACCTCAATAAAAATATTTGTGCTATATGCCACAGGAGTTTTTTTTTATCTTTAAACGTCAAAATCAAGCACCAAGTATGATTCGAGTACTTACTGGTGCCCATTATCAGGGTATCACGTCGTGATTTGTTTCGTTGCGTGTCCTTATTTGCATGGCACCGATTGTATTATAGCGTATACAGGGTTTTCAAAGTTAAACTATCAGCCGTTTTTAGAGAACGTTGTGCCAGCTACGCACATGCTACTTGTAGAAGTGATTTATACGATTTGGCGCACAATTTTTATGAACAATTAGTCAGCAGATGCATATTTTCTAAATACTTATTACCATCCTATTTGAACATTGTGATTATGGTATATGTTTATATTACAAACTGAACGCTAACTCTGTCAAATAACATGAAGATGTCTTCCAAAACGATTGTCTTCAAGCTTCAAATATTTGTGTATATTCTGGCTACTTGTTTGGAGAAATTAGGTCCTCGAATGCTTGTAAAGCACCTGCGCAAGGAGTATTTGCTTAGCTACAACACATCCTTTTGATTAGAATTACTGTCAGTTTGAATTTCAGGATCCTAGTACAGTACGCAGTAGCGTAGCATCGTACACAATTTCACTGCGTCAACCCGCTGAGCCAAGGCAATCCGTCCCAGGGGTAGCATTAAAATAGGCGTGTATTTCATTCACCGACTAATCCAAGCCCACCGCAATAAATACCCTTAACTGATGTAATCGCATCGCCTGGTGGATTCTTCTGGTCGATATATATGGTAGCTACATTAGCATTTTTTTCCCTGCGGCGACATTAATTGGAACTAGCCATTGCGTTTAACTCAGTGATGCTCTCACCCACGCAGGCACTTCAAGCAAGACGACCTCACCTTCCTGGCGTGGATGCTATACAACGTGCCACCAATGCTTGCCTGCACTTTCCTGGCGTGGGTCTACACACAGTGGATCGTGGCCAAACTCACGTGAGCAAGCTCTGTCGAGTTCCCATCCGTGAAAACTAGGAACTCAGTTAAATGCGTAAACTCAGACTGTGTTTCGACAATGTCAACGAAGTCGCTAAGTTCCTTTTTCTTCTTTTTTTTCATTTTTTTATCAATATCTACGCGCAACAAAAGAACACGAACGAAAGAGCCGACATGTAAAACCACGCAGAGTGCCTGTTCCCTTGTCCATGTTCTTATTTAACTAGTTTATGAAATAGTATATTTAGCTTCTTAAACATACACAAGCTAGCCAGGAAACGTGTTTTATTTAGCTACTGTGGCATTTTCTTTTTACAGAAACATGTGTTTGTCCCTTAAAATCACACACAAGAAGATCTCGTGCTTACTGATAGTCCGTTCTTGCTGAAATTTTGCAGATGTATCGCATTTTATGACTGGCATTGTTTAATATAACACTTTACACTGTTAGCTGCACAGTTTCTGGACAAAAAGCCTAAAATTGCCTTTGTTCAAGCCTTCTGTCGTCGACATCCCCCCCTCCCTTCTCCGTGATTAAATGAATATGTGTCATGAAGGCCATGCTTTGCCGAATACTACAGAGGACTGAAAATAGATTCCCCATGTTTACATAATCACTCACTGTGAGGGTAGCAGAGGAAGGCAAATAGCATTTTTTCTTGACAAGCCAGGCAGTTAACAATTTCAAGTGTTATGTTGAGCGATCTGGGCGATAAACTACGATGTTGCTGCGAAATTTCAGGAAGAACACAGTAGCGATAAGCACATATTCTCTTTTTCGGAGTGGGTACCTTACTGATTGGTGAATTTGCATAAACAATCTATAATTGTTCTAGATATGCAAAATAATAATGCTATGTCGTAACTACGACTTGACCGGACCTCCCTGTGATAGACGTCAGTGATGACGTCATCACCTTTACGACATCAATAACGACATTACGACGTGCACATGCTCGAAGCAGGAGCGTGAGCTGTGACGTCTTAGGTCAATTTGTTCAACAACATCAAGTTCTAAACGTTACCTGTAGTGCACGATACTTCTTACAGTTGAAGATTGCAAAAATATTGCTGTATCGCTCTACGAAAGTTACACGGCTGCCTTAAACTTAGGCCAGCACATAGATTGCTCGGAGTCGCTCATGGCTTGCGTATTTAGATCTAAGTGCATGCGCGTTGAAAAAAAAAAATCAAGATTCTTCAACTCTGGTGTCCTTGATAACGCATAGCGCAGTTCAGGAACGTTAAACTCCAAAATTTAATTTTTAATCAGCAGATCTATTTTTGTTATCACGTAATGCTATGGTCGCGAATGCCGAAATAATAAAAACGAAACCATGCAACAACTATAAGAAAATTTATAGGTACAATCAATTTGGGAGGACGCAAAGGAATAATCGAAACTAAATTATGGAGAGCTACTACGATATCTCGCAATTTTTGGCGCAGAATGGTCGTATTGCCTACAAGAACGTACGTTACAACTTTTGCACAGGCCTCTCAGCCTGATAGAATCGCCGCACACGCCATTTAGGTTAGGTTGTTGAGGCTAGCTTATATCAGATTAGGTTATGTTGGATTAGGTTAGGCCGGGTTATATTAGGTTAGGTCAGACACAATGGCAAACAGTCTGCGCAAATCGTTAGAGTTCTGGGGTTCTGCTTGTTTTTGTCTAGCGAACAAAATCCACAAAGCTGGAAAAACGATTGCCGTATTCAGCTATTTTAATTTCGCTGTCTTTATGCAAAAAAGTAAATGTTATAATTGTGTTTTTCTCCTCAAACTTACTCTCTCTTAGACCCAAGGGCACGGAACGAGAAAGTCGCGAGAAGATCAAGCAGGAGCTTGAGCGCCACTACAACAACCTTGGACCGCTCAAGTGAGCTGAGCGATAATTCTATCCCAGCGTTCAGTGCAGGGTTCCTCGCGCATGTACATAAGGTCAACATGTCAGACAATAGTACATTCACTCCATGAATCAGGACCTTTCTATACGCCCTACACCAACTTGTCGCGTTTGATCGACAAATGCGCACTGCGTTAAAGTGGTACGAACACGAATGCGAGATCTAGGAGGATTTGTACATTGCTGTTACATGGGATGCCAAAAAATGGCGCACAATTATCGTGAGTGGAGTTCTGGTGAGCCAGTAAGGCAGGAAAATAAAGAAAGATTATTACAAAACGAAAGATTCGTCGCGACCACCTCTTGAAATTCCTGCGCTGTTTGATTCCTCGAGAAGTCGTGTATATTGAGATGGCTTGCTTATGACTAGATCAGCCAATAGGGCATTACATTCTGAAGGCTGCAAAACTCCATGGCTTACCCAGGGAGTTTTTAAACTTTCCATCTACACAAAAGCGGGCCAAGTAAACGAAAATGCTTCGCAACTTTTTGACGCCATACTGTCGTATACAGTCGAACGGCCTCAACTTAGTGCTTGGGGCCCCTGAAATTATTCCTTATACAGGTCACTTTGTTGTAAAGTTCGCGCACCCCGCCGCTCACATTAGAACCGGGAAATAATCGTTCCTTCATTATACAGGTCATTTCGTTGTAGAGCCGTTCGTTGGATAAGCGCTCGACTGTACAGGCACTACGGTCTGGATGTGAATATCGGCGAGGGAAACTTCCTGTGCGTCTTTTCCGCTACCAAGCGATATTTTTCTTCGCCAAGCAAGTGCGGTTTTTTTTAACTACTTCGTGCAATAAATATAATCCAGCGTCGCCCTTGAGTTTCGCTCTAAGTGCTAGTGACGCGTTGTATACAACTTCGGTGACAAGTGCATAGTTCCCAATCGTCCTATGCAGCCACACTTCCTGTTCTCGGCTTTGAGCATAAGGCGTAAACGCATTTATAATACTGTGACTCAACTTGTGGTGCCGTGAGCAGAAATGTCAGCTCATGTATCAGGCGCGTGATGTTCGTCCACCAACAGCAAGCGAAATGTAAAAATGGTCGCGTGAAGTTATTCTTGTGCAAGTTAAACAAGCGCTGCTGGCCATAGTGATATCAATACAGGTAAGTTGTATTGAGAGTGTATAGCCCTATTGTGTGGTACAAATGGCTGTATAAGGTGCCACTCTATTATCAAATCAAATAAGACATTACAGCATGACGTATAGACCGGTGGGCACGGGCAAAATGCTAGCAAGGCTTGGTGGAGTCTGTACCTCGTTGGCGCAACTCGGCAGCTTCGTCGATTGCCCCCCCCCCCCCCCTCTTCTTTTTTAACAGGCAGTTAAAACAAACCAGACAGTAAGCAAGTATATTTGTGTTAACAATAAATGGCTACACAGTGCACCATTTTAGCACAATTAAGATAACGTTTCGCGCATGAATACAACGTTACATTGCATTTTGCTTAGATAATTAGAGCGTAGAAAATTCCGCACGCTCATGAATGCATTTTCTAGCGGTTGTCATAATGAAAAGGATGATTACACAATATGTTTGTTTGAGGACAATGAATAACTGGTTCCTAAAGCACTCCTAAAGTATTGGGTGGTATCTATTTCAACATTTGGCAGCCATAGTTTCGTGCCTACATATGGTACGAAGTAATTATTGTTATACCATGTATAGTAAAAGCTCGGTGGCGCTGTTACAGATGCGCGTTACTTCAAACATAACTAAATGGCTTAAGTACTGTTACTACAGAGGTGAATTATGGTTGGTTGGTGCACGTCTGCTACAGTTCATGCATTAAAGGCACAGCAAAAAACTAAATTCGTTTTAAAGAATTATTTCGAAACTGTATTTTTGTAAAACCCATGGTATAAAGTTGATTACTCAAATAAACAATGAAAACTAAACTTCCATACGTTTTTAGACCTCCCGCGCCAAAACCCCGCGTCGGCAAGTCAATGCGAACACATGTATTCAAATGTTTTCTTCTATTTCGGCAGCTGTGATTCAGTAAAGGTTATCGAAACTTGCCAAAAATGAAAAGTAGCCCAGCTTTATCGATAAAAAGATTGGGTTGTAGAAACTTCAAGGTGGTGTCACCCCCTGTGTTTCAATTTTGCGTCTTTGGTAGCCTACATCAGGGCCTCCTTTCATTGTATGAGTTGCTTTCTTTTATTTATTTTTTTTCATCGTGAAAAACTAATTTACTAATGCTGCTTCAGGCGTGCGTCATAGGCAACGACATCGATAACTACAAGAAAACGATGCCTTGAAAAATGAAAATCTTTAGAATGTCAGGATGGGTAGTCACTCCGTACACGAAATAGGCCAGTGTTGCACGCGTGATGTTCCCGCGTTCATTGGCTCCGGAACATTTGTACCCACAGGTTCCAGGAGGCGGCAGTGCTGTTGCTCACCTGCATCCTGATATTTCTCTGGCTCACGCAAAACCCCCGAATTGTCCCCGGTTGGGCAAGCCTGTTCCCGTACGGCAAGTGAGTCGTCCAGCTTTTACGAAATCGTCCCTCTGGTCTCTCGATAGCGACCGGGATTGTTCACTAGCCATTATTATCGTTCGGTCATTTTTCAGCGATATGCGCCTGTATCCTCTTTCCCGTGACGTACTGAAAGCGGAGTTCTTTCCTGCACATCACTCGAAAAAACAAAACAAAACAAAAAAAAAAGATAGCGCTCGCCGCTTTTTCGTGCTTGCTCTGGTTTCTAACCAAGATTGTATCTTATTCTCAAGATCGTTCAATACAGCATTTGACACTATTGCTTGGCTGGTTTCAAAAGAAAAAATAATGCGAATTCGCCTTTGACCGCGCCCTTCGTGATGTCCACATTGCACCTTCCCCCCAAGAGAGTACTAGAAACAGATCTCGAAAGCCATGTTTTGCCGTACAACAAACGATGGAAGCGACCAGGTGACGTCACAGCCTCCATGTTCTTGAACCAACTTACGGTGAAAGGCATACACAAAGGCCAGTTTTGCATTTTTCCCCCAACACCACTTAAGTAACAGCGCCGTGTGTTTATTGAACAGACTGGACAATCTTGCTGCGAAAATGCAATCGTGGCAGCGAAAGCTGAGCAAGAACAAAGTGGTAACTGCCGTCATTTTTATTGTTCGCCGGGAGAACATGTTTCTGTATAACAGGCGTGGTAACTGGCACAGCGGGCATTTTATTAAATGTGCAGCATTTCTATTGCCCTTCCTGTCAACCAATTGGATTAAGAGATAACAACACGGTTGCAAAATTGGCCCGACTGCCAATGGATCCGTGTAGCAGCTTTTTCTGACATGTCCGTCAGTGCTGATTTAGCCAACCCGTATGAACTGAAGGTGACATTTCCGAAAGTGATCACTGCAGAGTAAGGCCAATGATCATTTCACAATATATCAACTTTAGCTTTCCTTGAAACGCTGTCTTACATGACGACAATTTCAAGAAAGCGCTACTGTATGAAACGCCCTATTTTCCTGACACAGAGACATCACGTCGTGCGTGCCGGCGGTGCTCATTACCATCTTGATGTTCGTGGTGCCCAAGGACCCACTGCGCGGGTCCAAGAGCCTAGGCCTCCTCACCTGGGAGGAGGCCAATTCCAAAGTTCACTGGGGAGTCGTGCTCATTATATGCGGTGGCATGACTCTTGCCGAGGCTTCCAAGGTAAGCGCTTCCGCCTTTGCGATGTCGATCCGCCGGTAAAAGCTACGCGTACTTCGGTTATCTATGCCGAGAAACCCTGTATCTTACGCATCACTTCAAGCTGTAAACTATTCACTGTAGACTTGCGTGATACAGCCACGGGAGGTAGTATATATGACGAGAGATCGGCACACAGATTTCCAAATTTTAGTCCTAAAGTCAATGCCCGCAGCGACAGACATGCTCTTTTTGTTTCTCTAACTTTAAATCAGTGCAGTAGACGTGAATAAATGCGCAATGTTCTCGAACGCTGAGAAAAGTTTAGGAAAAAAAATGAGGTGGGCGTGTGAGCCCTTTTTCCGTCGCATTTATTTCTTCCGTTAACTGTAGAAGGCATGGCGCATTACATCATATGGTGAGCCAACTAGGACATTCTTTTATCTTTAAATAGGATCTCTGTAAACATTTCGTAATGTGTGTTATGGTTACTAATAAATAAACTGCAGAAAGCTGAACAATAAGCTTGGGTCGCGTGTTGTACTTGGCGGGATTTAAGATAAGCCCATTTTGCTGTTTCTTCATTCAAAGTAAATATCTAGATCTTAATCTCCAAAATTGGGGTTGCAAAATAGATAGATACTTCATGTAATGTTTCGAGTACATGAGGAAGACGTTCTCTGGTAGGTCACTTCTAAATTATTATTTTTTATGGAGTTTTGGGATTCGCAATAAATAGTGATGCCTTTTCCACTTCCTATAGCTTCAGTTTTGCAATTACAATGGGCACCTTGAAATCAGTAAATGCTTATGTGAAGTAGGTAGGGAATGGCCTATTGGAGATTTCCGCACAATAGGTCACAGTTACTAGCAGTACCCAGGCACACTATGAAAAAAATGTGACGATATTTACCGCTATGTCTTTAACTGAATATTCAAAAAATCGTTATAATAACTTCCGTCGTAGTAAAGGCAATGTAGAGTGGGTAGGTTAGTGAGGCGATCACGTTCAATCGCCTTAATATGGGACCCCTGAAGATATACGGTGGCAGCACAGTGGATGAAGGAGAAAGATGCAGAAAGCGAAAAAGTTAAAGCGCCGACAACGTGGGCGTCCGGCTTGCCAAATCGCGCGAGTAAAGGGGAAATAAAGATAAGAGCGGAAAAGCAAACGTAGGCGTTCGCAGAAACAAAAGTAGTGCAGCCTGACTTCAAGCCCCCCAGAATTTTTTTTTTCTGCATCTTCCAACGCACCTTCCCGCCTACGTTCGTACACGCTGCTGAGATTATTTCTCCTATAGTTTCGTTTTCCGTCCTATGCCACAGGTGTCGGGTCTGTCCACGATTCTGGTGAGCAAGCTGCGCGGCCTGAACGTGATGCCGAGCTACGTGGTGGTGTCCATCCTCTGCTTCTCCGCCTCCATGCTCACCGAATTCACCAGCAACACGGCCATCAGCGCCATCATGCTACCCATCGTGTTTGAGATGGTACGGTGGTGCGCGTGGTTTTTCGTTCTTACTTTTGTTGTTCCAACCGTCGTATGGATAACAGTCGCATCTAACCGAACAGAACTAGAGTTGCCTGCGTGGGACAATCTTAAATTTAGCACTTCAGCACAATAACGGAAGTGATAAATGTCATGGGGCTGGCGACAAAAAACTGTCGCTCGAACTTCGTAATCCATAATGGGCATAAGCAAATAAATATCGCTGCTCGAGGCCTAGTAATTGAATTATTCTAATGCTCAAATTCGCACAATAGGTGGAGTGTGACGCGTCAACCATAACGCATGTAACGCTTACTTCGTCTCTAGCCTAAAATTAATTACGCGCCGCTTAGCGTCCGAACCTTGAAGACGAGCAGTGCGAGGGCTCATTGCCGGATTCACTGCTATCAGTAGTCGCTGACGCCCCTCTCGTATGTACTATTCAATAAATACCACACTTGGCAAACGTGAATTTCGAAAGCTGCTCCCATGATGACGAATGCAAGTAGAATGTGAAATAAGACTTGTGCATCGCCAGGGATATTAAAGGTGAGAAGTCGCCGCTGCCGTAGCGGGGAGTGTGTTCGAATCCTCGCGGCGGTATGCTAATTATGCAGTTCTCCACGCAGAATGCCGTAGCTTCAGTGCAAAAGCAGAAAGTTGACCGTAATTATTTTAAAGTGTTTGACCCTCTACGTTTCACACTGTTACTCTGAATCCTCATCACAATGGCCAAGTTTATGACGCCAGAATATCTTATGAAAAGCAATTTTTGAAGGATTTGATTGCAATAAATCTCAACCAATTCTTGGCAAAGTGAAGCTTAACAGTACTTATAAAAAGAAAATAAGTATCGTCGACGAGCTCAGCTGGTCCATTGCCGTTTAATTGCGATAACAAATATGAGGGGCACTCGACGCGCGCTCGTGCCGCTAGCGCCTCCGTTTAGCCTGATCGGTACCAATTTCTGGAATTTTTGCGTTATGTCAGTTTAAAAGGACATAATAAAGCTATCACGTACCAGCACAACAAAGCAGACAAGTATGTAGCGTGTCCCGGCTAATGTCAGTCAAGCGGCACAATGAAAAAAAAATTAGATTAAGAAGAAAGCAGTGTAAAATACAAATATAAGATCGGTGGCAGGCCTGTAAAACGCACCTTGCAGCGTGTTTTTTTTTATCAGCTTGCTTAATGTTAGCTATAAGACACACAGTATATAAAGGAATCTCGCCGGGATTGCGGATTTTAAGCAGAGGCCGTGTTTCGTCGGGTGGGATGTTGAGTTATCGCTGGCCTCTGTGTGCAGTCAGCGAGTGATTACGACGCCGGCTTGTGAATGCTTCTTTTAGACGTTCACTTCGCAGTCATGGGCTGCCTGTGCTTGGTCTGCATGTGTGACGTGTGGGCCGTCACAAGTTTTCTAATTTGCTTGAGCCCTAACAGATTCTAGAAATAGCTATAGTTGAATTGAGTTAGCGCCAAATAGACGAATTCATGAAAAGAGGCTAATGTACTATCAACTGCTGTTTTAGCAATGAGCGTTTGAACCTGTGCAGGTCCCGGGAAGCTTTGGCCAAGCTGTTCAGCAAAAACTAAGAAAATATAAACATGGTGCAAGATACAATTTTAAGGCCTGCGATATTCGGTTGCTAAGGTCTACAATAACCGTACACTGCAGATCTTGCTTGTATCTCACACCGTACTTTCTAAATACTTTTTTTTTCGCTGAACAGCATGTTTACGTTAGCTGGGACACGCGGTATATCTTCTATCATGTATGCCTATACAAGAATTTCACTAGAGAAAAAAACACTCACACATGTGCGTCATATTCAGTCGTTTAAGAATACATATTCTGCGGTCTACTGCAAAATGCAGGCCTCACTTATAACGAGATCACTGTGAACGTGATAACCTGAACGCTGTGAGGGATGGGGCTAATAAAAATAGGTTTATAAAGCCAGCATACGAAACCTTTCACTCCTTGCGGTAGGAGAAACTGCGTAGTTGTTGTTCTCGTTGTTGAGATTATTATTATTATTATTATTATTATTATTATTATTATTATTATTATTATTATTATTATTATTATTATTATTATTATTATTATTATTATTATTATTTAGGAAGATATATAGAGGACTGAGTTATCTCGCGCTCTGCAGTCCGACGTATCGTCATTCCCTGAGTGCTGCGTTAAATGGGCTTGCTCTGAATTCATCCAAAACCAGCATTTTCTCATCGTCGCGTAAAACACCTCATAACGTTTTTTCCCTGATTCTGTTAATAACGTACTGCCGACGAGGGTTGTTGAAGTAAGCGATCTCGGTGTGCTTTCTTATTGCACGTCAAGCTTCTCCGTCCACCCAAATCACGTAGCAACTCGATGCCTGCGCTCACTCGGTTCCGTCTGCAGATTGGCGGGAGATTTTCGTGCCCCAATTGCCTTCCTCAAATTGTTTACATCCCTCTGTCTCCCATTACTCGAACATACCGTAGCGGTGTGGAATGGCACGGACAAATCATACCATTTAGATTGAGCGTGTGCAGAACAAGTTGGTGAGTATATATAAACATAAAGTTTTCTGACGTCATGCGCCAACAACTTTTCAAGTCTGAAATAATCACCCTACACTTCCTTCATTTAACTGCAGACGTAGTCGTACCGACGTCCTCTTTTTTTGTAGAAAATGACTTACGAAATTATTGCATCTTCGGATTCTACTAGCTTCTGTATCACTGCAGGTTCAGCAGATGACCCCGAGGGAGCAAAGACCCCTCCACGTTCCTGCGTCTTTCAGCAGACACTCGCCTCCCCGCACAGAATGCAAAATTTTTCCAAGAGTCTTTTTTCTCCATCTTGATATCTTTTTCAGAATGCGTGGTCTTCTTTCTGGGGGGGTGGCTTCTTTCTTGCCGCGCTCCTCTCCTGACTTCTGATAGTTGTTTCTCCTTCCGTGCATGTTCTCCGTCTCTCAATTCTTTGTTATTGCTGCACTGTTGTTCATTATGCAACTGTTTATCTCGTTCTTTATTTTGTCATTTCATTCTATTTATTTATCTCATAAAATTTAGTCGTAGTTTTACCATTTTACATTTTTGTTGTTTTTCTGGGAACCAGCACCCAGACCTCAGTGTTGTTCCTGGGCCCTATAAAAAGTGATTGATTGATTGATTGATTGATTGATTGATTGATTGATTGATTGATTGATTGATTGATTGATTGATTGATTGATTGATTGATTGATTGATTGATTGATTGATTGATTGATTGATTGATTGATTCACTGATATCATGCAACACGTGTGCCCTCACCGACCCGTGTCCTCTTGACTGTGTCCAGGCCGTGGCGCTCGAAGTACACCCGCTGTACTTCGCCATACCGGTGACCATCGCCTGCTCGTTCTCATTCATGCTTCCGGCGGCAACGCCGCCAAACGCCATTGTTTTCGAGATGGGGAACTTCAAGGTGTCCGACATGGTGCGTATAGGCTTGATTTACGGGGACCATACTCACAGAAAGCCTCCTGGCCTATGAAATATTTTATAACAGAAATTTCCAGATAATCCCAGGGCTGGACCTAATTTTGGCGAAGGCGAGTATCCAATGGCAAAAACCACTTTGCATATTCGGCTCCATATTTCTTTTGTCTCAGCCCGCTCATGTTTTATATTCTTGGACGTCAAGTGCGGAGTCGTGATGAGCGTTTTCACCAAGCGTTGAGTCTGTGAGCGGGCCTGGAAACATGGCTACTGAGAAGCCTACCGACTTTTCGTACTGGGCCTTAACGAAGTAATAAAATTATGTATTAAGAGAGCTTAAATACATTTGTGATAACACAACCGCAACATCAGCTGCGATCAAAAAAAGAAATATTGTTGTTGTTACAGTTGTTCCTCTGCGCGCAACTAATTGTCAGACGTCCCTTGTATAGAGGCCTGACAGACGTCCGTGAACTGTTCATTCTCCTGTGAAACACGCTTGTTTTGAATAGGAACGCAAGCGACAGTCAAGGCAGTGGTCGTGATACACCCACATTGTTTACTTCATTGGGCAATAATTGTGCGCTAAATGGGACCGACCCTGCCATGAGCCATACCATTTCTATTTAAGTACGTTATCTTTTTTGCCAACTGATTTC
Organism: Dermacentor andersoni; assembly: GCF_023375885.2. Taxonomy (NCBI): domain Eukaryota; kingdom Metazoa; phylum Arthropoda; class Arachnida; order Ixodida; family Ixodidae; genus Dermacentor; species Dermacentor andersoni. The sequence goes on along the minus strand of NC_092817.1, from coordinate 100,920,973 downwards.
TGCCATGAAGCTCTTGTACAGCGCGTATAGTAGCCGAGTGTAATGAAGTGCAAGCGCAAACTCGGTAAGACGGAACAAGGGAAAAGAGAAAAAGGACGTGAGGGATAACAGGCAGCGGTTCGGATGGTCTGGCGTTCGGCATCTTTCCTTTACAGCGCAATCATATGCGCTCCACTGACCATACTTTGAGTGAACATACATAGCTAAGGCTCAGGCTATGATTCGAGCTCATGATTCCACCCAAGGAGCATACAAACCAGCGTTCATTAACAATAATACATTGATTTGGGCGTGTTGGGTCATTTTGGCAGTGTTCTTGAAACAGCGCTAAGGATGCGCCCATCCTGTCGTTTTGGTTACTTTTCGTCCCCGCCCATAGCGCTATTTTGGGAACGCTGACAGCGTTAATTAATAGTGCCCGTCCAACACGTCGCGTTCTGAAAACTCGATCAATACCAACTACTATGAAAGGTTAGTCAGAGAGATTTGAATAATAATTAGTTCATACCAAGCTTCATATTTAAGGCTCCGCATTATTCTGCACGTAAAGTGCTTGAAGCGGTGGAGGACGGCGCCTGTATTCGGCGGCTCCGAATTAACGCGTACGTGTCTGCATTCGCGCGTGTTCGTAGGCGTCTCCGGGCTTCCTCATGAACATGGTGTGCGTCAGCGTGGAGCTCGTCTGCATCCACACGCTGGGGCCGCTCGTATTCGGCGTGCAGAATTACCCGGCGTGGGCGGCGCACAACGCGACCGAGAAGCCGGCGCTGTCCGGTTGAGCGGCGCGCTCATTAAACGACCACACGCAACTATACTTGCGTGGTCTCACGTGGTATCGCCACCAATATCGTTAATTGTCCCTCCTGATTTGAACTTCGTGACGTATCGCTGCGCTTTCTTTTTTCTTCTTCTTTTTTTTTTTCATTGGTTAAACATGCAGCGTGAAGCGCACTTAATCTCACGAAATCGTGTGGCATCGGACCCCAGCGACGCTCGCACGCGGTAAAAACGAAAAATTACGAAATTAATGCAGAGCTCGCTTAGGGTCCTCGGCTTGTACTATAACCAACACGCTTGCCCTTAAGGCTGTGCAAGCTTGACAGATAACTCAAACTATATCCACTTGCGATGAGAGAAGCCGTATAGTTGAAAACTTGATTATGACCACTTGATACGCACCAAAATATTCGACGCGAAAGTTTAGCAAAGATGACTAGTAAAGATTGTCATTGGTTTTCATGTCGTCTGTAGCAGCTATCACGTTTACTTGCCGCAAAAAGTCGCTAAGCAAGAAAACTTGATATCTCGCCATCAACGATTGTCATCTATGGGTAAGGTCATGGTATTGTCGCTATGCCGAGACAGTGCGTGTGCAAAGCACTAGAAAAAAGGAGAATAAATAAATAAATAAATGAAAAATTAATTATTAACAAATTAATTAATTAGTATATCAAATAAGCAATCAGTAAATCAATCAATCAAATCAAAGGGGGTAATGGGTGAAGCTGTGCAAGCCTGCTGATTGACTAAGCCCCGCAGCACAGTGCTCAGCGCGCTTTGTGAAAGGCAGGGAAGTGCCACGTAACTTTAGCTGGCAAGTTAGAGGCCAAACACTGCACTGACGAAAGTTCTCAGTCATGCTTCATATAACGCGTACACATTGTCAAATTGTACGGACAAATACTGCTATTTCGGGCTCACGCAATATGTTTTGTCTACATCGGCTAGTTCAACGTAGACTATAATGGAACGCAGAATATGTACGTCTTGAGTTCAGCAAAGCCTCAGCGTGCGACAACAGTGTGCACTCCTAAACGTTGTCTATAATGCATCCCTCTAAGATGGAAAGTTTCGGCACAGGGTCTTGTCTGCGCCTCTCAAAAGTATTGCGGAATACTTTATTTATGTTGCATACAGTTTTTCACGCTGCTCTGCGAAGCCTTGCGTGCATGGTATACGCGTTGCATACTTCACTCGTCTAACATGCTGAATGCATGAATATGAAAGCGTGGAGTAACTGCCTTGTCAATGATGCATCCCTCATTTGTTTTCGCTGTTTCTATTTGCATACGAGTGGGTGCCTTCATTCAGTGGCTAAGCGGGCTAGATTTGCATCACTTCGCTTGTCTTCGTCAAGCGCGCAAGTGTTTACATTTATGCCTGCATGTTAGCAAGAAGAGCAAAGCTTTGAATGGCATAGCGGAGCCTGTTGTGAAATTAAGCATGGGGAAGGCCGGCTTCCATGGAAGATTGGGGTAGTTTACTAGTCCCAATTACCTTGCAGGAAATGATATCGGCTAATGGGATGGATTCGTATATAACACTCTAAGAGCAGGGAACTCTTTCTCTGGAACACCTCTATCCTATCATGACATGAGACGCGTGCGTTAGACATTCCGCAAGTTTGTTGACCGAAAAATAGTTTTATCTATGCTGTGCATGTCGGAACACCAAATTATAGAAAAAGCCATCTGATAGTTTGTTTACTTCACCTATTGTCTTTATTGTATTGTGTCTGGCTCTTGGGGTGTTTTTTTTTTTTTCACCATGTCCACTGCGTTTCAATAAAAAGGGTACTTGTAGGCTGCATCGGTATCATCGTTTCTTCCTTTTCCTGTGACATTTTATGTTTACTGACATCCCACACCATGAGCCAGTATCACCCACATTGCGGTAGTTCTGCACACCTTGACTATGTTATACGATCATCTGGTCATCTGACATTTTTCGCCGGTCGTCGTGTACCTTGGCAAACAGGAAAGTTTGACTAAGTCGAAGAGTCAGCTTTCATTAGACGGCTTCCAATTGCATTGACAACGTAGTGGGCTTACCAAAACTTTCACATTTCTCAGTGTACACAGGCAGTCCCCAACAGACATTCCCATTGACAAGTAGGAGCGCCATTCTTTCACGACTAATCAGTTCTAAGTGCATCTGTGCATTTCGAAGCATTTGCCGCTATTAATGACAGACCCACTCGTTCAGTCCTAAGTGGTAAGCACGTATTTAATTTGCCAAAACTCATGCATGCAAACGAACTTCACAAGCATAGGCTTATGCACAATGTTCCATACAGTGGTTTGGCCAGCTCGCAAAGAGAGGCTGTAGTTATAATGCGGAAGGACAACGTCCATGATTTTGTCGGGGAGAAAACGAGCTTGGCTTGAAAATAGGTGTGCAGGCAATAAGGCAATATAAAGGAAGATTTAAATGTCTAGATCCTGGAAGGAGGCTGGTGTATCGCGGCGAACGCTAGGGCAAGCTCATAAAAAAAACTGAGGCATGACATCGAGACGAAGACGAAGGCGGCCTGATTTCGGACGCCTAGCATGTGCTGCCGCTGCAGCCCCATCCTGGCGCCCACAAATTCACTTTATTGCAGGCGTCATACAAACTAGGAGGCAACACAGACGACAACTGAAACTGCGCTACTGTGTTTTCACTGCGTTTGTATTTTTTCCTTGCCTAGTGTGCACATTTTCGTTGCGCCTGCCTAAAAGTAAATCCGTTCCAACTTTCGCATCTCCCAGTTGTTCTACAGCCTTCAAAAAAAAAAAAAATAGCTGCCGAGATAAGTAAAGACATTGATTTTGTTCCGCGTAGAACCTAGCCTTTCAAGCCGGCGAGTACAAATCTCCCACTCGTCCACTAGTCTTTTATTTCAGTGTTAACGAGGGCACTCCTCTCTTTCGGCCACGTGGAGAAAATTTTCCTGCCATTTCGGCCGCCTTGCTACCTGCCCGTTTTCATTACTCTTCTAGTTTTCAAAATAATGACAGCCCTTACACTATGGATACTGAAAATACATCGTACTGAATGTTTTCAGAAAGCACGAAGGCACTAGCGGTCAGGAGCTGTATATGTCTCAAATAGAGCTATGTTGTGTAAACGAAGCAAGTTCCTCAGAACTCCTTTGTTGTGTGCAGGTCAAAATTATTCACCCTGCATTTTCGTGCTTTTCAAACAATGCAGTTAAGTGCACTTCTCAGAGCGCCGCTATGCTATCCGTAATGTGCAAATTTCTTGTTTGAATTACACTTTTTTCACTAAAAAAACCACTGTTTCGAACCTTGTTTGTGCAGTTCTAGCAGCGTAAATGTCCAGTGACTCATAGAATGCCGCGTGGTGTGCCCAAGGATCTTATATGTAAAGAGAGTTTTGTGTGTCCCGGGCTGTGTCTCCATCCCTTTAATTTGAAATTGCGGCTAAGCACCGTGCACATCACGATCACCACGTGCATACCGGTTATCGCTTAGTAAGCTCGGGATAACTTACAGGCATTGGCACGCTGTAACAATGAATCTACTTTAAGTACAATATTCAAGCACCGGCCTTGCTAAAGTGAAGACCACATGCAATTTTTTCCCTAAGAACAAGCACAAAGAGAGCATAAAACTCACGCGCGATGAAAGTGAGCTTTGATTGTTCAAGCCGTATTATCCAAGGTTGACATTCGAAATGGCGTACAAACGCTCGTTATTAAAATGCTTAAGTACTGAAGGAATCATTGTCTGTACACTAAACTGTACAAAGTGTGCAGTAGAGAACTGGCTAATAGCTCGATAGCTCGTGCGAAGTACACTTGTGCGAAATGCGCACCACTTACTATGAAACAAAAACAACGTTAATAAAGAACATGAGGAAGATGATAAAAATGGCGATGTTGCCATAACGACGGCCTTAGCATACGAAATGTTCAAATTGCTGTGGGATAGGTGGAGGAAGAAGAAGTGCAGCGCCCATAGCTTGTGTTTACATCGGCTCCATCTTCTCGAAATGTTTTCGCCGCGATTTTCTGTGCATACCAGCCCTAATTTTGTACCATTCGAATCGTGAGACCACCAGGACTCTGTAGATACCAAGTTATCAGGTGGGACATTTAATTTTCCGGTACTGCGACCACTTTTGTGTTACGATCACGCCGTCGCCGCGCTAAGGCTAAGCGCGTGCGCCAGGTGCTCGGCCTACCAGGCTACCTGGCACGTTCCCGCGCGTGTCCGTGCGAGCTCTGCTACGACGCACAAGCCCCTGGCCAAATCTGCGAAGCATGGAAGTCCAAGTATGTGGCAAAGATATTTCCCCAGAAGAGTTAACCGCCGAGATGGGTTGGTGTACCGCCCGTTCCCGTCGGTGTACCGCCCGTCGCCCAGACGAGCAGCGGGGCCGAAAACTATCCCAAGAACAACAACCTAGGACGCAAGACTCTCGCTCTCGCTATAGACCCAGGCAGCAAGTTAGAACTCAGGTTCTCAAGGCCGGGCGCATGCTCCCACTACCAGCAAATGAGATCAAGATCATCGTCAGACCCAAAGGAGCACTCAATATTTCCAAGGTCGGCAGCCCTACAGTGACTGCAGCTATTCTTCAAGCAGCGCAACTTAGCTCAGAAGACAGTCAAAACGACACAATATGCTCGAACAACCAGCAAAACATCATGGTGATCAGCACGCCCAGCCCGCAAAATGCGGACCGGTACGTCAGAATCAAGTCCATCCAAGTCAACGGGGTGACCCACGAGGTCAGCGCGTACGAAGCCGCCCCAGATAATACCACCAAAGGAGTCATCAGAGGCATCCCTCTCACCGATGACGCCAGACAAGTCGATGCTAACATCATAAATGATCGTAATCCTCTAGCCCTGGCCGCAAAGCGAATCGGTTCCACCACGACCATCATCATTGCCTTCGACGGACCTGACGTACCATACATGGTTCGGTATGGCGCAACACTAATCCCATGCTCCCTGTACCGCAAGCAGATCGATATATGTTACCACTGCGGCCGCCTCGGGCACCGCATGGACGTTTGCCCGTTCCCTAATAACAAGATCTGCCGGGGCTGCGGTGCTCGCAACCCAGATCAAGATCATCAGTGTACACCCAAGTGCATGTTGTGTGGTGGACCCCACCCCACAGCGGACAAAGCCTGTACTGCCAGATACAAAACGCCGTACGTTATACGAAGACGCCTCGGAGAACGCCGAGTAGCACAGCATTCAGCCCTTCATTCAGAAGATTTCCCGTCCATGGAGACCAAGCACCGGTCCCGGTCCCGCTCCGTCTCCAGACCGAGGTCGGATCGAGGTCGGTCCAGATCAAGATCCACGTCGACTCCAGGAGCCAGATATACCTCAGAAAAGGTGAGCTTCGCAGAGGCCCTGACGGGCGTCTCGCGAGAGGGTCACGTTAAATCCCCCCCACTGCCTAAACCCAACACAGACAACACAGATAACACAGACATCGAACACCTTAAGAAAGAAAACGCAGTTATGCGTGATTTAATCCAAAAGCTTACCCAGGAGGTTCACAGCCTCAAAAAACCCAAAACCCAACCCACACCTAACACCCCAGAACCCGCTACCAGCAGCCAAACCGAAGAACTCTCAAGACCAGCCCCAAAAAAGCGAGCCCTCCAAGAAGGAGCTCAGGGCCAAGTACGCTCCGAAGTCAAGGATATGCTCATAACACTCCAAAGCACGGTGGAAACTTTACAGAATTCTCTAATCGCCCTTATGCACAGAGTCACCACCATGGAAGCTAATATTCAAACCCTTTTCACACAACCCGCTTCCACCGCTCAAACCGTACCCATGGACACCACAGGAACCGTCGCCGCCACCCTGCCACCTGTGGCATCCCCTATCCTTCATCATGGCCCACACTAAAACTGACACAACATTGTGGCAGTGGAACTGCCGCGGCTACCTCCATAAACAACCCGTTCTCCGTCAACACCTCCGTGCTACTTCATGTCAACCCGACGTAATCTTGCTCCAGGAAACGCACAATACTCCGGTCAGCCTTCCAGGATATCACTCTTTCACTGCGAACAACGCTCCACACGGAGTCTCCACACTCGTTCGAAAAAGAATTACCGCAATCGAACACGATCTCAACGATCGGCGCACCGAACACCTCTTCATTGAGCTCATCCCGCACAGAAAACGAAAGGAAGGAATATTTATCCTCAATATCTACAATACTCCATCTCAACGCCATAGCCGATTTCTAACCCTCTTCAAAAAGGCCCTTAACATCGCAGGCAGCGGCCCCCTTATCATCGGAGGTGACTTCAATCTCCCGCACACAGGATGGGGTTACAGACGCAGCTCTGCTGCTGGTCGTAACTTATGGCAAGACTCCCATGATCTCGGGCTTACGCTCATTACTGACCCAGCCTTCCCCACTCGCCTCGGCACTTCTACTGAACGAGACACGACGCCAGACCTCACTTTCACCAAAAACGCCGACAACGCCCATTGGCGCAACACCCAACACGACCTCGGGAGTGATCACTCTATCATCGAAATTACTCTCCCACACCTAACAGCCGTTATGAGAAGAACAAGGGACTTTACTTGGACGGACTGGGATGCGTTCCGTAAACGCCGTGTAACAGCAGCGTCGGACACTCCCATTACCGACATAGAATCATGGTCACGTGATCTACTGTCTGATACTAAATCGGCCACCCGCATTATCACAACAGACGCCCCGACTGAGCGCATGGACAGTAGACTCGCCCACCTTATCGAGGCCAAATCATCCATCCTCTCTAGATGGAAGGGACAACGACTCAATAGAAGACTCAGACGGAAGGTTGCACTTCTCAACAAGGAAATTGAAGCACACTGCCGCGTTCTAAGTCACCAACAATGGACAGAGCTCTGTCACTCTCTAGACGGGCAACTCCACCATCCCCGCTCGTGGAAAATCCTCAAACATTTGATTGATAGCACCACCACCCGCTCATATCAACAAGATCGCCTCACCAAGCTTTTATTCACAGAAAGCAAAACGCATGGCCAGGACCACGTTAAGAATAGCTTATGTGAAAAGTACATCCCATCTGGGCCCACTCAGCCTCACGGCCCATACACAGGGACCTCCAACCCTGCCCTTGATGAAGATTTCAGCGTGGCAGAGATTCATGCTGCCCTACATAAGCTGAACAGCCGTTCGGCGCCAGGCCCAGATGGGGTTACGAATAAAACACTAAGAAATCTAGATGACCCCTCGGTGCAACAACTCACCGAATACATCAACAACTGCTGGCGCCAGGGATCAATTCCCCCGACATGGAAAACGGCCAAAGTAATTCTCATCCCGAAACCCGGTAAGCCATCTAGCCTCGCCAATCTCCGGCCCATATCGCTAACTTCATGTGTAGGCAAGGTCATGGAGCACGCACTCCTAACCCGTGTAAACACTCACCTCGAAGACACATGTGCTTACCCCCACTCGATAATTGGCTTTAGACAGCATCTTTCCACCCAAGACGCTATGCTCCAACTTCAGCATCAAATCCTAGATGGCAAATCCCGTCACACGAAGGCGATCTTGGGCCTCGACCTCGAGCGCGCCTTCGATAATATAAGGCACTCCACCATCCTCGAGCGCATCTCCTTGCTCAACCTTGGAGAACGCACTTATAACTATGTAAGGGACTTTCTATCCAATCGGAAGGCCTTCCTGTCGGTCGGAGACATTCGATCAGAGGAACTCTCCCTCGGCAGCACGGGCACACCGCAAGGCTCTGTCATTTCCCCAATACTGTTTAATCTGGTTATGCTCGGACTAGCACAAGAACTACAAAAACTCGACGGCATTGAACACACCATATACGCCGATGATATTACAATCTGGGCTGCAAAGGGCAGTGACGGCCAAATCGAAACTGCCCTACAAGACGCCATTGACGTCGTAGAAAATTATCTTGAAGGCACGGGACTCCGCTGTTCCCCCGAAAAGTCGGAGCTTCTCCTATACCGACCCACACTCCGTGGACGCCCCCCGCGGGGCTCCACGACTAAACGCCAATACGAGGAAATAGAGCTCAACCTGAGGGATGGCAGACCTATACCCGTGGTCCCTTGCATCCGCGTTCTTGGTATGACCATAGAAGCCAACGGAGCTAACTCTACGGCTATCTCAAAGATCCTTCGACAGACCGCCAATACATCCAGACTGCTGAAACGAGTGACCAACCGGCGAGGGGGTATGAAGGAAGACAGCCTCATCCGCCTTGTCCAATCTTTTATCGTCTGTCACATTACTTATGTTGCGCCCTTTCTCAACTGGTACAAAGCTGAAAAGACTAAACTGGACATCATCATTAGAGGAGCCTATAAGCAGGCCTTAGGACTACCCAACCACACCAGCACGGATCTTCTACTACAATTAGGTATCCACAACACGCTAGACGAGTTAATCGAGGCCCAACGTCGATCTCAACTAGAGCGGCTTACTCTCACGGAAACGGGCCGCAGCATTCTAAACAAGCTTAATATCACCTACCACCGTCAACATGGAGACAAACACCCAATACCACGCGAAATTCAGCAATGGATACACGCCGACCCTATTCCGAAAAACATGCACCCAGACTACAACAAAGAACGCAGGAAGGCACGAGCTACTTCCCTCATCAAAGCTTACGCCAACACAGCGGGTGTCACCTTCGTCGACGCAGCTGAGTACCAAGATGGACGGCGCTTTGCGGCGGTTACCACAGCAGGCGGCTTGCTCCGACATGCTGCCAGCATCATTACAAAAAATGCCGAGACGGCCGAGGAAGTGGCCATTGCCCTGGCCACTCTTGACCCATCCTGTCACACCATACTGAGCGATTCTCGAGCAGCAGTCAACAACTACATCAAAGGTCGTATTTCTCATCAATCACTCCGTATCTTACGACAAGCCCCGCATTCGTCTGAAAATCAAATCACCCTCGTCTGGATCCCAGCACACGCCGGCGTTGTCCACCCGCACCTCACCAACCTCAACGAGGTTACACACTCCGTAGCACGAGGACTAGTCAACCGTGCCGGAGACGGTGCAGGTGCACCCGCAGGGCGCGACCGCCTTACAAGATACAACGACCTTGTAAAGTCATTTTACCTCGCAAGAAGAACCTTCCCCACCCCTCACCGCAAGTTAAACAGGGCACAGGCAACCACCCTTCGCCTGCTACAGACGAATACATACCCCTCCCTCACACGCTATCACACTATATACCCCGACATCTACCCGAGCCAGACGTGCAAGGTCTGTAAAACTGAATCGGCAACACTCCCCCACATGCTATGGGAGTGCAAACGTCAATACACAGACCTTAATCCCGTGACCCTCTCGTCGAGATGGCACGCCGCCCTGCGCAGCTCCCATCTCGACGACCAACTCTGGGCGACCCAGCAGGCCTACGAAGCGGCGAAGAGGCAAGACCTCGACGTCCCATCGTGGGAGGCCTAGGCCCAGCCGACAGAACTGCTGGTGTTCATTAAAGTTTACTCTCTCTCTCTCTCTCTGTGGGATAGGTCTCGGAAAGTAGACACGCGCGTACGCCCTTTTTTTTTTTTTTATTAAAACTTTCGTGGTAAGTTAGTCCTTATGCGTGTATTCTTTCCAAATTAAAACAATAGTTGTAAACCAGCCCTCGTACGTTAGCTGTTCCAGTGCCTTTGTTCCTCTAGCTTTGTTCACTGTACATATTTCTAACATACCATGCAGGCTTGGACATAGAGTTTCTCACTACATTACCTAGAGGGAAATCTGGCGCTGCTGCGCTGTGGTATGCATGGGAATGCCGGTATATTGTGGATTCGGATTGGCATCGTTCTCGTAGAGACAGGACACCTTGAAGACGCGCTTGGCAAGTACTGTTCCGTCTGTCACAATGATTCATTTTCTACTAGAACAGCACGTGAAAAGCTCTTTTAGCTTTATGATACGCGAAAACATGCTTTGTTTAACTATGAGAACTTGTTATTGTGTGCACGACATGTTACGTAAGAAGTATCAGCGGGCCGCTAAAGTTGGAGGACAGACGACAAGGTTCGCGCTCGCTTTGAAACAGTTGGTCGTCTGTTCTTGATTTTCTTCGCTTGGTCATGCATCGTGGGTGAGTAAAGATGTAATATGCGTGAATGGAAACATTTTATGAAGATTTTACTTTGAAAACGCGTTATTTGCGTAGCCATATCCACGTTTTAGACGAAGCCTCTTACAACACCAGCCAACACGAGCCTCGCAGACACATATACCGTCATTCCCATGACGGCACTGTGCCCCCTTAAGAAACTCCCATAGACGGTGGCGCCAGATTGCCCTCTAGGTGTTATAGTGAGAAACTCTATGGGCTTGGAGTCTTGATGGTTGTGTTAAAGTGTCTAGCTTAAGTATAAGAAACGACGATTTGGTGTAAAAGCGTATTTTGGCACACGCAGCTGCCAGACCGGTGTGCCAACCTAGAAATTATCAGGAGTTAATAATTTACCTGATCATGCAACTAATAACGGCCAGCTATAGAGGAAATCATACGATAAACAGGAATTTAACGTGTTTATATCCAACCACAGCTACTAAAGTGTATAAAGAAACTCAAAAGAAAACATTAAGTGCACTAAAAGAAAGGTAGCAGGATAGATGCCAGAATCTCAACGACTGAGCTGAAAAAGAAATGCCGCACATTCCACCCACGGAAATGTCAGATTCCTTAGTTGATCTTGCTAATAACAGTAATCAGTTTGCCATTGCTTTGATATCGATACCGGTTATTAGGCTTCTGTTTACTAGCTTCGTATTTTCTTGCTATTATTGCATTCTACTGTTGTTTTCTACACAATCAATTCCACAACTTTGGCATTAACTTTTACATAATTATGAGGTGTAAACTCATCTAGATGCAACAAATATGTCGTTGGAACACTTTGCTTTCTTAAAAAACGAGGCTAATTTTTCATTTGTAGATTTAACTAAATGCAAATGAATTTCACTTGCTACGTTTGGTCAGAGTTGGACTTCGTAAATAAAAAGTGTGACGATTACGTAACTCCCTAATGCGAAATCTAAGCGCAGCTCGATACGTGTCTTCATTTCGCGATATATTGAAGCGACAAATTTGAGGCCGAAATCACCGCACCAACTTGCAGTGGGCCAGTGCTGTCAGCGCCTTCGCAGAGGAAGGGCCAGTATGGGAACACTGGCATGATGAGCCGCATCAGAGCCAGGACGCGCGAGCAATGGCACGAGCGCGAGGGGCAGTAGGGGGACGTTGGTATGATGAGAGGCATCGGCGCCAGGTGTGAAAGAAGGCGACGACGAACGCGCGAGCAGTGGCACGAGCACGAGGGGCACTATGGGAATGCTGGCATGATGAGAAGCATCGGTGCCAGGTGTGAAAGAAGGCGACGACGAACGCGCGAGAAGTGGCACGAGCACGAGGGGCACTATGGG